>NC_067156.1:19320891-19674641 GCF_903995435.1 Acomys russatus | reverse complement strand
GTCCTGGATGGTACCCATGAGTACCAAGCTCAAGGATGTGTGCCTCTACAAAAACTGGAGCTGCTCTCCACTTGAGAAATGAGCCATTTGGAATCTTTGCCTGACCAGGTGGCTAGTTTCCTACCGAATGTAAGACGTTTTTGACAAGGACATTCTAGTGTCTGCTCACAGAGTCAGAATGAGTGTTGTCTAACCACAGGACTCTTTCTTCACCACCCATAGTTAAACAAGTTAGCTCTATTTTAAAATATTATTTGAGTTCTCCAAACTTCAGGTCTCATCTTAATCTGATGAAAATTTTGCCTAGTGAATTCAAAACATAAATTAATGGTTACCAACTCCGTTCTTAACTGCTGTCATTTTTCTAACTCCTTTTCTCATTTAGAATGAAAACGACTCCTTTTATGCTACACGTGGAATGGCATGAATGAAAGTCTATGAATGAATTGGTTTTAGGAGCCAACAAAAAATGTTAATAGAATGTGTAGCATTGTGTTACAAGATTTGTACTTAATGGGGCTATATATATCAATACATTTGTTCATTTGTTAGCTAAAATAAAAGGTACAGGAAGGTCAGTATATTAAAAAACATAGTATGTAAAATTATATTTTTACATATAAAAATATAACCTTCAATATGTCCCTGTGACTGAAAAAACAAAGGTTGTCCTCCAGCTGAGAACTGCGTGGCTGGGGCTACTCGGGTTTAACTTCTCAGGCGTGATGATGCTCACCTGTTTCTGAGCAGCCCTTCTCGGTTTCCCGACTATCTCCTAATAGCATCTTATCACTGACTCCTGCTCAGATTCTTTTACTTTCATTCAATCATAGGAAAAGGACTTCTATTTATTCCCTTCCTATACCCAGTGCCCTGAAGGAAAACTTTAATATTCTCTCCTCTTCATCTCTCTGCATATATTATATCATAATTTTATATACCCTACACTTTAGCATTTAACTGGACTCATAATATCAGGATCTAACAACTTTTCCCAGAATTATATCAGAACATTATTTACTACTTTAGTTCAAAATTTAAAAAAAAATACCATATTGAGTTAATGGCTTTAAAAAGTAGCATTTTTTTTTCCAGAGAGATGAAGAATGAATTAAAGCATAGTGTCTGGCTTGGGCATGCAGCTCAGCTGGTGAAAGGCTCCCTTAGCATACACAGCACCCTGAGTTCCATCCCTAGCACTCTATACACTGTGAATGGTAGTGTGCCTGCAACCCCAGCAGCTTAGGGGTAGAGGCATGAAGAGCATAAGTTCAAGGTCATCCTTCACTTTATAGTGTCTTTGAGGCCAGCCGGGAATATACAGAAGACCTTGTTTGTTAAAAGTTAGGAGAAATAAAACAAAATAATGAAATAAAAATAAGCACAATGTCTCCTTTTAAGTGTTCTTCAGAAAGAATTGATGGGGCAAATGGTACTACTAATTCCAGTAATTTCAAATACCTACTTCCAAGAAATGGATAAAAGTAAAGTCTCCCCTATACACTGATGCCAACCATTCGTTCCTAGACCTTAACAGAAAAGGACAATGCCTCTCTGTCCTTGCATATATACACTCAGATTTGTCCTCATACGCATTATATCTGAGCAGTAACTGTGCCTAGAAATAAAAGCAGGTAGACAGAAGGTGGCTGGGTCTAGGTTGATGTCAGCATAATGAAAAGCAGCCCCTTTGTAACATAAATGTTGATCATCATACGTTAATATAGTTTTTTTTTTTCCAGAAGAAACATTAACAGAGAGTAAACCCGCAAATGTGAATTAGTCCTCATGAGACCATGGCCTGGATGTTGTAGCTTTCATAATCAGCTCCAGCTGTTCTCCAGATCTGCCCAGGCCAGCTCCCAGGCTCCATTCCAAGGAAGCACAGCCCAGCTGCAGCTCTTGATTCCACTGTCTCTTCAGATTTCTGAGTGCCAATTATCTACAGTTCTGAGTTATTTAAATAAACATGAAGTATATAAACATCGATGTGAATATAAATATTATGATCTGGCTTGCTGTGTATTTCTCGTGTCTACCAAGAGGATCTTGAGGGCTGGACACAACTTGTAATTGTCTTATTTGCAGAAGACTGACTTAAAAAGAAACCATGGCAAAGATGTGAATCTCTGTGATATTGGACCCTTGTCAGAAAGGACCGTAGCCTGATGCAGAAATGGTATAACGTCATAGCCAGCTTTACCAGTCCTGAAAGACCCTGAGCCTTGGTGTATGAAGAGAGCATTCATTCCCGACAGCATCCTTGGAATTAAAAGTTTCCTGTCTTTAATCCCAGCACTTGGGGAGGCAGAGGCAGGTAGATCTCTCTGAGTTCAAGGCCAGTCTGGCCTACAAAGTGAGTCCGGGACAGCCAAGGCTACACAGAGAAATTCTGTCTTGAAAAAAAAAAAAATTCTGTCCTTTGTTCATTCATGGAATTTTCTAAGAAAAGTTCTAGAAAAACTATGGTTTACCAGTACTTAAAATGAGGTCATTGCTTTGAAGTAACTGCTGATGAATTTCTAACTAAATAAGGGGCCATGCGTCCAGGCATGCTCTGTAAGTAAACCGTGCATTTTAGAAGAGCCCAAATGCTGCTGCTACAGCCAGTTTTCTGCTCTAGCTCTTTGGCTGCTTAGTGAGTACCCACCTCCCAGGCCAGGCTAGCTCATCACAAAAACCATCCCTTGGGCAGTTTTCCCATGCTTCTGGCCTGTTCAGCGCTATTTCTCGTCTATCTGTCTACTCTGCTCCGGGTGACCTGGTTTCTCCACAAATCCAAGCGCTATCTGCTTCCATTCCCATTGCAGCTATTACTGAACCAGTGAACCTCAGCCGAGAGTCTATGCCTCCTTTACTCATGTTAACTTAATGTATGCAATCTACTTTAAGCCCCTCGCTTGTCTAAGAAGTCAGGACTGTTCCTGATCATGTCAGTGGCAAATACTGACTGGAGCGACACTGTGGGCAGAATATCGTGTTTTGACAGTTGCTCTCATCATGGACATTATTATGTCAACTTGAGAGAAGCAGCAATTGAGGTAGAGGAAGACTGGGAGTGAGCCCACAGGGAGGATGGGCAGCGGAACTTGGGACACTGACGAGTCTCATGACAGGGCTCGCCACCACACCCATATCTATTCCTCCCCCAATCTCAGTGATTACATGAATGGCTGGTTTCAAGTACGATATCTCTCCTCAAAGAAAGTGCCAATGCCAAGTGCCAAAGTAAGGCAATATCTTGTAATATGTTGTGAGAGTATAAACATACAGCCTAAGTGGTAAATAAAACACTCTGCCTGTCTAATGCCTCCTAACCTGATTTACTAACTTGTGATTTCTTTAGACAGCCAACAAAAGGGATTAAAAAACAACAAAGCATGAAAATTATAGTATAAACTCGATTCACCTAAAATACATGTTTTTGCATGTATAATAAGCTTCAAAGAACATGAATCAAAACGCGGATCAATGAAAACATTTCATATTAGCACCTACAATAATAGCTCCCAAGGAAAACAACGTTCTAACATGCACATGCACTCACACACCCCTTTCTGTGCTGCTGGAGAATCAAACCCACACTTCTTTTATACAAAGTAGTCAACCAATTGGGCTACATCCCTAGTCTCTACTCCCCCTCTTGACTCTGAAAGAACTGTGACCTTCCATCCCCAACACATTATTTCTTTGTTGTTCCTTTCCCCTCTACACAAATCATCTGTAGCTCTAGGAGAGAGCATGGCTAAGAAGTCAGACATCAGACACACTGTCTCAAGAAAGGACCTGGCCTGTCTGTGTGACTTTGAACCTTCACCACTCCTAAGCATCAGTATTTAGACTGAAAAATGGGCTGGTAACAGTGCTGTCTAGCAATGAATGTAAAGGTATGTGTGTTCTCCTGGCCAACATAGTTTCAACCATTCAACAGTGGCAATAACAGAGTCAGGGGAAACACTTCTGAAGCCTTGGAGGAGGACAGGGCCTCACACTGCACAGTTTATATCCCATGTCACAAGGTTGCCTTTGGTGAATAGAGTTCTCATGCGTAATCGCTGAGAGCCTTACCTCCCTCGTGGGTGCTCTATGGTAAGCACTAGAGAACAATCATCATCTCACCAGCAAGGACAGAGGATCTATCTTATTCTGAGGAGGTTTCATTATTTATTTTCATATATAATAAAATGAGCCATGTGGACATATGGGGAAGTAGCAATAGAGCAAATAAAAATACTAAGCATCCCAGTCCCTAAATCTTGAGCAAATCTTTGTGAAATTTGTGTCCATACATAGAATTCACATGTTCTATGAGCGAAGCCCATGAAGCCAGGACATTGCAGTTCTGTAGAAAAAAGGCCTCTAGTCCTCAAATCCCATGACCATCATTTTGCTTAAGAAGTAAAGTTAATGGGGTTTTAATTAAGTGTATAAGCTGCAACCTGGAACATGCTGACTTCCACAGGACCCTGATTGATTCACTCATAAAAACCATCTAGATATGTACATAGCCACCCTTTTCTGGGACAGATGGGGGCATTATTTAATTTTCAGTTTAGTAGAAAGCATAAACATGGCATAATATCTGATGTTATCATTGTCTTTTATAAATTCTTCTTTTGATTTAATGCTGATGAGGCTCCCAGGAGGAAACTCTTTATGCTCCAGGAGAAAGGAGTAATTGATACTGGCTCTTTATTTTCCAAACTCTGTTGTCAGAAACAATGGTTAATACAGTCATGAAAACCAAGCCTGTTTCATGTGCTATTGAAGAAAAAGGTATGGAAAATGTACTAGAACATAGCTCTGCAGTAGAACACTTGCCTAGTATATGCAAATGTCTTTTTCAATCCCTAGTACTGAGAGGAAGATTTTGAGAAGGAGGAGGAGGAGAAAGAGAAAGAGGAGAAAGATAAAAAGGAAAAGAGAATGAGGAGGAGAAAAGGAAGGAGAAAGAGCAGAGAATGAAATTACAAAAGGGATTTAAATTTTTTTTTCTTTGCTCAATAATTGTTTGTGTATTTTGAAATAGATATTATGGCTGTTAAGTCCAATAAACTCAGTACTGTGAGAAATGATAAAGATCAGACCATGGTGTCAAGCATGGATTATCTGGTTAGTTGATTCAATTTAGTAGATATTCAAATCTAGTAGATGTTGGAAACAAAACCAGAAAGACAACAAAACAGGGTGAAGGAGGATAGATGCTACTAAGAAAAATATAGACAATATTTAAAAATTGTTATATTTGTATAACCATGCTTAAAATCCTGATTAGATTCCTATGGAAACCTGTGGTCCTTTTCATAGTTTGGGGCTATGCTATAACCCACTCTGTTGATGTTCACATTTGACTCTGAAGGGATTGGGATATTATCATTTTTGTTTTGTTAATATTGGTGAAATGTTTTGTGCATTTTCTTGATTAGACTCTGGATTGAATTCAATTCTTATTATCTTTTAGGTCTTATTTCAAAAGCCTGTATTCCACAAATTTGGAAAATTTAAAGGAAATGGGCAGTAGTCTCCATAAATTTCACTTACCAAAGTTAATTAAAGGTCATGTAAACAGTTTAGACATTTCTATATCCCATTAAGTAATAGAAGCAGTCATCAGAAGTCTCCCAACCAAAAAAAGAAAGCCCAGGGATAGATGGCTTTAACACAGAATTATACCAGACATTCAAAGAAGAGCCAATACTAGTATTTCTCAAACTAATCCACAAAATAGAAACAGATGGAACATTGCCAAATTCATTCTATGAAGCTACAGTCACCCTGGTATCTAACTGATATCTAAACCACACAAAAACTCACCAAAGAAAGAGAATTTCAGACGAATTTCACTCATGAACATTGATGCAAAATTACTCAATAAAATACTTGCAAACCAAATTTAAGAACACATCAAATACATCATCTACCATGATCAAGTAGACTTCATCCCAGGGACACAGGGATAGTTCAGCATATGAAAATCCATCAGTGTAATTTACCATATAAACAACTGAAAGAAAAAAAATCACACGATCATCTCAGTAGATGCAGAAAAGGCCTTCGACAAAATCTAATGCCCCCTCATGAAAAAAGTCTTGGAGAGATCAGGGATACAAGGCCCATACCTAAACATATTAAAGGCTATATACAGTAAGCCAATAGCCAACATCAAATTAAACATAGAGAAACTCAAAGAAATTCCACTAAAATCTGAGGCAAGACAAGGCTGCCCACTCTCTTTATATCTCTTTAGTATATTACTTGAAGATCTAGCTAGAACCATAAGGCAACTAAAGGAGATCAAGGGGGTAAAATTGGAAAGGAAGATGACTGATCACTCTGTTCAGCATCTACTTCACATCCCTGAGTGGCAGGGGTTGAGTGGTGCAAGGCGTTTCCATCATTTTTTCGCCTGCACTAGATTTCCCTTCATTGTAGACTCATGGTCCCATGGCTACCTACAGACCCCTAGTTGCCCATTTTTGCTTCTGGAACACCTTTCCTACCAGTGCAACCAAGCAACAAGTTTCAGTTGAAACGATTAGAGCAACCTACCTGGAGTTTGCCACTCACCTAGTCCATGACAATGACAGTAAAATTAAAAGCTCTACCACAGGCCACATCTTCTCCATTGCCGATGGCACTGGAGTACTTTCTGGGCTGTTGTAAGATTTTATTCACTGAGGATTCTTAGTCACATTTCCGACACCAGTCAAAGAAGATGTACTTCCCACAGCAAATGGCAGGCACTTAACACAATCAATGAGGAAAGAGGAAATCTTAAAGAATTCTCCTTTGTAGTGATGAACTTTTCTTCCTACTTTTCCCTGTAACAGGCATTGGGAGAGAGAGTGAGGAGAAATTAAGAGCACATTATTTTCAGTAAGCTTCCTATAAATCTGCTTCTTAGGAGCTATTTTTACTACACTATGCCAATGCGTGGAAGAAAAAAAAATTACATCAATTTTCAAGAGAAGCAAATGGAATTCAGTTTTGGGAAAAGGGAAAACAATTAGGTAATTAGCTTTCAGGGCTAGAACATCCTCTTTCCCATCTGCCACACCTTTAGCTCTCTATCACTCTGGCCAAGGAAATCTGATGATTTTAATGGTGTGGATATCTTTCATCCCTTTTTGGAACATATAAATATGGAACCAAAATGTGTAACCATGTGTTTGAAAATTTGTTCCCTCAATGATATACCTGTGAGGTCATCCACACTGCTGCATATCCACGGAGCTTATTTTAGTTGCTGTGTAGTATTCTCTGTGAATTTATGACAATGTATATGTTCATTGTTAATAACCATTTTGATGAGGCTAATAATCATCCTTTTAGCAATAGTTGTCTTATGTGGTTTTGGTGGATAGAAACATTCTTCTCTTTCAGATGTATTTCCTAAGGAGATTAACTGAAGCATGTGTATATGTGTGCAGCTTATCTGGATAAAACAAAGTGAGTTTCAAAGCAGCTGTGAGACCATACACTGCTGGTAATACATACAATCCAGTCACTCTGTTTTCTCTTTTTCTCTACACACACACACACATACACACACAAACACACACTTTTCTTTTTTGATGTGCTGTTAGGTTCTTATTCAGTGGGTGTTATTATTATGTTTTAGACAGAGTCTCACTATGTAGCCTAAGAAGTCGAAGAGATCAGCCTGTTTCTGCCTCCCAAGCTCTGGGATAAAAGGTGCCCTACCCTGCCAATGTACTGGGTTTTAACTGTTTTAACTTATAGTTCACTTAGATTGCTTATGTGGATTTTTGAATACATAGTTATCATTTTTTATTAAGTGTCTGCTCCCGGCTATTGTCTGGTGTGTGTGTGTGTGTGTGTGTGTGTGTGTGTGTGTGTGTGTGTGTGTGTGTGTGTAGGGGGGCAGGGAGCCCTTTCATTTTCAGGTGTAAGTTTATTTATCTTGGTTATAGGTCTTTGGTGAGCACACTTTAGGGTTATCTTCTGTCTACCTGAAGCTGCAGTTTTAAAAAAGTAATCTCTTTCACTAAGATGTTTTTATTTTCTATGAGGATTTTTTTTATTATATCCTGAGACATCTTCCTTACAAGGTAATAAGGGTGTTTCCCTATACTTTCTTCTACAAGGTTTATTGTTTCAATGTTCCTCATGGGAACCTGTGGTCCTTTGCACAGTTTAAGGCCATGCTGTAACACATTCTATTGATGTTCACATTTGACCCTGATGTCATTGAAGTATTTTCATTTTAATTTTGCTAATATTAGTGAAATGTTCTTATGTAGTTTCCAGATTGGACCTTATGGATACAATTCAATTCTTCTCATTCTTTTTTTTTTTTAACAGAGCAAACTTTTCAATCTTTTAATTCAAAATTTCATTTGAAAATTATTTCAACTTTAATTACTAATCGTTACACTGTAGAATAAAATCCTAATTTAATTAAACATTGTCCTTTATATTTGCCATTTACATCATAATTTCTCTTGATCAAAATTTCATGAGTCTAAATTTTGATTAAAATGTCTTCCTATAATGTATTAATAAATATATTTAAAATTGGATGTTTCAATTGTCACAATTTAGGATGTATCGATGTTCACAGTTTACTTTGTTTATTAGTATATAAAATGTGAATTTTGCAACCAAAAAGGTTAGAGGCCCAGCTCCACAAGCCACAATGTTGGAGGAAGCTTCTTCTCTTCCTCTCAGAAGAAAGATGATTCATTCTTCTACAAAGTAGTTCCTAAGAAGTTCAAGGTCACCATGTCAGAGCTGTTGGCACATGACACAGTAGGAACATTTTCAAATTTGACAATTAGACCTTTTTACAGTCTTACCCTAAAACAATGGCACAGGCATATTTAAGGCTCAATTGGGTTGGGTTTGACACATCTATCTTATCTGTTTTCTTTTTTATGCAAATACCTCAAATGGATTACAACTTTCCCAGTAAACTGCTCCAAGATTTACTAGCAAACTAAAAGGATTTAGTTGTAAAGATGATTGACTTTTAAGAATGATTCTAACACCATGCAAAATCAAAGATGAAAATTAAAATTAATAGTATATATACAATTTAAATTGTATTTCATAGAAAGTTATGAAAGCATAAATGACTTTGACACATAAGAGAAATGAGAAAATGAAGGCAAAGGAAGCCGACAGTCAAAGTACCAATGGTCCCTTCCTAGTGTCTTCACAATGACTATATACGCTGGAATAAGAACCCCTATTCTAGCTCCTGCTATCTCACAGCCTTTAACAAATATGAGCCAACATTTCTTTATATTTGCATGCATTTCTTTTACTCAGAAAGCAGCAATCATGTTTGTAGATTACCTGCTCTTTGAGATAAGTATGGACGTCATGATGAGGGAATCAAAGAGTGGCTGGCTATTTGACTTGCTTTAGGGAATCTTGAAAGCTGTTTTTATTTCTTTATTTATTTGTTAGCTTAATCATATTTTTCTCTAGACAGCTGAGATTCCATTCATATACTAAAGATCTTTATTACGTGGTTGTAGGAATGCTCTTAAGATGGGCATCGATGGCTCTCACTGAGGTGCTGATGAATGACGCTGGAAAAGCCCACTGGGAAAGAAAGATGAGATGAACCGAGGGAGCAAGCGCTGTTGACGCAAGTTCTCTCTTAAAGGAGCCTGAGGGTGAGGCAAGTCAGGCCTGACTTCAAACACAAACACACAAAAAGGAGAATTTTTGGATGTGAGTGATCTTGGCACGAGTCGGACTTACACGAAACTAGTCTAAAAATAGTGACTGCATCATCCTGCACTTTTAATTACATTTCTCCACAGTATCTCAAGCATTCATTTATGATTAATAAAGTAAATGCAACCAAATGTGTATCTTATCATCATAATCATGACAATTGTAACACGTAAATTTATAGATCCAACTACCCATTAAATTAATTTTTATCACATGAGAAACAGCTTCAGATTATGGGTGTTATAATTGTGTCAATGCGTTCTCATTATTGAACAACATGCCAAATTGGATTTGTTTAAGAAAGCAATAGTATTACAAGCCATCCCGCCCTGACAGGCAACGTCAATACTGCTTCTGATTCAGAGTGTGTGGTGGCCAAATAACGAATGCAAGAGGATCTGTATAGATGGTGAGATTTCATGGCACTGCAGTGACAATTCGAGACTATGGGACTTTGCAGAGGGAAAAGCTGGTATTTGACTCTAGCAGACTGGACCCTTTCCTCTTCAGAAAAAAAAAAAAAAAAAAAAAAAACCTACATATATTTCCATGTAGCTTAAGGCTATCTTAGGATAGATATACATGACATAAAAGCTGTAATATTTTGTGTAGGGATGGGTTGGGGGAATTTATTGCTTCTAGTCATTCCTGGCATCATTTTTCACAACTGAAAAGCTGTATCTTCGTTATGTGATACCCTGTTTCTAGCTATAAAAATGAAAAATGTATTTTTTTCCCTCAGAATTGTTTGATTAAAAAAAAAAAAGATACAAGCTACTTGCTGTCAAGTTTTGGTTTTCAGATACAAATTGTGCGTTTTATGACTGCACCCAAATGAATGTTATCTTTCCCAAGAGGTCACTGTTCAAAAATACCTAAACAAGAGTTATTGATGCCATAAAATTACTTGATGCATTTTATAAAAAAAGAGGGAATAAAAGCCCTTTCACATAACCAAATAGTCTCCTTACTGTCTCTGTGTTCAAACTGAAGGCTAATCTCTGTGAAACATTGAAATAACATTTTGTTCATGTAAGGCGCCTCTTCCAAGGAACTCTTCTTTTCCTCGAGATCTCTTTTCCTACTCCTCTGTGTTCTCAGTGAACAAATACTTGCAGAAGCATCATCCTAACTGTTGTCCCTGTCTGATCTCTCTCTCTCACCTCCCATACTCATATTTTAAAAAATCATCATAGACACAAATAACATTAGGTCTGTCCTTGTAAAGTTTTAAGTACTCGGAACAGCTGTTAGTTCTAAGTGCAATGCTGTTACTAAAAAGATGATTCTGAGCTTGGGTATGGTGGCTTGTGCCTTTAATCCCAGCACTTGGGTGGTAGAGGCAGGCAGATCACGGTGAGTTCGAGGCCAGCCTGGTCTACAAAGTGAGTCCAGGAGAGCCAAGGCTACACAGAGAGACCCTGTCTTGAAAAGCCAAAAAATAAAATAAAATAAAATAAAATAAAATAAAATAAATAATTACTGTGAAGCACAGCATTCTGCTCTTAGTATATTTGCAAAGAATTCCTGAAGTTATGGTGCTTAGAAATGATCTCCCTGTGGCTGGAGAGGTGGCTCAGTGGTTATGAACATGCGTTGCTCCTGCAAAGGACTAGAGTTTGATTCCCAGGACCCATAAGGTGGTTCAAAAGCACCTGTCACTGCTGCAGGAGATTCGACAATCTCTTCTGATTTCTGCAGGAACCAGGCATGCACGTGATGCACATACATATGTGTGTTGAAAATTCTCATACACGCCAAGTAAAATGAATAAATCTGTAGAAAAGATCTATCCAACAAATGTGTCACATTTGCGGGACACAAACCTCCTCAATACTTAAAACTGAAGGTAAGACACAAAGACAAAGGACTTTTTTCCCCACTTTCTTGAACAGAAGAATGCTTCCTCTATATTGGGCCTGGATTCATGTAAGGTTCTTTACGCCTGGTTCTCAGCACAGGACTGCTTGATCTCTGCAGGGGTTTGGATCATTGTCCCTGTCATCTGAACCCAAAGGCCACACTTTTACCCAGTGACTTCTTGAGTAACCCACAGGTTATTCTGATTCCCTTTCTCTGCACTCAAACAGAACCATAAAAATTAGTGCTTAATCATACTGTCTAGCAAGGGATGAAGAATTGTGCATCTGGACCTCTCCTCAAAATTATTCCTTATTAGGTTCATAGGAAATATGTTCATCATGGTTAGAATCAATACTAAATGGGCTCAGGAGTCTATACATGTGTGTGTGTGTGTGTGTGTGTGTGTGTGTGTGTGTGTGTGTGTGTATGCATGTGCGTGTGTGCACATACAGTCATAATAACTTTAAAAGTTATAAGTTTGAAAGAGGGTGAGGGAACACATAAGGATCCGAGCAAGAAGAAATGATGTAAATACAGTTCTCATGGACTCTAAAGGAAAATATAAAAGTAAAAATCAGTCTTACTGACTCCGGATGATGTCTCCGTCCTCTTAGCCCTTCTGGCAATCCAGAGAAGCCAATGGCCTGAGCAGAACAGTACGTCATCTCCTTCAACTTCAGAGGAGGCTACTGTTGAGGCCCAAAGATGCCGTTAGAGGCAGGAGTTGTACCTTCCTTCTTCAGTACGAACCTTCCCAGAAACGCTTTCCTACGTATTCCATAAACCATCTGAAGGAGCCAGGTGGTGGTGGCACACACCTTTTTAATCCCAGCATTTGGGAGGCAGAGGCTGGCAGATCTCCATCAGTTCGAGGCCAGCCTGGTCTACAAAGTGAATTCCAAGATAGCCAAGGCTACACAGAGAAACTCGGTCTCAAAAAACCAAAACACCTGAATGAATGAAGTGAGGAATGAGGAACAGACGGAATAGAGGCTGGCCTCAAGTAGCCGAGTCACTTCCACATTACTGGTGCTGGCATGAAGTGAAGCAACTGTGATTTAAAGCAAATGATTTATCCCCGCTCAGAAATAGATGCTTCTCTCTTCATCACTGTCAAAGCTCATTCTACAGACTGTTTCTAATAACCTCAGCACAATGAGAATATTTTAATAGGGGGATCATTCTTCAATCTGTCCGTAACTTTTTTTTTTTAAAGAACATTTTATCATGGCTGGCTCCTACAGTTTGTTACGGTGAATTTATTCAGTGACTGACTGGCAGGAGGGAGGCAGGGTATGTGTACCAGGTTTGAGTGCACTGCTAGATCCCACAGGAATGTCTTTTATTCTGGTAAGAAATCACACACACAAAAATAAGCAGTGATAGGCATTTGTCTCCTGGTACTCTGTAGGATACAACAAGTTGACTTCCTCTCTCGCTGAACATGCTTCTGCCAGTATCAGGGTGATTTCTCATGCAGAATTATTTCCTCAAAATTTCTGTCTGCAAATGGTAATCTCATTCACCTATTAAGTCATTTCTTGTTTTGAAAGTTGCCCTGTGATTGGACTTAATCATTCCCCAGAATCATGTTACAGGAAGCTCTTGCGGTTACCCTTGGTTACAGCCTGGACTCCAGTGTTCCTCTATGGGTCTTCCTGTAAGAGGGAAGCCTGGACTCCATTATTCCTCTATGGGTCTTCCTGTAAGAGGGAAGCCTGGCATGAGAAATGACTGGGGCCTTGCAGACACTGAGCTGTGAAAGAGGAGGCAGGCAAGAGGATTGAAAAGCTGATTATCTGGTCACTTCTTCGGCATCTGCTCCTAAACGTCATACATCACAGACGTTGACAACCAATCTCTGGTTTTCGTGCACTCACCTTAACGGCTGGGATGTCAAGCCTGGGGGAGAATGTGTAAAGATATTTGAAAAAAAAAAAAAAGGCAAAAAGTGAAAGTGAGAAGGGAAAAGATTACATGGAGCATTGTAAATCTACTTAAAAACAAAATCTAAATGTCACGCCATGTATCATCCTGTAAGGAATGCCCTGTTGTGTCCTTCACCACTGCCTTCGCACTTAGGTTCTGTGCTGCCTGCATACATTTGCCACCAGCAGTGCTGAACAAAAGGTTCTGGTGATAATTTAGTAATTAGGATTTTGTAAGAAAGGAAACGTAGGTCTTTAGGAAGACTGATAATTAAGTCAGCACCTTTCGCTTCTGTGTCTTTTTCCTCTTTCGTTATTTTAATGGGGCTGCTGTCCTCATCACCTTCCATTAAGAGTGAGCGTCCACGGAGTCGCTCTCTTTGGCTCAGTAAAGTTGGGGTCTGTACAAAGTGTGAAGAAGTCTGACTCATACCAGGATGTTATCAGTAAAAGGATGCTCTTCTCTATAACGTTAACAGGAAGCTTTAACTGAGGCAATGTTGCCAGCTATCAAGTCACATAACATGGCAGCACTTTCGATAGAATCTAGACAAGCTAAGGAGCAGCACTACTTCCCAAGGAACATGTCTTTCAAAATCCGAGCACTGGTTCTGGAACCACACAGTTCTGAACAGAGTAGTAAAGAGCTGAAGGCAAGAGAGGGTGGTTCCCTGGGACTATCCAACAATCCAATCATCTGTTCCACTATCCCTTAGGGATAGTCCTACAAACAAAGCTTAAATACAAGTACAAATAGTAAAATTCAGACATTACCTATTACTTGCCTGGAAATCAGAAACCAGATAAATGATCAATTCAAGGGACTATGGCCAGTACTTTCTCTATTCTTTGCTGTTTGTTCGAAGTGGTGGGACGAACAAAATGGCTTATGCTACTTGTTTCTTTTGATATAGCCTCCCTTCCCTTCTTAGCTCCTGACCATGCTAATAAGAAGAGGCTGCGAATTGGGGGGTTGACAAAGGGGGAAAATACTCTGAAAAGGAAGGAAGAGCACTCTGACATCAATAATACAACAATAAATAGCCGGGATGTGAGCAGACGCCGAAGGCAGTCCCAGACCTCTAACGAGATCTATACAGCTGGAAGCTCCTCGGCAAGAAGCATCCTTTCCCCACTACGCCTCAGGACTGAGGACGGAGGTGAGAAGCCAATACCCCTGAAATTCTTCACTTTCTACTTTCCACAGGGCTCTCATTCTCTCCCTCGTGCTTCCCTAATGTAAGTCTGCGTCTGGGGATTTGTATGAAGCAGGTAAGATGAAGCTTTAATATGCTTCATTAAAGATCAAATAAAAACATAAAAAGAGAAGCAGACCAAGGAGTTTCCCCATGGCAGGAGGGCCCTCCCTGGATTTAGGGGGGCGGGGGGGAAGTGGAAGTTCCATTTACTTGGCTCGGGCCTTCGGTGTTAGAGTTTGCTAGAGCGTGTCTTTGTGTTGCCCGTAATTCTGCACCCTCAGCAGAACCTTGTAAGAAAAGCTTTCTTTTTCATGAAGGAAATAAGGGTTCCTGGGGAGGAGGAGCAGCAGCAGAACCTACAGCATGTGCATTGCGCTTAATGCCTAGAGAGAAGAAGAAAAGCATCTAAGCCTTATGTCGTCTATGCATACTGAGTTAATTTACCATTTATTCATTTAACTCTATACTTTCACAGGCTTTTATTAAAAACAATTTCGTAAATGTATTTTCATTTGGGGGGAATATTCTGCTTCATTAGCAAACAACATACCCAAGTAGCTTATGTCAAAGGCGTACTCTCCATGATGACATTTTCAAGGGCCTTGATGGCATATCTGTCTCTGGTCTCCATTGTGTATCTATAATATCTGATTCCAAAGAGCTTTGTCTGATCCATGCTAATTAATGACAAAGCAATAACTCTATCAAATAAAATTTTCTTTTCTCCACTGTTTATTCCTTGGCTTAGACTCAGTATATAAAATGAACTCATCTTTTCATCTCTATGTTGGAACCCTCTCCCTGCCTATCCTCTGTTCTTCTACACACATTAGCAACAGGCCCTAAGTAAGCTCTGAACAAAAATGGACCTAATTGCTGACTTTATGTGTGAGAGTCAAGGAAGCGAAGGACTCCAAAGAATAGGCTAGAGATCTAAGTGCTCAGTCAAATAAATAAGGATGGCAAAGAAATATCTCAAAAGTGTTCATCTTCCTTAGCAATTAGGGAAATTTTAAATTAAATCAATTTTGAAATTTCACCTCACCCTACCCACAATGTCAGCGTTCAAAAAACAAACACCAAAAAACCAACCGACAACAAAGCTGGGGTGGTTGTGGAGAAAGAGAAGCCTACGATACAGCTCAGCAATGCTCATTTCTACCTACTAATTACAGCCGAGAAATGGGAGAAACTTAACATCCTTCATGGATGAGTGGATAATGAGAATGTCGTATATATACACAACGGGATGCTGTTCAGCTACAGGGAAAAACAAAATCAAATCATGAAATTCATAGGCAGATGGGTGGGACAAGAATAGAGTACACTGAATGAGGTAACCCAAAGCCAGAACAAGCAATGGTTCATATCCTCTTTCATATGAGATCCATAGCTCAAAAATCTTCAGTTGTGAGTATGAGGCATGAAGAAATCACAGAAACCAGTAAAATATAAAGGGACTATAGGGGAGTCTTGAAGGGGAATAGCAGGATGTAGATGATATGATTTGGGAAATAGACTAAAGATATAGGGCTTCACCTGTCATGGAAGGAGGGAGGTCAACACAGAAGGAGAAGGAATAATGAGGAATAAATAACACTGTGGATGGAAAGTGACTGGGCCCCAGGTGAAAGTGGTCTTGGTGGGCTTTGCCCCATTGAAACACCTCTGATACACCACTGAAAGAAGCAGATTGCTTCTATTGGGGAGAGGATCTGCATTAAGGCCCGGAGACACCCAGGCATTCGTCCTGTGCAACTGATACCCAGAAGATTTATTCTTGTTCTCTTTAACCTCCTTTCCCTCTTGTTTAGGGTAGTCGGGTTGTAAGGAAGATACCTTTGTTTAATAAATTCATAATAAAATCTAATTGTTAAGGAACCAGAGCCAACAAATGGTGCCCAACATGGCACCACTTGCTGTTTTTAAATTACCAGTAGAGGCTTAATATCCATACCCTCATGGTCTGATCCTGCAGCCTTCTCTCTTACCTCTCTGCCTGCTGCCTCTCCCAGTCAGTCTGGAACCCCTGGTCTCTCCTCTGATTCCCTCTGCCCATTGATGGTCGATTTGCAATACCATAGCTCAGCTGGTATCTCCTTCCTGTCCACCAAGGTTATTTGGTATTTAAAATTCAAGGGAACTTCAGTCACTTCAGTGGGCAGCACTCTGCACAAGAACCATAGGCTAACAAAAACTCCAGCACCAGGCATGAGAAGCCTCCCTTTGAAGGGTTGGCCAGGATAGTGTATGCAATTCCCCAAAGAGCAGATTATCAATGTAGCCATTGGTTGCCTCTTAAGAAGTGAAAGTATGTCTCTCTTGTTGAAGACACTATATACTTAGGAAGCAGGACTTAAATGATTCAAGCTGGATCTGATCTGAAAACCTCTTTTCTGGTCTAGCTTCCATGGTTCCATAAAGTACTATGCAAGCTAAGGGAGGAAAACAATGAAACAGTCTACCCAGATATAATACGCACAAATCATGACGGCCACTAGCATGGCAAGATATGCATAAAGGTGCAAGAATGGCACTCACACACACACACACACACACACACACACACACACACACACACACACACACCACGCACATACACACACCACACACACACACACCACACACACCACACACACATACACCACACACATACACACACCACACACACATACACACACACCACACACACACACACCACACACACACACATACCACACACACACACACACACCACACACACACACACCACACATACACACACACACACACACACACACACACCACAACACACACACACACCAGTGGCAATCATCAGCTGTTTGATTTGACTTAAGGTCCATTCACAGCTTCTGGGACTAGTGAGGTCATGGACCTTAGAGAAGAATCTACTACAGTCACTTTGCTAGACCAGCAAAATCCCTTATAACCTTCTAAATCTTATGTACACACAAATGAAGGCAGCTACAACCCCTCATCAAATGGAAAGCATCACAGAAAACCACAACTGAACACAGTGTAAAGATATACAGATTATATGGGGAACCCAGACATTACATTTTCTGCATCGATGGTACAAGGAGCATTACGGAAAATGGAGAAGGATGATTATATGATCCAAGGTCATAGGAAGTCTACTATAAACCAGCCTTTCCTAGAAATGACTGTATAAATGAGTCTGGACCAATGAATATACTAATGGACATCTTACTGTGAAATACTGAAAAATATATACTATCCCACCCTTAGATGAAGTAAAAGCAGAACATGGGAACTAATGAATGAGGGAAAAATGGAATTAGACTCTTCTAGGGATAAGCCAGGCCCTCCTTGATTGACCAATATGGAGTGAAGATCCATGAAACCATATATGTCACCAGCAAAAATGGACTCAAAAGGTTATATTTATATGTATTTATGTATACACATCCATCTACAGAAAACACACACACACACACCACCACCACCACCACCACCACCCCTAATAATGATGATAATAATGATAATAATAATAATGATAATAATAATGATGATGATGATGATGATGATGATAAAGCATCACCTAAAAGAGTGGGAAGACATGGGAAGAGCTTGAGAGAAGGTAGCTTGGAAAGCCAGGAGGAGAAAAAGCGATGTAATTTTGTTTCATTTAGAATGTTAAAATAAAGATGATGGGAAGGAGAAGCACGGGCAGCAATAATTACTAGATTAGGGTTAGCTGAGACTTCCAAGAGGATGAAGAGGAATGAATGAAAGTGTTCTGCAGAACACAGCTACATTCTGCCTCCTGCCCTAGTTTGGTAGGCCCATCTTTTCCGGTATTGTCGTATCCCTAATACTTTATTGCTGCTCCATCTGCTTTATGGCAAAGAAGAGTAAGTTTGTATAGGATTTGGTTTTTACCTGATTCTCTAATGGTCATGCATCTGCCCATCTGCCATTTATTTCCTGGACTCTGGTGTTCCATGTGCGTTTTTCATGTGTTTTCTGGTAGTAAGGCTCTTTTTCCTTTGCATACCCCTCCATCCTTCCTCAGTGTGGTCCCTGTTACTAACCCATATTGCTAATTCCATTCCTTTGTTCAATGCTGTATTTATGAATTGCACTAACTACTAGGTTCTACTACAGGGAGCATGTCCTAGACTCGGTCACTCTTCCTTACTCTTGGACTGTCATTCATAACTAATAGCCAGACTTTGATTTTTCATTAGCTCTCTGAAGAAACATTCATGTTCAAATCAGGGTCAGACTTAGAATCTGCTTAGCAACTGTTATAACTGACTTTCTGACCAAATGCTCCCTAGCTCAACAGTGAAACTAGACAGTGGCCAGCTATGTCCACTGAAGCATCAACTAGTATGTTTTCAAAAGAACTATCTTTAAAAATATAGACAGAGTATGATGAGAATTGGGGCATGGACTGATGCTGCTGTATTTCAGTGTTAGTGTCCTTGGCTCTGAGATCTTGGAAAAATAAAATTTCTCTCTGCCATTGTGAGATGGAGTCATGCACTGCACACACACATATGCACTGTATATAAGATAGTACTTGGAGGATGAATGAAAAATAAAACAAAACAAAACATACAAATGGAACACTTAAACTATTCCCTGGCATAAAAGGGAAAATACAGTAATAATCAGACACAAGATCTAGAAAACATGGTAGAAGCATTGCAAGTAAAAATTTCAATAATTAAAGACATGAATGGGGTGCAGTGGCTCACACCTGTAATTCCAGCACTCAGGAGGTAGAGGGAGGTGGATCTCTGTGATTTCAAGTCCAACCTGGTCCACAAAGTGAGTCCAGGACAACCAAAGCTACACAGAGAAACCTTGTCTCCAAAATAAAAAGAACAAAACAAGTAATAAAATAATAAACAGAAGAGTGGAACCAGTCCACATTAAGAACACAATGTTCTGTACCTTACTTTCTCTTAAAATAAGAAGCAAGGATAATTAAGTAGGGAACTATATCATTGTTAACACAGAAGTGAGAGTGATGGGGACCAGCTAACTTCAACTTGAGGAAGAACAGGTGATTACTGCAGCTCAGAGTCTACTCAGATCAGAACAGGATGATGCCTCAGATGGCTCCCTGTTGTTTTTTTTTTTTTCTCTACACATTCAACACTGTCAAATTTCTGTGCTTACAGCTTTCAATAATTCAAACATTAAACAGTTGCTTTCCAATAAGACCCCCGTTTACTATGTAAAGATGCATGATAGAAACATACAAGAATTCAGACCACAATGTTTGACAAAACCAAACCAAACAAAAACCCCAACTCTGTATGCATTTATTAAATGGACAACAAATAGACTATGTCATGACTTGGGAAGGCTTCGTGTAGAACATGGAAGGGCATGGAGGCTGAAGAGCCATGTGCTTAGGCACTTTGTTATCTAAGGTTCTGAGTGCCAGTCTGAAAAGCTGCATACCCAGGGAGTTGACTCTGCCAACTCCAGCCTGCTACCGACTCCTGTCATTAGTAATGAATGAGCCTGGTCAGGCTGAAAATGAATAGTAGCCAGGGTTGTGAGATGGCTCCTTTCCAGATGATGTTTGTTTATATTCAGTAATTAGAGCCCAGCTGCTAGAGGGAGGCAGGCGTATGCCTAGCTGGATTTTAGAAAATGTGGCTTTTCATTCAAAAGGCTGCTCTCAAGAAACCGAATTTTACCAAACTGAGAGAGTTTGACCCTGTGAAGACATGTCAACAGTGTTGCCTGGAGTCAGGCACCTCTGCTGGTTCGTCTCCGGCCTTCAATTATGATGATCCGAGAAGTAGCACACTTCACAAAATGGAATCTAATACAGGGAACACCACAGAAGAGCAAAGAAAATATCCAAGTTTTCCAGGAGACCACCATGGGCTCACATTTGGAATAGAATCATAAAAGTATTTTTTTGTTGTTGTTGTTTTTTTTTTTTTTTTTGGCATTCTTTTTTTTTTCTTTATTAATTTATTCTTGTTACATCTCAATGTTTATCCCATCCCTTGTATCCTCCCATTCCCCCCCCCCCCATTTTCCTGTTATTCCCCTCCCCTATGACTGTTCCTGAGGGGGATCACCTCCCCCTGTATATTCTCATACGGTATCAAGTCTCTTCTTGGCAACCTGCTGTCCTTCCTCTGAGTGCCACCAGGTCTCCCCCTCCAGGGGACATGGTCAAATGTGAGGCACCAGAGTACTTGAGAAAGTCATATCACACTCTCCACTCAACTGTGGAGAATATTCTGACCATTGGCTAGATCTGGGAAGGGGTTTAAAGTTTTCCTCCTGTATTGTCCTTGGCTGGTGCCTTAGTTTGAGCGGGACCCCTGGGCCCAAATCTGACTATCATATTGTTCAACTTGTACTCTAAATGAGAGACGCATTGAAAATATTTTTAATTGGCAAAATTGATATATGCAAACTTTTGCTTTGGACATCCTTAATAGATATCAGCAACATCATAACTCATAGGCATACATTCCTTCTAATACAGCTGGGTGAGACAACATGGACCCCTCCACCTGCTTGTTTAATTTCCTATTGATATAATTAAGTATAAAGTTGGTAGAGGGTGCCGGGATGGCTTCTGAGGAGAACTGAACACAAAGTAATCAAGGGAGCCTAGGTAAGGGTCCTGGGTTGGTGGAGTAAGCCCTAGAGGACAACAGAATGTTCCAATTTTTTAAAGACACAAACCAGGTGGTGATTCAAGGCTAAAGATGCATGAGAGCTCAAGCAGAATCTTTAGCACCACCACCATTGCTAGCATAAACAATGCATACACAATGAGGATTACAGTTCCCTGCGCCTCCCAAGGTCAGCTGCAGGAAGCTGGCACAACCCTTCACAAGCTTTTGAAGCACAAACCCAAATGACTTGACATAACATTACCTGTGAGTGTCAGCAAGTCAGACTCTGGGGTCTGGAAACATCTGATTTAAGAAAATAAATTATATACTTTGGTCCTGGGCCATAGAAAAATCAAGTCAGTATTGATCAGGAGGCCTTCTCTTTTCCAGCTAGCTTTTATAGTACTGGATGTGCAATGCAGGCAGCAGGGGAAGGTGTCATCAACAGTATTACCTAGATGTCATCCCTGGGCACTGCAATGACAGGTGTGAACATACAGGTTGTGGATGTTACTGGTCCTTTTCTGATTGGATTTAAAACCTGGTACAGAGGAGAAAAGTAATGTCTGGTACTGTAAATATGGCCAAGAGCCCATGGTTGTGGGAGTCCATGGGGACCTACCAGTATTATTATGCCAAATGAACTTAGTAACAGACTGTGCACTAAGCATGTTTCTATAAACCTTTGGATTAGGTCAGTTCTCAGGCATCATCACAGAAGTTTCTTTGTGCCGTGAACAGTTGTTAATGCCGAAACTCACAGCTAGGCAAAGTGCAGAGAATAAGTGTCAATGGGGTGCTTCTCCATTGAAGGAGTTTCTGTGTCACTCCTACTCCAAAGCCCAAGGACCATCATGGAAAGAAGAATAGAGAGATGCTAAGAGCTGGGAGGAGGAAGGAATAGACTGAAATGGGCTCTTCTAAATATGATAGAAACACTGTGTGTTTTGTGCAAGGAAGGCATCCTATTGGGACTCTAAATGAGAGATGCATGGGAGAATAGCAAAATAAAGGGATACAGAGGGCCCTATAAATCTACAAGTAGAACAATATGATAGGCAGATTTGGGCCCAGGGGTCCCGCTCAAACTAAGGCACCAGCCAAGGACAATACAGGAGGTAAACTTTAAAACCCTTCCCAGATCTAGCCAATGGTCAGAATATTCTCCACAGTTGAGTGGAGAGTGTGATATGACTTTCTCACATACTATGGTGCCTCACATTTGACCATGTCCCCTGGAGGGGGAGACCTGGTGGCACTCAGAGGAAGGACAGCAGGTAGCCAAGAAGAGACTTGATACCCTATGAGAATATATAGGGGGAGGTAATCCCCCTCAGGAACAGTCGTAGGGGAGGGGAATAATGGGAAAATGGGGGGGGGAGGAAAGGGAGGATACAAGGGATGGGATAAACATTGAGATGTAACAAGAATAAATTAATAATAAAAAAAAAAGAAACACTGTGTGATAAATTGTTATGTATTTTTTCCTAATTTTTAATTTAATTTATTCAGATTACATCTCAATTGTTATCTCCTCACTTGTATCTTTTTGTTCCCATTGTCCTTCCCTCTTCTGCCCTATCCCCTCCCCTAGACCTCTGACAGAAGGGGACCTCCTTCCTCACCATCTGACCACAGCCTATCAGGTCTCATCTGGATAGCCTGCTGCATGCCCTTCCTCTGTGTGCTCTTGTACTTCCTCATCAAGGGAAAATGATCAAATCGGGGACGGATACTAGGTAAATGTATAGATGAAAGCTGTTATTGCCTGCATGAGCCCCCACCCCTAACTGAGGCACTACAGACAGTTTATGGATTCTGGAAGAGGGAAGGCATGTTTTCTTTAACAATGCCGTCTCTGGTGTGCTGTCCACTCACAGTGGAGAACTACACACCACTGAGTACAGGGGCGGCATAAATTACAAAAGATAAAAGACAAAAAAATTGGTGGTGAGGTGTTGGGTGCTGGCGCTTAGAGAACTTAGAGAGAGAGGTAGAGTGTAAATATGAAAATAAAACATTATTTTAAAAGTAAATATTAGAAGCCGTATTTCTTGCCAGCTGAATACACGAATCTAGGGTCACACCTACCACAACAGTAAAAACATTGAGATAAACGGTTCATTTGGGGGGGTGTGCAAATTAAGTACTAACAATATCTTAAAAGGACATATCTAAAAAACAACTTTAGAAACACACTTATTGTTTTGTTTTAACAAAATTGAATTTCCTTAAACAAGCCATTGTTTAAAAAAAAAATAGCTAATTGGAGTCTGGGGAGATAGCTCAAAGAGTAAAGCACTTCCCACGCAAATGTTAGGATGGTTGTCCAGACTCCCAACTGGGACATCATGGTTATTAGCTGGTTATCCCAGCACTCAGGAGGCAAAGACAGGACATTCCCAGAGTAAACTGGCTAGCTAGATTAGCTGAGTCAACAAACTGTAGGTTCATCATGAGCCCAGGTGGAGAGTGGTTGAAGAAGAAACATGCCACCCGTCTCTGGCCCACACAAATGCTCACACAGAAAAATCACACGCAAGCACACACTCAGTGCTCTCTCTCTCTCTCTCTCTCTCTCTCTCTCTCTCTCTCTCTCTCTCTCTCTCTCTCTCTCTCTCTCTTTCTCTCTCTCTCTCTCTTACACACACACACACACACACACACACACACACACACACACACACCAGATAATTAAGATATTGTCTTTCCATCTTTAAGACTGAGGAAAATATCTTATTCTTTTGACAGTATGATGAGTACCTTTTCCACAATAATGATCCAGACACTTTTGTCTTGAGGGCCTACAATCACTCAGGAATTGACACAGGTGAGATCAGGGGCTCCTTCATCCTGACTACAAAGGTCTGGAGTGTCAAGTGTAATCAACAAGATCAGGCACACTGTATTGGATCACACTACTGGGTCCTGGCACAGCCTTTGAGTTCCCATCTTTTTTCCTGGTATTGTGTGACCTATTAAAGTGCTCTGCTGGAAAAAAAAAAGTGTTCTGCTGGTGTCTGTATATGCCAGAGCAGGTAGCCTTGCAAATAAGAGTGCTCTGCCATCTGATTTGATCACATTTAAGTTGCCGTTTGAAGGAGAAAAAAAAAAAAAAAAAGATTATCTTGTAAATGCTTGGCAAGCTGCACTCAACCCTTATCTTTGTGAGGAAACATGAAAGGATGCCCTCAAAACTCATGATTAGCTTGAAGGTCTGTGAGTTAGGCACATGAGGCATGAGTCCAATACCCAGTGGTAAACTCACACATTGCTGTGCTCCAAGACGCACAGGTCTTAGCATGAGGCAATTCCTTCTATAAAAGTCTGCATTGGCCTTATCCAATTTAAATTAATGGAGGGTTGTGCACAACCCTGCCTTGGCTTTGAGGCCCTGGAGATTTCAGACCATGGTTTATAGAAGTGGAGCTTAAACCGACTGAAAGAGTGGTTTGCTACTGAGATCTGGGGCTGTGGGGAGCCTAGGTAACTATTGTAGGGTTTCCATTGTGAAATGGTGGTGATGATGATGATGATGATTATGCAATTATATGTTATTTTTCTTCACAATAATGTAAGGGTTTTTGTGACTGTCTTGTGCAACAGCATGGATCACTGAGACAAAAAGATGGAAAATGCCTACAACTGAGTGAGAAGCTCAGTCTCTGAAGGACCTTCTGATCTCAGTTCCATGTCAGAAGCAGAAGGGACAGGTGCTCCAGGCCTCCTGTTAAAGGTAATCTCACACTTGATCATTAAACTGTAAATGTCCTAATCCGATTTTAATCTCTTATTCTCCCTTCTTTGCATAAAGACCTAGACTTTTCAGACATGTAGGAGTTAAACATTTGCCTACCAATTTTTATTTTTATATAGTTTGCTTACCTTTATTCCTTACTATTTTTCAGTGTTTGATAACAAGTACAGGCCATTCCTGTGCTAGAGAGGTCTATGCCACTGGGCTGTAACTGCAGCCCATCATGCTTGTTAATTTTAAACTAAAGGTAGAACTAGCTCTTTGGTTAAAATTACTTCATGGATGTAGGATGCATCTATACATGAAAAGGTGAATGAGACAAGAACTGAACTGTGTAAAACAAGTTTTCTAAAACAGTTATGTTAGGTGGTTTAGTTTATAAGTATAACTAAAAAACAGTGGATGGGCCAGTGACATCAGCAGAGTTCATTACTTATTGTTTCCCAGAAGAGGAGGAAAGGACTTGGGAGTGTAGATCAGCATTAGAATGATAGCCTAGGATAGGAGAAGCCCTAAACTCAGTACTCCATACATGAAAAAATAAAATAAAATAATGGGAAGAGGAGGAAGAAAGCTGCATTGTACAGGGAAGCAGTAGAAAAAAGAGTGAGGGGAGGAACGTGGGAACCAAAGATAAAAGCCTATGAGGTGTGGGAGGTTGTTAGGTGACCTGTTCTGGTTTCATCTGTTGCTGTGATAAAACACTTTTTAGCTGAGAGCAATGTAGAGAAAGAAGGGACTTACTTCAGCTTCCACATGACAGACCATATTCCAGGGAAGTCATATTCCAGTAATAACTCAAGTGGGAACTTGAAACATAAACCGTGGAAGACTGTTACTTCCTGGCTTGCTGGCAGGTCTGTGCTTAGTTTTCTTATATAGTCCAGGCTGCCTGCTCAGGGAATGGAGCCACCCACAGTGGGATGAATACTTCTTCATCAATTAATAATCAACACAGGCCCAAAACGCATGTTCACAGGCGAGTCTGATCTGAGCCGTGCCCAAATACAACTCCACTCTTAAGTGATTGTAGGCTGTGTCAAGCTGAGAGTTAAAACTGACTAAGACATGGACGTTCACTACTGAAGAGAGAGTAAATGGTAGATAGTCAGGATTGTGGCTAAAATAATTTTAAATGGTTTTCTTGAACCTATGAAAACATAGGGTGTGGTGGTTATAAACAGCTTTGGGAAATAGTTTCGCTCATGTTTCCAAAATTCCAAATAGTCACAGAATGTTGATTGGATATTATAACCAATACATTTTATTTAAACAATTTAAAAGCATGTTTATGAAATTTTCTTATCAATGTTTATAGAGCTACTTTTTAAAAAAAATTCAGAATTCTTTCCAACTTTCTCTTTTACGCCTAAATCAGTTTGATCCCATAAAATTCATTATATCTTCTTTAATGCATGAAGCAATGATTGTTGTTTTTCTCTCTTTGATTAGCATTTTAATTTGTGATTGTTCATGATCTTGTTAGCAACCATTTTAGGTACTATCAAGCTATATAGGTTTTTTTGGTTTTTGTTTTTTAACAGCAGTTGAATTATGCCTGATTCAGGTGCTGGAGAATAATTAATCCTTGGAGCATATTATTCTTCAAAACTAGCCACAAACCTACCTAACAACATTTAAAACATTACTGTTTTACTTCTGGCAAGGTTAACAGTAGGCTCTCATTAAATGTGGATTAAAATTGGTGCTGGTTTTTACTGACATTCTGACAATAGGCATGTGTGTATGTGAATGTGTGTGCACCTTTGAGTATGTGTATGTGTTTATTGGTTCAGTTTGTATTCTTTGGCAGTTTTCTCATCACACAAAAACAGAATCTAAGTACAGGGCTTGACATCAGAATCAATAGTGTACTGAACATGGAAGTGTCAGAGTAAACATCAATATGCCCAAAGCCATTCGGGTGTTGGGCAAAATCTAATTAGCAATGCAACCAGAATAACCAATCTTTTTCTTCATCCATTATTTCAGAGCTCTATGCCTTTCCCCTATCCCAGTACTGAAGTTTCCAAGTCCTCAGTTGCTGTATTCCAAACTGGCACAACACATCCACAGGTGTGAAGATTGCAGGTCACCCCAAACCACATGTAGGACTAAAAACAAATCTGGCAGCCTGAGGACCGGGTACTCTTTGTCCAAGCCTTTATTGTTCTTCAATTTTGCTTGCATTTAAGATGACTTAAAAGACTGTGAAAAATAAAACCATGCTAAAAGAAATGCAACACAAAACCCTAGTCTTTCCTAAACAAACAAAAGTATGGCCAAGTTAAATGAAGATGTTTGCAGTTACTTCTTCAGGCTAAGTAAACACTCTAGAAATAAACTTTAGTGATACAGACTTTCCTGACAGAGGGAAGGAGACTGGTTTTTGGGAGAAGAGGGACAAAGAAAGACACAGCTGTCATGCTGCCACTCTCCCACCTTCCCTCCTAACTCTGATATTGCCTCCTAATCATCTGAGCTTTTGCTTTTCTTCACTGGAAGGAAGAATACAGTGCAAGTCTATTTGTCTCGCAGTGACAGGATGACTAGAAAGAAGCATTCACAGACAAAATATTACTTCTTCTTTCTACAAGGTTTTTTTAAAGCTTAGATTTGTGCTACTTATACCTTTTTGAGAAGAACAGGAGAATTTGGCTAAATAGCTGACATCAAATTGACAAATGGCTCTTTTGATCAACTGTCTCTTACTTTTAAGGTCAGTACAAATACTGTCCAACATCCACTTAAGGACCAGTCTCTCAGTGACACTGTTAAACATAAAGTCCCTCATCCTTCATGAACATGAAAGTATTAACTCAAGGTTTAAGTATTGACAGGCTTGTGAATGTGTTGCCAGGTGACAACTTCAGGAACAAAGTCAGGAGGCCCAGAATACCAAAGTGTTGGAAGCCAGGGGACCTTTTGTCCTCTTGTCTGAGTTAGTTCAAAGCCAAACATGGATGAACAGGAGTGCAATGGAAGGGGACAGCCCCAGAGATCATCAGAGAGAATTTTTATTCATCAATAATTATCTACTATATATAAAACTATTTCACAGAATAAAGACAGTGAAGATCACTGAAGCATGATGCATATGTGAAAGAAAAGTCATTATGAACTTTCTCTCCATGTGTTCTTTAGCTTGTGAACTTTTTTGGATTATTTCCCACCCCCAATATTCACATTTATCTCTAACCTGTTTTACATAATTTGGAAATAGGATCCTTATAAATGTCATAAACATGAGGTCATAAGGGAGTAGGGTAATTCCTTATTTAAATTAATTGGTGAGCTGACAAGAAGAGGTAGATTTTGAAATAGAAAAATAGGGGTCACTGAGAACATAGCTCACTGGTAGCATTTTGTGTATCATATACATGGCCCTGAGTTCAATTCCCAACAATGAAATAAAGGAAAAAACACTGGTAAAGAAAAACTTCTGAGGACAGAAGAAGAGCCTGGCATGACATGACAGCCCAGCTAGGATGGACAAGAATAACAAGAAACAAGGGATAAGAAATGATCAGTTCTTAGACCCTTCAGAATTACGATAGAGGACTTGGTATCTTTAATTCCAACTTCTGGTCCTTAGAAATGTAGGAATGTAAATTTCTGTTATGTTAACTACTTCGTCTGTGGGATTTTGTTGTGATAACCCCAAAGTCTAATACAACAGGGAAATCAACTACTGATATTTATTTCTTAGAGCAAATAACATTAAGATATTCAGGGAAATTGATTCAGTTGATATCAATCTAGAATAAAATAGGATTGAATGACAAAAGATTAGGATGCAGGAGAAGATAAGAGGACAAGGAAATTACAGAGCTGAATACTTTATTAAACCTAATTTCTAGGAGTTAATTAGAGAAACCATAATGGATGTCACTTTTCTAAGAAAATCCCCCAGAAGTGTCACTCAGGAAGGGACAGAAATATTCTTCTTCAGGAGGTTTTCACCAGAGCCATCAGTGATGATGACTATGCCGCCGCACCCGCCCTGCCTTTGTCGTGCAGAGCACCTTTACCAGAGTCCTGCCAACCCCACTATGGCCTCACAGTCATCCTGCCTAGACTGAAAGTAGCTTACCACCTTCATCTTCAGGGAATTGCAAAAGGGAGAGTAGGAGAGGGGAGTCCGACTGCCCATTCTGCTGGCACTACAGTAATCACGTCACGTACATGAACATATAAGTCACTTTTTTCTAACTGAGACAGAAAGACTGACGAAATAAAGTTGATGCTGGAAGAGTGTGCTTTGGATCAAAGTTCCATGGTATGACTGTCCCATCACCACCGGGAAGCCACATCCGCAGGACTGTGAGGAAAGTCATCACATAGCATCTGTACTCTCAAAGAAGAGAACAATGAGTGATCGGCTTATTCTATTCCTCCCATGCAGCCCAGGACCCCAGGTAACACAACAGTGGCACGCTTACTTAGGGTTGGTCCCCCACCTTCGATAGCCTGCTCTAGAACTTCTCTTACAGGCATAGCAAAAAATGTGTCTTCCCGGTTACTCTTGCTCCTGCCAGATTGACAATATTAACTAGCACACGAGAGTTATCCATTCCCTTAATGCACATTCATAAGCATTATTTACATTTCTGACATTAAAACAAACCTCTTGGACTAAACATGAGGATTCATCTTCTCTTTTAACCTCTAGCTGTAGTACTCATTTTGTTGTTCTTTTTCATAGTGGCTACTAAATTACACTATTAATATGTGACCTTTCTATACCCCTTATTGAATGATTTCTGGGTGAATCTAACAGATATCCACTAAAGTAGCAAAGACTTTCCAGGAGCTTCAGAATACAGATGGACCTAGAACTCCTGAGGACATTTTAGAAAAGAGAAAACCATCATAATCTAGAATCCAGTATTGTCAAAAGAGCCTGTGAAATCCAGGCCACCTTAACCGTACACAACAAAGTTCCAAGATGTTGTTACCTGAGGGGCAGAGTCAAAGCATGAATAGAAATTTCAGGCAACAGACCCCTTATGGAAGGCTGCTTTTCAACTGTATCCTGTTTTTTTTTTTTCCTCTGTGGATAAGATGACAAGCTGAGCCCAATATATTCTTCGCCCCACAGATAAAATTATGACACTGATTATGAAATCTCACTTCAGTTAGTTGGTGGGGTAGAAAACAAAAGGAAGACAAATAAATCGAACTTTTCCTGTAGGTTGCTAGAATCCTACACTCTCAGCAAATTCTCTATGGGGGAGGTGGGTGCTGCCCTAGCTAGAAGCCAGTCATGGCTTGCCTTTACCATGTTATGTTAATGGAAGGTGTCTAAAGAACAAGTTGAAATCACTTTCTTCTAGAAAAGCATTAAACAGTTCCAGCACAGCTTGTCTGGTTAGCCAAGGAGATGATAATATGATTTACAAGATCAATCTAATCTGAGACTCTTTTCCTGAAGTTCCAAAATGTCCAGTGAACATCAGATGTGAAGGGTTTTTGTTGTTGCTGCTGCTGCTGCTGCTGCTGCTGTTTATGGCTATAGTCAGAACTTAACGAAGAAGAGTAAATCATTCCATAAGTCGCCAGGTGGGTGACAAGAGCTTATGACTTTCAGTCAGTCTTGAGATGGATGTAGATTCATACCAAGTACACGTGTCAGTTTCCGTGACATTGTATATTTGAAAGCTGAAGATTCTAGGTGATCATTAATCTGCCTAAGAGTTGCCTTCTTGAAAGCCTTTTCAGTTTACTTTGGAAGGTGGAACTTGTAAACACTGGTGCATTAAATAGGTGTGTGTGCACTTAGGGGGTCAGTCAAGCACAGCCTATCTTTGTAGAAATCTTGCATTATGAAAGTAAGATGCAACTGAAGATGCAACTCAAAAATGTAATATTAATATCTGGGGATGACTCACAATCTTGTGCTGAAAATGACTTAATCTATGAGGGACAGGTCTGACTTTTACATTATCTAGCATTTCTCAAAGTCAATATTTACAGTATCTAAATAATCTAGTGAATATGCTCATTAAATTCACTGACATTTTTGACCTAGACTGCTCCACTATGGACTTTTCTTATAAATACTGTTGATGGATAAACATAGAAATTCATGTTAAATTTCTAATACATATGTATGTTTAAAGTGCAAAGATTGCTTTTTCACTGCATAGAGACGTGCAGAATTATTTTTAGTAACCTCAGATATCAAATTTTTCTGAGATGAGACTCGTGACACAGGCTTATAATTCTAGCTACTCAAAAGGCTAATGCAGGATTTTAAGTTTAAGGTGTTCCTAGGCTGTGAGTTTAAAGGGCATCTTGGATAACTTTGTGAGACCTGTTCTCAAACTCATTCTAAAAATAGGGCTGTGGATATAACCCAACAATAGAATGCTTACATGGCATATATGAAGACTCTGCATGGCCGTCTAATGCTCTGTAGCAAATGGGAGTTTATTTTCAAAAGAAGAAAAGCAGTGTGTTCTTACTATTTTTTGTTTGTTTTTGCTTAAGCACTTCATCATTTGTTTTATTTTGTATCTGCAAAGTACTCTGCAATCTTTGTTCCTTTAAAATCTTGATTTGTTTAAACATTGCCAAATAGAGTGTTTCAGACATAATAGTTTGTATCTGTATTTTTATTTTACTGTTTCATGTTCTTGTCTTTCTTAATTGACCAATGATTGTAGATCTTGCTTGAGTATTTTATCTAATAAAACAAAGCAAATCACACTTAAAAAAAAAGACTCAAGTTTAACCCATGGTAATGATAAATAAACAAATAAATAATAAACTATAGATATAGATATAGATAGATAGATAGATAGATGATAGATATTTCTGATACAAATGAGAGATTTCTGATACAAATGTAGCCTTGAGTTCCCACATGACTTGCTTATGTTTAGACAACATACACAGTAGAATCCAAATCTTGTTGATTAGCCTGCAATGTGCTTTTGAACTAATCCTATGATTTTATTCAATCACATTCTGATGGAATGCCTGATAATAAGTCAGCCAGTCAAATAATTACTCTGAACATGTGTAAATGTTTACAGAAGTATTTATATCTACAAATTCTTTGTAGAATGTTCTTTGCTTTTGCTCAGTGGGATGCTTCCTGACCAAAAGATTGCCTAATCTCCTGCCCTCCTGGTACTCTGCCTGACATGGAAGTGTGAGCAAGGACCCAGGCACGGCATTCTTCCTGCCTCACAGAGCACAGTATCAAATCAGCAAGAATAGCAATATTGCCAATAAAATCAATAATGAGATAGCAGCATAAGATGGTGATAGATAAAATGACTGAGTGGATGGAGGCTGTCAGTGTGAACTAAAATGTAAGTGGTTCTTACACGAGGATTCAGGGAAGACATAACCAACTTTCAAAGCAGCACAAAGATAAAATCAGTAAAGGAATGAGGCTTGAGTTATAGCCAAATAGATAGTAGCACAAACAATCTGGAAATGGAAGCTATGTGTGCATCTGGAGGAGGACCGGAAGATCTACACTCTAGTGTCTTGACTTTAGAACTTTGCTCATCGATGGACTTAATGCTCAGACATGTTTGGAAAAAGATTCCCTATTATTAAAAGGGTAATGTTGGGGGTATATTTCAATTGTGGAACACTGTACTTGTCTAGGTTCAATGCCCAGCATTGAAAAACAAAACAAAAACCCTAAGATATGATAAAAATTAGAGCTTACCTACAAGGTATTATTCTTGGAGTGGTGAGAAGAAGGAAACATCATACCTAGAATGTGCGTGGGAAAGAATTAAGTGGGTGCTCACAGTGATATGTCTCAGGCTTCAGGAAGTTCAAGGGCTCAGAGCTGAGAAGTCACTGATGACATTCCCAGGACTAGATGAAATATCCATGCCTGCGTCATTCCTGGAAGACCAAACTGGGCACAGCAGGATGGAGAGGGAGTGCAGTCATGAGGGAATTTATAGTGAAAACATGAGGTATACTTTTTTTTCTTTCAGTTAAAGGACTAAATTTTTTGGACAGGGTTTCAGGTCAGCTTTCTAGCTGAGCTTGTACTAGCTCAAGCAGTGGAACCTGTACAAAGATCCACTTTCAGGTGGGAGGTTATTCTACAGAGTTCTGAAAGCCAAGTTAAGAAACCAGAGACAGAAAAACAGATTAAATTTACATCCACAAAACTTGACATGAGGATAGTGTTTCATACATTTATTCAATAGCATTGCTAAAAATGATGTCAAGAAGAAAGGAAACTGAAAAATTAAAGGGAACATGCAGTGTTCATTAGCCAGCACATATACTGATAGCAGCACGTAAACCAAGTAAATCAATTTGAGGGACAAAGACCCCTTAGAGATTATGTTTGCAATGGCTGAAATGTCGATGTTCCTCCAAAAATCCATGTTAACATTAATCTCCTGTGTAACAATACAAGGTGTGGAGACAGTAGTAAAAGAATTGGGTCATAGGGACTCTGCCCTTGCAAACAGAATTAGTGACTTAACCCTTTAAGGTATGAAGATCTCAGTTTGATCCCGAGAATTCATACTAAATCTTCTGAATACAGCAGCCTTCACCTTCAGTCTCAGGGGAGGCAGACACATTGGTCTTTCTGGCCAGTCACCAATGCCTACTTGGTGAATTCCAGGGCAATGACAGACCTTATCTCAAAAGATAAACCCACAGATACAGACACACACAGATACACACACACACACACACCACACACACAGGTATACATGCACACACACACACACACACACACACACACACACACACAGAAAACAGAGAAAGAGATGGGGGGAGGGAAAGGGAGGGAGAGGGAGGGAGAAACACATGGAGACACAGAAATGCACACCTAAAACAAAAGTTATCCTGTAATGTCCACATGTATTTGCACACATGCATAAATCCACACATGCATGAACATGTGCACACACACACACACACACACACAGAACCACTGCAAGCAGGCACAGCCTCATTCATAGTTAAGTTGACTCAGTCCATGCTCCATTGATAAACAAATACCTAGTCCCAGCGCTACGAGACACCACAGCTATTTGTGCATTTCCTTGAAATTTTAAGGTTACTGGCAGCCCTGTTGAGAGCAAAGGATGCTAATGCATCAAAGATATAAGCAATTTAGATATTCTGAATTCTGTTTTCAACTAAGGTCCATGACTTCCACGGCACTATATACTATAGAGAAGATAGCTTGGCGCTCTTGCGCGTATTATCATTATATTTATTATTTCACAGCCCAGTAGAGGCTGCTTCTTAGAGTTGTTCATTTCTTTGTTATCCTTCACAATCAAGCCAAGGCAACCACAGCTAAAAGACATGCGCAGGCACTCCCTGGCATGCAGCACAGATAGAATGATCTATGCCTTCCTAGTTCCTGGGTCAAGAAGTGGCATCCAAGAAACAGTCACTCAGTAGAGCATACTAGCTAAGGATAAAGATCAGTGTGTTTAGCAGCATTTGCTAAAGGTCCTGGGTTCTCCACATTACTCACACATTCTGCTCCTAGAAATGCTTCTCTGGAAGCCACCTTAAAAAGAAAGAAAGAAAGAAAGAAAGAAAGAAAGAAAAGAAAGAAAGAAAAAGAAAAAAAAAAAAAAAGAAAAAAGAAAGAAAAAAAGAAAAAGAAAGAAGAGAAAAGAAAGAAAGAAAAAGAAAGAAAGAAAGAAAGAAAGAAAGAAAGAAAGAAAAAGAAAGAAAGAAAACTGAAATGCAGAAAGTCACAGAACTGTCAGAAATGTACACATTTGGGTTTCAAGATTTCAAATAATTTGTAACTCTGTGTACTGTATGCCTTGCTTTCAAGGATATAATACAACATAGGAAAGTGATTTTTAAAAATTAAATAAATACAGATGCTTGGGCATATTCATTTTTGGTTTTGGTAGCATTCTATCTATATGTTCTTCTTGCAAAATATCAAGGATGTAAAAAATTCTGCCAGCGTTTTGTCGTAAAGATTTATTTGAAAAAAAAAATGTACCTTTAAATTACTGTCGTGTTTCCTCCGATAAGTGATATTTTTTTCCCTTGCACTTTGTGATGCATTAAAGCACTTTAAAGACATCTCTAGATGGATATGAGTATGATTGGAGTGGAAAGATTCCAACAATGAGCACCTGGAGGATGCTGATTTCATAATCGTGTGCAGTTTTGGAGACTGCAAAAGTCAACGCAGGGACGCTTTCCCCAGCTCCACACTTTGTTTATTCAGCTAATACAGTTATTGATCAGGCTCTCCAAACACAGCGCTTGGCTTTACTTGATAATGGGAAGCCTGACCACAGACCTTACGAAGACGCTATCTGCATCCTTATTACAGGATGGCACATCTTTGGTGGAGGGAGGAAAGGAAATGAGTAGGGACAGGCTTCAACAAAGGAAGAGAGCTTTGTTTACATTAAAGAAGACCTGAATTCCAAACAGTGGTACATCCCCGAACGCAGCATAGAAGGGCCGTATTACACTCCAGTACAGGTTAGCACTTTTGCTTCAAGCCCTTTCATTATCTGGAATCTTCAGCAGTGCTTGTGTATTGCATCAAGGGGCTGGCCTCTGTGGTGACACCCAGTAGAACGCATAAGAAAGAGGTTCATGGAGTGACAGGAAAACAGTGCTGCTGGCATGGCTGGAGGGACTGATTAGGCCAGAAATGCTTATGAAATTTGGAGATTTCAGGAATTTAACAAGACTTACAAAGGAAATGAGGCAGCCCACAGGATATGAGAGGGAAATAAGAAAGCTGAATTGTATCCTGTTAGTTATGAAACTTTAGCTGATAAATGAATCCCATTCTATTCCTTGCTATCTATTTCTAATTATGTTTTAGGTCTACAAATATTCCCATGAGTATTGTTACATTTATTTGCACTGTTATTTTTATTTGAATTTGCCTATTATATTGGTGATATGTTTGTATCATTTGTTTGGACAGGTTGTGAAATGTATAATCTCCTGTCTTTTTGTTCTCTCATCCTCACTTATGCTCACTTTCTTCACCCGACTTCCTTGCCACTTCTTTCCCCAGCTGGTTGTCCTAGTCAAAACTTGTAACCAGGACATGCTATTTTCTGAAATCCTGTGAAGATAAATATATACAACTAGCTATATTTTTTTTTGCAGGCTTTAATCTTATCGCAGTTAAAGTTAGCAAATATCCATGTGTTTGCTCAAAACTTAGAGGACTTTTAAAGTTTTAAATATATACCGAATATACTTTAGTTTACTGTACTTTTGTATGAACTAACTATTGTAGATATCGTTACAAGGGTTCAAGAAGGAGACCACAATCCGTTGACTACTCTGGCCTTGCAAGGATAAATGCTGCTTTCTCTAAAAGAATCTAATGCAGGAGTTGGCATTGTATAAACCATGAAAACAAAGACTGATGGAGCCATCAGGAGATTGAAATGTACAATTCAATCTTTTAGATGAACAAACTGAGTATTTGAGACACTTGAACAGCATTTTACATTTTGCTTAAAATAATCAATAGTTAATATTACTTTCCTTATAGTGTTTAATCCCTAATCTTATAAGACGGATAGTTTTAATATGGTTTTAGATAAAACTGTTTTGCTTACAAAAATGATGAACACTGAAGTAGAACTTGATTGCACCATGACCTCTGAAGGTTAATGTTATTGAAACTAGGAGACTCAACAATTAGAAAGTGCGGAGGGATTAGGCATTCCACTGTCCTTTCTATGAGAGGGTATTTTCCTCTGGGAAAACTACATTTTATCTCCCAGAAGAACAGCCATTCTGCCCATGCACAAAAAGGTACAGGATTTGATATTCTGCTAATAAAATCAAAGATTTTTTATAAGCGTGGAATTGAAAATGAATGTAAGAAGAACTTTCTCATGGCATTAAAAACACACGAACGGAAGATAGAGGAGTGAAGGGGAGTAAGAGAAGCATGGAGAGATGGAAGAGAGACAGGGAAGCATGAGCAAGGAGGAAGGAAACCAATCATCCACTCTCTGGGTTACTGCATAACTCAACTTTTGGAAACTGATTTCTCTGTGTGACAGATAGAACTAAAGATCCCAAAGTATAAGCAAATTCTGCAATTTATATTCTCTCTTTGAATTTCAAGACGCTGTGAGCTATTCAACTTCCATGACACTCAAGTCAAAAGGCACAGTTCTAAAACTTCACTCTCTAGTATACCCTGTGACAGTGAAAAGAATAATAGGGTTAGGGACACCTCTTCTATCCAGTAAAACTATCCACCAAATAGCTTCTCGTCTTATTAAAAAATGTGCAGGTCTTTCGGTATTGGGCTAATGTGCTGAATGGAGCTATTTAAGCCTCGCTCCCTCCTACACTAAGCATCATTCATGCCTGGGCACCTTCAGTTCTGTGAACCAATCAGTGGCACATTCAAAAAGGCAGTGTGCACTCAGGGAAGTAAAGAATTCCTCTTTGTGGCAACTAACAGTCTCCTCTCATTGAAAATTCTTTTTAAAGAATACCAATACCTTAGTCACCAGAGCAGAGCACTTTCTCAGTTGCCGTCATCTACTTGGGTGAAAGTGTAATTATTTATCTTCCTCACAGTATAAGAGATAAGCATAAAGCAAACTGCTAACACAGAGCTTCACAGTTAACAAGCACCTTGATAACACATTGGTCCTGGGAGGCAGGCTGGCAGTTATATGAATGACCTTTCTGTTTCCCAAAGCAATCATGGTCTATAGAACAGTGAAAACTCGGCAGACCCAGTGCTCCCTCTGTCACTAAAAGTGCTCATTTTAACCTTGCTTTCCTCCACTTTTCATACCTTTTGTTATTTGTTTTTCTTTCTTAGGATTCTTAATGCACGATTCTGTTGCCCTTGGATCTCTAACCTTGAAGTTGATAGCTCATTCCTACTGAAGCGTTAACTACTGTGAGATGATTCTTTTCAAAATATTTCAAGGTTAAATAGAATAAAACAAGAGCATTTGTGAATGTGATGTGAGCACACACACACACACATACAAATACATGCATGCAGCACACATAGGTTCACATGCATATGCAAATACACACAAATGCATACATGTGTGTATACACACAGAATCACAAACACAAATACACAGGCATGCACAAACACACAAAGAAGCACATGCATACATCCATACACAAAACTGACACATCCACACATATGCAAAAGCATGTGCACAGGAATACACACACACATATACACATACATGCATAGGAGGACACACATATGCATCCACATGTGCACATGTATGTAAATGCACACTCACATGAACACACACCACACACACACATGTACACAAACTTATGCATGCACAGAACATGAACATCTGTACACATGGATGTACTACATGTGCATATACTCACATAGGCACACACACAGGCACACACAAGCACATCAACAGCCCCCACATGTGCACACACATGCACATGTGCACAAAAAGGAGTCTTTATATTCAGAAATTCTGCTTAGATAGATTTGTGTCAAGATAGCTGTGGAACGCTGGGCAAATTTATTGCTTAGTTTTATCACATGAAAATATCTGTGTTGTTAGTTTAGAAGAATCAATCAATCCTGAGGGGGGAAACTCCGGGTCTCAATGAAACATAATTTGTGAACATTTGGAAAATATAAAACAAGACTCCTTTTATCTCCAATAAATGCAACAAGTATTTGGGTAACTACAGATAACAGTGTGCATGCAAGCAGCATGACAGGTGAATACACAGGGCACAGGTGTGCATCACCGGCCGCAATTACAGCGATGGCCACTTTCCTCTCATTTTATCCTAACAGTACAAATAAATGAGGGTATAATTCCTGCACAGCTCTCATGCACTTGATAACATAATGGGGTAGTAAAAATATGTGTGTCCCCTGATGGCATCCTATAAATTAAGCAAAACACAATATGGTGGTTTTGAAAATTAATTTGAGTAAAGCCAGTAAACTCCTCTTTTTCTCTTGAGACAGGCTAATAGTAGGATAAATGGTCATTAGGAGTGGGATAGATAGATAGATAGATAGATAGATAGATAGATAGATAGATAGATAGGGATAGTATTTCCATTTCCTGAGAAAGACAGTGCTGGACACTGGAGCACTTGGAGAACTCATGTGTGAAGATGGCTTGTTAGGAAAGAGAGATATAGACTGGGACATGGTGAACAAATAGAGAAAAGAACATTTCCTACCACCAGTGAGAAGTTAGGCTCTGGGCTCTAGCGCGTATTGGGGAAGATGTGGGAGCCACCGGTACTTAGACTCTTCATATTCAGTAATATAAAGAAAGTCCAGTGCCTACTTCATGTGAGCAGCAGGGCCGAGTCCTTGTTCCTGCTGGATCTGTGCCACAAAGACCCTCAGTCAAGTGTGGGTTCATAAGACTTGAGTCCAGTGAGAGAGGAACTCACCAAGCGCAGTATCTTTCCATGTCACTTTATAATTTGTGTAGGTGTTGGGGCGAAGAGATGGGGTATGTGAGTATTTGTATGCTGTAGGTACATGCAGAGGCCAGATTTGATAGGATGGCTTTTCCATGGGTTCTGGGTATCTAAACTTGGGCTTATATCCTCACGCAATAAACACGTTACCCACTAAGTCATACATTTATGCTTAAAATTCACTTTGGGGTCTTCCAGATGGCTCAGCAAGTAAATGCACTCAGCAAAGCTAATGATCTGGATATTATCCTCAGGACTCATGTGGTAGAAGAGAAGAACCAAACCATGCAAGTATTCCTCTGATGCCCGCACATTTGCTGTGGCCACATGGGGCGTGTGTGCACTCAACAGACAAAACCACATTGCCCATCTCCCCCTATACACAAAATAAACTGATGAAAATGTAATTTTAAGTCACTCGGGATGAGCACATTTATCAAACTAATGCAAGGGAAACATCTAGAAAATTGCTATGGTGTGTACTCATGGCATGGCACTTCCTGGGGCTAGGAAGGACTACTGGGATTGTTTTTGATTTCTTGTTTTGCTTGTCTCACAAAATGCGCATTCCACTACATATGAACTTAGAATCCATGCTCATGTGGTTATTGTGGATGCCAGCTTGAACAAGATAAAGCTGACATTCCAGTAGACACTTGCTTCTGCTTCCTGTCCTCCCAACTTAGCTCCTTCCTATCTGCCTTCATAAAAAAGGCATCACTATTCTTAGGACCAGGAAGCACCAAGTGTTGCCTTTAGCACCACGTATACAAGATGGGGAACACAAGGTAGGGTATAAAAACTTGAAATGCTGAGGAAACTGTAACACAAAGAAAAGCCTATGGCGTTCAACCTCAGATCTCCATCCAGAGATTTGCTAAGTTACCAAACCCTGACTTTGAACTTTCCAGCTTTCCAGAGCTTCATTTTCCATCTCTTAATAGTCATAGAAGTCCCAGCAGTCAGCATCATTGTGCAAATCCCACAAAATAAATACTTAATGGGTCTGATACCAATACATGTTTACATACCCAATAAAAGCAAGCTCTTATTGATATTATGAAAGAACTTATTTTTACATATAACAGAGATCTTTACAGTAAAACATCTTCAATAATTCTGTGCCACTAAAGTCAAATTTAACTCTTTAAGTTTTACTTACTAGAAATACATTAAATAATTCTGAAAAGCTAGTGAGCCATGTGCTTTTTAGTGCATGAATTTCATATGATATTTCATGATATTTAAATATGTAATAGCTTAACATGAGATCTTTGTCTTTCATAAAATAAAATGAAAGAAATAAACTTATAATATCTAATTTTTTATGTGCTGGGGTATAGTTCTGTTACAGAATGTGTGTTTAGTGTTAAAGATCCTGGGTTCGAACCCGCCTACAAAGAAAGGAAGACAACAATAAAACCAAAGAAGAAAGGAGGAAGAATGAAAGATGGACTGCTTGTGCATTTATGCAAAACCATTTCTTGTTTAAAACTTTTAAAAATACCTCAATTTTTATAGTGATTACATTTTGGTTTGGAAGGTTAGCATTCTCAATATAATAGGGTAAAGATATTGTTAAAATAATTATAGCTATTACTTTTCTGTTTTTTTAAATGTGCCTCCTAGAAAATTTAACATCACGTATGTGGCTCATAACTTATTTTTATGCATGCACTGATCTAAGGAAATATTTTAAACATTCACAGGATAATAGTTGATATGAATTATTTGTTTAGTTACTGGTTACTAAGCATGTTTATAATCAACTTTCTAGAATCTTTAATCTATTTACATAACTCAGAAAGTGATGTTTCAAATTCCAGAACAGTGTTGTGATGTATCCCATCATACATAATAAAATAGATTTTCAGACTTACCAGATATATCAGAGATAAATATTTACAAGGATTATTTAATCATCATAAAATCTAGGGAATAATAAGAATATATGCACATATGTGTGAATCTGTGTATGTCTATATGCATGCTTGTGCATATATATGTATATATCCACACATATACACATGCATATCTCTGATATGTCTGGAAGGAATGGAGTCAGTGAGGAAATCTTTGCCTATATTGTTTGATAAAACTGTGCCACTCTTAGCGCAGCTCTAAGAGCAGTTAGGGAAGCCGATGAGAACACTAGAAACCATGGGCTGAGCTCCTGGTAGTGCGGCTTTCACTGAGGCCTGGGTTTTGTTGCTGTTGTTGTTGTTGTTGTTGTTATTGTTTGTTTTTTGTTTTTTATGACTGCACTGATGGTCTGTGGCTGGACTACACATGGAAATGATTGTCCATTGACTGGACTTCAGTGTGCTGGCAGATGGCCTGGGTGAAGTGAATGTGTATTCCCACAAACAGCACCCGAAATAAGAGAAGCAAAGAGGAGCTAGAACACACAGAACATACGCTTTCTCAAAGTCATGACAGAAGGTAGCATGTGTGCCAGGTCATATGCTCCCATGCATCACTAGCCTTGTTAGAAAAGCTTCCTCTTATCCTTGGTTGCATGACAGAGAATGACTTCAGTCCTCACAATTATAAACTCTACACTGGTTGCCCACTTAGTGAAGCAGGCAGCATAGCAGTCTTATAAACTCTGAACTCGATAGCCCCTTCTCTCTTGGAAATCTCTGAGAGCAATACAGGTTAGGGCCTGGCATCTTGCTAGTATGTCGACATGCACACAGTCCTCCACCATCCTCAGAGAACACTGAAGTCAAGGCGCACATGGATAGGGTTCCTTACTGGATGCTGGACCCTGGAAGGCACATGAGGTGGAGGTCTGTATGCTCACCTGGGGATCAAGAGACCCTGTGCTGGTTCTTTCTACTAATTCAGTATAACCCTGAATTCATTTAGACAAAATGTGGATAATAGCAGAAGTCCTCTGAGACATCTGTGAGTATCAGTTAAGCCATTTATTATAAAGTAAAGGTGTTTTGAATGTGGAATAGTTAGCAAAGAGCCTTGAGACATTATAGGAATCCTTCTAGTACATTTTCTTGTGAATAAAAGTTTTTAGCACAAAATCATGTACTATATACTGATAATAATAAAAGCATTACTGAACTGAGGTAGAAGAATGTATTTGTCACCTCAGTTATGTTTTCATAACAGTAATTAAGTGCACATGTTCAACTAAAGAAAGAGGAGAGATTGGGGTAACTTTGAAGAAAAATAAGAGCAAAGAGAAGGGGGAAAGGAGGGAGAGAAGAGAAGAGAAGGAAGATTGAGGGAAGAGAGGGGAGGAGAGAAAGAGAAAGGGAAGAAAGAAAATTAAGAGTTGCGGGAAACAGTAGGCATGCAAAGGTGATGAGTTCAGCCATAACATACATTCTAATTCAAAAGACAGTGGGTAGAGCTTACCCGCTAACATTCCTTAGTGATTCCAAGATTCCTCTGACAAAATGTTTTTTTCTAATTTTATTTTATTAATTTATTCATATTACATCTCAATGGTTATCCCCTCCCTTGTATCCTCCTATTTCTCCCTCCCTCCCAGACAAACTGTTGATACAACTGGGAACTTGTCTTCCACAAAGCCCAAGGTTGACTACCTGAGAACAGATCCCCAGCTTACTGTTTCACACAAGGCCTTTCTTAAGAACTTTTTATTATCTTCCTTAGTCCCATCTAAAGAAGCTGTCTTGGAAGATGTCACCCTTTTTTGAACAGTTTTCTCAGTCCATTTTCTGCCTCCACATGTATGTTTCACATCTTCTGACACTTGAAAGTGAAGTGATGGCTGTATCTCAGTGGGGGAGCATAGGCCTGGGATGTACATGGCTCCAGCAGTACAAAAATCAAAGAATAAAACAGACCAGAGAGTTTGCATAAGTGGTGGCACCTTCAGCAAGCCATCTCTTTTGCAAGCACCAGATTTTAAAATTATTTACTGAACTAAAATTCATCTGAAGAATGTCATATCTATAAATTAGTATGAAAAAAATATTGGAAAGTGTTAGTAGGCCCACATGTTTGTCTGTGTCTTTCTGTGTATGTGTCTGTCTGTGTCTATCTTTTTTCCCTTGCCCCCACAGCCTCATTTTATTTTGTCATTTTACCCACTCCCATGCTACATGCTAATGCCTGATCCAAGTCGAAGTTCAGAGGGCACTAACCAAGCTCTGGATAGTCTCTGTTACCTCATCCCAGTGACCTGCCAATCAATGTGAAGGCACTTGACTGAGGATAGCAGTGTTATGTCGGAAATGTGACCTGGAAGGTCTATTATCCAGTATTTCCTTCTGTTGCATGTCATCAAAATGCACATGAGTTGTACGCCACCCAGGAACAGTAAATTCTGGAACACAGTGGTAGAGGGAATACAGTCTAGCTTCCCAAGGTCTTATAAGTGGAGGAGAGACTCAGAGGCCCCTGACTACATTGCCATCCACATCCAAGCTACAACTAGAATAAAGTGAAGTGACGTCACCAGCTCCTAAACATCTTTGACAACTACTTCAAGATTCTACAGTTAAGAAAATTCAGCCAAACTGGGCAGTGGTGGTGCACATCTTTAACCCTGCACTTGGAAGGCAGAGGCAGGCTGATCTTTGTGAGTAGAAAAACAGCCTGGTCTGTGGGAAGCTGAAGCTATCGCCCTCGCTAAGATGGCGCCTGGCAACCTGCCAGGCAGGATGACTTGCAATTCTGCTCCTGGTAAACAAGTCCTTATTCGGGTTGTGGGCCGTGCTTTGCTCTGACGTATGCATCCCGCCTTGTCGGGAACCAATTGGAGCTACCGACATAAGGGCTGGGTGAGGCAGAGGATATAAAGGGGCGCGGAGGTGTTGGGGGAGGAGAAGCGAGCGAGCGGGAGAAGCAGCAGCTTCCTGAAAAGGTTCCTGAATAAACTGCCTGGAGAAGAACGCTCGGGTCGTGTCCTTATTTTCCGCTGGTTGGAAGGGACGCGACACTGGTCAACAAAGTGAGTCCAAAACAGCCAAGGCTACACACACACACACACACACACACACACACACACACACACACACCCTGTCTCAATAAACAATAACAAACAAACAAAAACAACATAACAAAAAAGAAAGAAAGAAACTTTAGCCAACTGTATCCTTTTAGTTAGAGGTGGAAAGGAAACAACAATCTAGATCATTTAGAGTACCTAATGAAGAGTCAGCCAGAAAGACTGGACTTGACCTTAGGAGCAGGGCTTTGTATTTTAGGTTAACTTGCCCATTTGTTGCTTCCAGCTGTCTCTTCTCCTCATTAATTCCTCTCCAATCACGTCGGTCTGTTGTTCCAGCATCTAAAAAGGATAGATGGCCAGCTGTATGAGCCTGGGCTGTAGGAGCCCAGGATAGGTACTAATGTAGCCCAGTCCAAATGCTGAAACTTGTGGTGTTCTCAAGCATGAACTTTGAAGATGACAATGCTGAATTGGTGTTACACAAAGGAATATGAAGTTAGGCTTTCCCTTCCCACTGGTCATAGGGCGGGTCACCCTTAGCCAGCTGCCAAGGCTTAATCTTTTCATGGCCCTCTTCATGTTATTTGGACACCTGCTCAACTGGTCCCTTTCAGAGCTTTGGCCAGCATTTCGCTTGACCCACCAAATCTCTTACCTTGCATCTCTTCTTGACCTTTCATCCTACATTAGCTGCATCTTCCATAATTATATTATATGTAATTACATACACACATGTGTGTGCATGTTCCTTATTTCTCTGTGTGTGTGTGTGTGTGCACGCGTGTGCGCGTGCATGCACACATGTGTTCCTTATTCCCCCTGGGCTCCTCATTGTGAGCCCAGGACTTAAGGGATAGACTGACATGAGCACTGTATGCCTGTGGTTACGCAGGGCCACACCCTATGTGTGCAAAAGCATCCTTCTCTGCACTGATGGGCTGATGTGAACAGTTCTGTGCCTGTGCTTAGACAGGGTCTTGTTTAGTTTTTTTTCCCAATCACATCTAAAATGTGAGACACCTTAGCTCTAGGGATTGAACACTTTGTTCTGTATTACACAGCTAAAAACTGGCACAGCTAAGACATAAACCTTTTCTTCATGTTTAAAACAGAAAAAAAAAATGCAGAGAAAGGCTGAAGGACCTGATTGAATGAAAAGCTGGTGGGAAGCAGAACACCTCCTGACCATGACGGAGTCCACACCACAGAATATGACCAGAGTCAAGCCAAACTTCTCTTTCTAGCAAGGGCACAAACCGGCTATTTTCAGCCTGTGACAGAATCACCCTAAAGCCTACCATATCCAACACAGACTACCATAGCTCTGGCAGCCCAACTGAGCATTCGGAGCACAAGAAAATACAGTCCCTGATGACTTTGCTTTGTCCTCAGCAAGAAGGAAATCATAGACTTTCAGATCAGATTGGGAACTGGTTTTTAGCTCAAGCAGGGCAGTCCCAAGTGTGCCTTCATCCTCTGTGCAGAATGAGGGTGTGGCTCGCAATGCTGTCATTGTGGCATACACTATGATGCCCATTTTCAGGACATCCGGGGAAAGCAGACAAGAGCAAGCCCAGCCTCTTCCTCTGTAAGGAAAAAAATTAGTAACTAGGTAAACTCTGGGCCTCAAAGACAGTGATGAATCCTCAGTGTTACAGGTCATATGATTTTGCAGTACAGTATTTTTCCTACCCTTCATCTCTTTTAACTTAAAAAGTGTGACTATGTGGTGTGTGTGTGTGTGTGTGTGTGTGTGTGTGTGTGTGTGCGTGTTTGTGTGTGTGTGCGTGCGTGAATGTGTGTACAGACACAGGTGCATGCAAGGACATACACAACCTTTTCTAAAGTAGCCTCATCACAGAATGAATGAAATATGAGCCCTCTACATTCCTCAACACACTAGTGCTTTAGTTAATATATTAAAATCAGATATAAACATATAAGCGCTATAAATGCAAAATATGTAAAAACCTAGAGGCCTAATCTATCTACTCCCTGAATCACCAATGTCTTATGATGACCATGAATGCTTATCTAGAAGGAGGGTTCTCAGACTACAGGACACATAAAGTAATGTTTCACAGGCATTATAGAAATAAAACTAAAGCCAAAAAGACTGCAGGCTTACCACAGGGAGAGAGAACAACATTTCCATGGTCTGCAGTAATGGCTTATGTATGCTAAAGACGACAGATGAACACTAAGTGTCAATAGGAAGACTAGGAAGGGTAAAGCATGAAGAAGCCACTGGAGACAGACTTGGTGTGTCTGGTCGTAGCAGCATTAATACTTTAATCACTCATGCTTTTATGGCGAGTAACCTACATACAAGTACTGACTTATTCTCTCTGGAGACCGCCTGGAGGGAGCCAACCATCTAGAGCACATAAGGCATTATTTCTCAACTGAAGGTCATTTTGTCTCCAGGATGCACTTGATGAGTCTGGGTGCCTACTTATTTGCTGAATCTTGGAGGGCAGGCTGCTGGCTTCTAGTGGGTTGACACCTGGCATGCTCACACAACCTAAATCTCAGGACGGTCCTTACAATAATGATTTTTGTAGCCCCAAGTGTCAATAACTCCCAGATTTAGAAAGCCTGTCTTAAAGGAACAAAGTAATGACATTATGATCAGCCCATAAAGACAGGCAATGCCAGAAATCCACGCCCATGCCCTGGCTCTTTGTTTGCCTGCTCCATCCTAGCAACCTCAATCTCCTGAGCAGCCAGTCTGCCCCCAGCGGTGTCTGAAATATCACTGAACCATCAGCCTCTATCTGTCTCACAATAGGGCGGCCGGTTAGAACCTGTTCTATCAAAGGAAGTAGAAATCTGCCCCTTTGCTTCTTTCCTAAAGAAACAATTTAACGATCTCAGCTGGGGCCTAATGAGCCAATGTCCACATCAGAAAGCAGCTCTGTTTGTGACATGTTTGACAGAGTGTGAGGAGAAAATGGGGGGCGGGAGGAGGGGGGAGATATATTGGAAGGCTAATTGAGCGCTGCTGCTGAACAACTCATGGAAGTGTCGTCCTTCAGCTAAAGGTTGTTACGCTTCGTTGGAGCCACAGACAGACTCTGCCACGAGGGCATCAGTCTTCTATATGAAAAATAGGACTTGAAACACTACAAGAACTTAAAGATTCCCGAGGGGCAGGGTCACTGCTGTTGAAGAGAGTGACAAGTACCGCAGCTCATGGCCTGACTTGGGTGTAAAGTGGAGTCGATGTAAAACGGGTGTCCAGGGGCTAACATTCCGCTTTGAGATTGAGGAAGCAGGGCTGGAGTCTATGGGCCACCATCAAAGAGATGGCTGTGCTAGACCTCCACGCTACATCTTAGATATAGTTCGGGACTCACAACGTGGGGACTGGCCCCTTTATGGCTGCTTTGGTTAATGTTGGTGATATAAGAGAAAGTCAACCACCAACAGAGAACTTCTGAAAGAGCTTCGCACCTTGTACCCCAGCTCCGAGCCTCTAGAACTGAGGCCAGGACTGGTCACCAGTATAGCAGAAACTCCTCCCACTGGTCCACTCGGACCTAAGTATGACGATTTCCACACCAGTTACTTGGTTTCTAGATGATTTGCATGTCTCTATCTTAGTGGTCTTGCTGAAGATAACAGTGGACTCCCTGCTTACTTTATGCTTTACAAAAAAAATCACACATAAAAATTATTTATAAAAACTATGTGAAATTGTGTCCCTAAATCTAACATAAAGCATGTACGTTCACGGGAGTGTTTGTGAACACATGATTAAAATTGGCTGGAGAAGTGTCACACAGGCAATCACACAAGAGCGTTAGGGCCTCCAGTCATCATTAGCCTACCTAAGAGTGCCCAAAGAACAGTGCTGGGGGAAGGAGCCAAACTGAGTGTTTGTTAGTACATCGCCATCATTAATGGGGTAATGATAGCAATTAAAGGAGCAACCATAAAACTTACATGTTCAAATTCTTATTGGCTTTTCTGTGGTTCCACATCCTCTGACCTCCACACGATAACAAGGTCATCACTAAATGTTGCCACAACTAAACCTTGGGCATTTCCATTTCTGAAACTGTAAGAAATGAATACAGTTGTCCCTCACTGGTTGCTTGAGACAGAACAGAGAACTTGGTGGGCTCCTATTCCTGGAACTGCTGAAAAATGTCTCAGAGTTTTGGAACTGTATCTGGATTGTTGCCATGATGATTAATATGAGTATTTTAGGAAGGGATTCTAACAATGTGATGAAAGGAATATTTTTATTATTATTTCTTTTATTTTTGAGATTATAATGTAATTACATCATTTATCACTTCCCCTTTTTCCTTCCAAACCCTCATTTCTCTGTTTCAGATCATGGCCACTTTTTCACCAAGTGTTGTTATAAGTGTTTATGTACTTATATATGCATATATATTAAGAATACGTATATTTCTAAATATAACCTGGTCAGTCTTGTATAATGTTATTTGGTATTGGGTTCATTGATCTGTTCTTCCCTGAGGAAGACTATTTCACTCACTTTCAATATTCCTTAGTTACCTGTAGTTCTTTATGTAAGGTTGAGGCCTGGTGTTTTTTTCTCCCTTCTATTTTGACCTCTTTTATTGTCTGTGCTCACCTGATACTTAGGCAGTCATATTGGTGAAAGTTTATGGGTTCTATCATTACTAGGAGACAATCTCACAGAAAACTCCCTGATCCTCTCACTCTTATAATCTTTCCACCTTCTCTTCCACACCGTTCCATGAGCCTTAGGTACCATGGTACTCTGATGATGTATCCATTTAGACTGGAATCAATAATCACATTTTGGTTGGAGACCATTTTCTGTAATGATCTTGGTCTGTTAAAAGACATGTTTCCTTGATGAGGGATGAAGACTCTACTAATCTGTGGGTATAAAATAAATGGCAAGACCATACTGGAGATTGTACTAGCTTATTAAAGTGGTGATTATAGGTTCTCATAACTTCACTAGCCCTGAATAGTGGGTAAAGTTTTCAGTACCAAGCATGGTTTCTTTCTTGTTGGGTGTGTCATAAGTCCAATTAGAGAGCTATTAATCCCAGTCAAGGAGTGTATGCCATGACTGCATACTTAGGGTTATCATGCCATATTGATCCTTGTTTTAATTCTTATGTGTCATAGCTGGATAGGACTATTGGTTGCCTCCCTCCTTCAGAAGCTTGCTTGACACCTTCTGATGTTGTGAAAGCTGGTCCTAATGGAGGAGGAATTCATGTCAGGTCCACCCCAGGGTCCTCTAGGCTTTGTGTTTGAAGTCCATGGTGTCTTCAGGAATAGGGAGTTACCTTCAACCTCTAGGGGCAACCAATCATAGTAGTAATAATCTCTAAAAAGTAAAATAGAATAAACCCATGAATTCCGCAGGTAAATGGATAGAACTAGAAAAGATCACATTGTGTGAGGTAACCCAGACCCAAAAGAGACAAAGCTCACACTGTCTTTCATTGGAGGCTCCTAGCTCCAAATGATCAGAAGTACATATCCTGGAGAAACAGCAGAAATCAGGAAAGTAAATAGGGACTGTTTCTGCAATTGGGGGGGGGGTGTCAGGTATCAATAGAGAGGGGACTAGTAGTCTACAGCTATCTGATCTGGAAATGGAAGAAAGGGGGCTCTTTATGGAGGGTGATAACTACAGAAGAAAGAATGCAAAAAAGCAGTAACAATGTCTCTAAAAGTTATAAGGTATCATACTGTTAGATAATCTACCTAAAATACCTATATTACACATAAGCCTGGGTATAAATATACATATAGTATTTAAATAAAATGATCTCATCTGGGTTGACAATGTGTCTTCCAAGAGCCAAATATTATCTAAAAAAAAAAAAAAAAACCCAAAAAACAAAAACAAAAACAAAAACCCCAATACCAGGCACAAGAAGTCCTCTTTTAAGTTCTTGGTCAGTGTTGTCCAAGAGGTTCCCAAAATATTGCATAAAGGAATCGTTTGGCATAGTTTCCATCCTTCAGGTAGAACATATTAAAAAACAGTAGTACTTTGTAAAAGGTGCCCGAGGTAACATAATCGTTGTTTGAAAAACTAGGCAAGACCAGCAGCTTGTTGGATAAAGATGCACGGATTAATTGCGGAATCTGCATCACACCTGCATCTTTTATGTGACAGATATGGATGCTTTATAGGTAATGAGGTCCTCAGCAGGAGAGTTATGGCCTAACAGCCTGACATTTGTAAAGCTATAAAATGTAAGGAGGGTATTTTACAAGCGAGGTGAGCTGTCCTCCTGCATATTAACACAATTAGGCCTCTATGCTGAACGTGGAGTAAACAGTGTATTTATAGCATTAGGATTCTGGAAATGATATTAAGCAGACATTGCAATTTGCATTTTAATTTTCTTGCAAGAAAATCTTTCTATTTATCACGAAGCATCTAGGGTTTGCAACCCTTTCAGCCGCTCCATCGGTCTCTGTTCTGTGCTGTGCTTTATAACAAGGCTAGCAGTTCTGACAGGATGCACAGGGCTGAACTTCTGCTGTCAGGACCAGAGACTGAGGGAATGGGCTGGCTGATCTCTCCAGGCTGCTTTTCTTGAGAGCTGGGAAACACCCAATGTCTGTCCTTGAGCAGCTTATATCAATTTGCTTAAAATACTTGGCTTCTTTCCTTCTTTCTTGCTTTCTTCCCTGGATTTTCTAGAGAATCTAAGAGTCTTTTTGTAAAAATAACTCTTGAAGTGTTTCTACTGGCTGCAATGAAACAGGCTAGAGATTCAATTACAAGAAGGAAAGGATATTTTTATTTTATTTTATTTCACTTGTTCAGATTACAACTCAATTGTTATCCCATCTCTTGTATCCTCCCGTTCCTCCCTCTCTCCTGTTTTCACCCTATTCCCCTCCCCTAGGTCTATGACGCAGGTGGGACCTCCTCACCCTTTTTATGGTCACAGGCTATCACGTATCATCTTGGTAGCCTGCTTATTCTTTCTTTGAGTGCCACCAGGCTTCCCCACCAAGGGGAGGTTGTCAAATATGGGGCACCCGAGTTCATGTCAGAGTTAGTTCCTGCTCTCCACATAACTGTGGTGAATGTCCTGTCCATTGGGTAGATCAGGGTAGAAGTTAGGAAAGGATATTTAAGTATTGCTTTCTCCTTGAATCATGATGTTCTGTTAAGGGTTTGAACATTCTACATCCCCCTGGATAAGCATCCTGAATGACAGAAACTTAAACATCTCTTCCTGTGTTCTGAAATCCAACCTTGAGGCATCATCAGGATTGTGACCCCTTAAGTCCTGGAAGGCTCTTGAGGGTGCTCTTTTTTTGCTTCTTCTTGCTATTGGGGACTTTTAGAGACTCTTGGCCTTACTCCAGTCTCTGCCACACTATGTCGTTCTTTTGGTGGCTGTGTTCCTGTTTTTCAAATAAGAATCTGTTTAAGGACATCTCTTTATAAGATCTCCAAATAATTATTTTATTTTCACATCACTGGAATATGATTTTAGATTAACTTATTTTTCTCTGCACAAATCCTACTATAAGAAGCCCATTCACAGATAACATTGGGTAAAGACTATGTCATACGCTTTTCAGGGAAAGGCACACATCGGATAATGAACATAAATTCTCCATCTTGTTCTTGTATGAGATGGATTAAATTATGAGCACATCTTAGATAACTGCTTAGTACTCACAGAACCTCAACAGCCAATCTTACAGTTAAGTATGAAGCACAGCCCTATGCTGTTTCGGCAGGCCTTTTATTTGTTAGAAGCATTTGCAGAAGGTCTGAGAAAACCAAAGTAAAACAATTCTATCATCTCTGATAAATCTGGACTACATTTCTAATTTTTCCTGTGTCCTTTTTCTCTTTAAATGAAGATTCTTCCACTTAGTCAAGCATTACTCTGCCCGATTCCCTATGGCTGTTTGATTGTTTTAATGGTAGTGGTGGTAGTAGTAGTGGGGTGTGTGTGTGTGTGTGTGTGTGTGTGTGTGTGTGTGTGTGTGTGTGTGTGTGTATGTGTGTGTGTAGGGCAAAGGTCTAATGTTTAACTCAGTGGCTTATATATTGAGTCAGTGTTTCTTACCAAACTTGTATCTTTTGGTTTCCACAGACCTAGTTAGCCAGCTTGCTCTGGGGTTCTCCTGTGTCTGTCTCGCATGCTTTTGGAATACAGGTGTGTTGCTATATCCACCTGTTTATTTTGGTTAGGGGTCCTGAGGATTCAGATACTCTAGTGCTCATATTTGTGTGTCAAACATGTGGCCAACTAAGTCTCATTTCATGCACATGTCAGTCTCATATTTTATTGTGAATGTCAATATAAAGGTCGGTTTTTCTCCACCTTAGTATAGTTTGCCCTTAGAAGTCTCATGTCTAATTAGATAAACCTTATATTTTCTAAAACTGAAGTATAGGCATCAGGGGATAGCATTAAGAAGGAAGCTGGCTAAGGATAATACCATCAAAGAGGGTAATATCTTGACTAGTGAAACTTTGTGTGATGACACCAAGGTTAGAGATGTGAAGGTTGTACTGGCTGGTTTTGTGTGTCAACTTAATACAACTAAAGTCATCAGACAAAAGGAACCCTCAGTTGAGCTATGCTTCCATGAGATTCAATTGTAAGGCATTTTATCAATTAAAGATCAACAGGGGGTTCCCAGCCCATAGTTAGTGGTGCCATCCTTGGGCTGGTGGTCCACAGTTCTGTAAGAAAGCAGGCTGAGCAAGCCAGGGCAAGCTGGACTGAAAGCAGCACCCCTTTATGGACTCTATATCAGCATATATGTAAATACATATACATACATGCATGTAGTACCAGCTAATGAAAGAAAAGGTGATTAATTTGAAAGAGGGCAAAAAAAAGGGGGGCCATATAGAAAGTTTTGGAGGGAAGATATGGAAGGGATAAACAATACATAATAATCTCAAAAGAAAATAGGCAATATTATTCTATGGATTTTCATCTTTCTCCTCTTTTTTACAGCTATGGTGTATGTTATTTTTAACCCTTTATAAGTCAATAAAAGTTTTTCACAATGTCATTCTTTCCCTTCCAAATAGAAAGTCAATTTTACTGGCTTTTCTTTTTTTATTGTTTTTCTTAACTCATTCAGAGAACACATACTCCCTAGAGCTTTCTCTGCTAACCCAAAGCTTTTAGGTAGCGATGACTTCCCTTTGCTCTATGTAGCAAGGTGCAAGGCAAAAGAGCAATGTTTGTCTTCAGAGCTGGATGTATATTGGTATGTTCTTTTGGTGGAAGACTACTTTTCCTGGTCTCAGATTTCCTCAGTTTCCTCTAGTTCTTCATGTAGGGTTTAAGCCTCATGGGCTTTCTCTCATCCAGTTTGGTACACACACACACACACACACACACACACACACACACACACACACACGGCAATATATATTGCATATTGTATGCAATAGTTAGTGGGAAAAAAAAAAAAAAAGAGGCCATGGATCTAAAGAACAGGAAAGGGTATGTGGGACAGTTTGGAAGGAAGAAAGGGAAAGCAGAAATGTTGTAGTGCTAATCTCAAAAAGAAAAAGGGGAAAAAAAAAAAAAAAAGAACAATGTGACATATTTTCTAAAAGAGAATCCAGGTGAAAAATGAGCCATTCAGCTCCATGTCTTTGTGTTCAGGGTTGTGAAGCAGGTTTTAGATATATCTGTTTCTCTTTCATTTCACATTTATTGTTCCATAAATTTGAGAACAGTTCATTGTTGGCACAGCACCATGCTGCATGCTGAGGATAAAACTGTGACTGTGGAACCCATGGCCCTACATAGCAGTATTTTGTCTACACGTGTGGATGAGTGGGGTGGCTGTGGTTTTACATGATCACAGTGAGGAAAGATTGAGAGAAACCAAGTGGCTAACGTTCAGCAAAAGATAGAATGAGCAAACACAGTAGGGAAGATATAGTGTGCATAAAATGATATGTAAGGGTTTCCAGGGAAAGTGGAAGCCTGAAGTGAATTATGAACCATGCTTCTATATGAGTGCTGCAGGCGACTAGATGAGGTTTCAGAAAGCATCGCCTGTAAAAGGAAGGACCTGTGCACAGGAGCTGGCAGGCATCCAGCTTGGTCATCAGTAGCTACAAAATTTAGTGATTGATATTTCAAGAGGCCCACATTTAGTCCACTTTTAGCTTCACAAAAGAGCATGAATGCCCAGAGGGCTTCATTAAGTGGGTGTGAAATATGTTGCAATCAGAAACATGAAGGTGCATTCACGCAAGTTGTAGTACATATACATATATCCTGAAGTGGAAAGAAAGTCTCGGCTGTCTGTGAGGATCTCTGTCACCTCCTCCCATTTAATGTGATTAAAGGCAACATTTATTAGTTCCACAGAGCATTCTCTGCTGATCAGGGGCTTCTGGGGAGCAACTATTTCCCATTGCTCTACATAATAAGGGACAAGACAAAATAACAACACAACAGCAGTTCTAAGATACTCTGGTGAAAAACGAGACCACACAGCTGTTTCTTTGGGTTCAGCACAGCTGGCCAAGTTCAGACAGGTGTGTTTTTCTTTCAGTTTTTTCCCATTGGCTACACTGTGTTCTGCTTTCTAAATTCGTGATTAGATGGTTGCAACAAAGCCAGGAAGTATCCACTTGCCCATCCCCTCTCTTCCTATTACAATAGCTCCTATTTCTATAGTGTGGGCAAACTTCACACATGTGTAGCAGGTGAAAATAAAATATTTTTCCACGCACAAGAGAAACTAATACTTAATGTGTACTTTAAAATACTTTGTATTGATTTTTGTCTTACATAGTTGGGAAGTTTCAAAACAAAGTAGTGCTCTGAAGTATTTATATATTTGATAGGCATGTCCAAAATTTCAATGGAATTTTATTAAGAATTGTACATGCTTATGTTTTTTAATGAAAACAGCCTATTTTTATTAATTTATTCATATTACATCTCAATGATTATCCCATCCCTTGTATCCTCCCATTCCTCCCTCCTGCTTATCCCCTACTCCTCCCCCCCATGACTGTGACTGGGGGGGGGACATTCTCCCCCTGTATATGCTCATAGGGTATCAAGTCTCTTCTTGGTAGCCTGCTATCCTTCCTCTGAGTGCCACCAGGCCTCCCCACCCAGGGGACATGGTCAAATATGGGGCACCAGAGTTTGTGTGAAAGTCAGACCCCACTCTCCACTCTTCACTCAGCTGTGGAGACCATCCTGTCTGTTGGTTAGATCTGGTTCAGGTTTTGAAGTTTAGTGTACGTGCTCATTAAGCTTCTGCATGTGCATACCATTATTCTGACAGAGACGCCAAGGCCAGCAGAGCACGCACAGCGAGGGTGCACATAGCGCTTACATTTGGCAGCATGGTCAACAAAACTCACTTCAGTGATCCCCAAGAAAGTCGCAGCAATCGAGCACTTGCCAACCATGAGTGTTAGGATGAAGGCGTGAGGAAGAGCATGGCCTACGCAGGTCCCCTTCTGAGTTCTTGAGTCTTTTTGAGATCCTGTTCCATAATTTGCAGATTGAGTGCGTGGGAAGCATTTTATCTTACCCTAGTATGACGATGGCATCCCCCTCCCCCCGACAAGCATACGGCAAGGTCAGAGCTGAAAACATAAGACACTAAGTTCCTGCAAGAAACTCTAGAGCTCCAGAGACTAACACCTTGATTTGAGCTCCTGACATCTGGCTGCAAAGACTCCATTTTCTTTTTAGTGATGTTCTTTACCATGCTTCTGTTAGCAAAAACATGCTAAATCTTAAGTCAGTCCTCAGCATCTGCTGAACAAAAGAGATTCCATGCTTGCCCCACGAGGGTCACAGCTATTTATTCATACCTTTTAGCTAAATGTCCACACTCAGGTCTTTCTTACTCCTTCTGCTCTCATCTTCCAGCCTGACTTCTGTCTTCTATCCAGAGACCTCAAACATTTCAAGCTATTGACTCCCCTGCAGAACTTGATAGTAAGACCCTGTTGCCAAAGACACCACATACTTGAGTCTCAGAACATGGAAAAGTTAAGCTGACACTAACCAGGGAAGCTTCGTCACGAGTAGATTCCTTTGGTAGTACTGGATGGTGCTATGCGTTCTTACAGAGGAGAAACATAATCACTGAACCTATCCCATTCTGAACTACGAGCTATAAGGATGATACACTTGGAAAAGCAGGTGCATTGGTGCAACAATGGCAAAATGTTATGAGACTAACCAACCACCTTCTGATGGAATGTAAGGCCTGCTCCACAAGATGAAACCCATAACTGGTACCATTATTTAGTGATAAAAAGACAGTAACCTGTGACTAGACAGTTCATGGGTCCTAGAAAGAATCTACTACTATTATTCTGTTAACTGGTCACGGTGTTAAACTGACTCCCAATAGCTTATTTTTATACCCATGGATCAGTGCATCTCAAAACTATCATTAAAGAAACTTCTTTCTTCAGTTGATGATGCTTAACACGGAGAACCAGAAATGGTCAAGGTGCAGAGAGTAGCAGACTGTGGAATGTTCACCCCCAAATTTGAAATCTGTATCACAAACCCTCTTCTCAAGGTTTATGAATCATTGCACAAGAGAAGGCAGAGAGAGACTGTAAGAGCCAGAGGTGGGGAAGAGAAGACAGTAGTCCCAGGACAAGGACACTTTCCTCATTGGTAAATGGGTGGTTTTGATTAGGTTGAAAACAGATCCCAAATATATACAGAAGACAAGTGGACTTGAGAGTGGAATAGGAAACTACTACAGAAGGAAGCACACAGTCTAGTAGGAAGTTTTAGTGTCATGTGCAGCATGTGTCCTGGAGGCACAGCTTCACCCAATGGTCAGGAAACTCGAGGAGTGGACATCAGTGCATATACCCTTACAGTTCAAGTGTCTTTAAGAAAAGATGAGAGGAAGAAAAGGAAGAAAGGAAGGAGGGATGAAGAAAAAAACAAGTAGGAGAAGAGGGCCAGAGATGAGGAAGAAGACTAAGGTCTTCCTTCCTTGAGTTTTGCAGGCTATCCAGGCCTCTCGCTGCATGAGAACAGGTGACAAAGGCCAGTTGACAAGGCCACCACCCCAGAGGAAGCTGATGATGCCACTAAGTGTCTTGATGGATACCTCTCTCAGCTACATAGTCCTGTCTCAGTTCTTGGGGCTTTTCTCCCCAACTGGTTCCACCACTCAGTTCCCAAGCTGCATTCAGCCCCTCATTGTACAACAAGCGAGGACCGTGCATACAGGCTCATCCACAAACTTTAGGTACAAAGGAAAAGTCCTGGAAGGTACACTGCTGTGACCGGGTAAAGGAAGCCTTGAAAAGGAGAGGCAACAAGCGAGAGAATTAATAGCCCACCTTCCTTTTCTCTGTGCCTCTCGCAAACAGCACCTCCAACTCTTCAGAGGACCCAGGGTCCTGTTCACCACTCAGTTCTCCTTCCCAAAGAAACCTGCCGCTCACCTTTGCAGAAGTCAGGATTTCAAAGGAGGACCCAACAGGCTCACCTCCAGAGCAGATGGCTGCTAATTGCAGCATGCAAACAAACAGACAAGAACCAGGTACACCTTGCAGCTCTGAGTAAGATTAATTTTCAGGAACATCAGGGGCACTGGTTACCAATTAGTGGAGAATGTGAGCGTGCTAGCTCAGCTGAGGGAGCCCTGCCAATGAGGTCGTACATGAGGTCAGACTTCCAGCCTGAGGACCCCACATCCCGTAGGAGGAACTCAGGAGCCACTTAACCTTGTTGCCTTGGTTTTCCTGTCTGTGAAATAGTGGGTAATACAATCTATCTGCTTCACCACTAGGTTTTACATAAGGGAAGTAATTAATGAGTGTGCAAGTCTAACACAATCACAGTAATAGTCCAATAGTAGTAGCTGCAGAACGAGACACATAGTTGTTTTAAAATAACAATATTACCATTTTGATATGTTCTCTCTGATCTGCATTTTCAAATGAGAAGCATATGTCATTTCAGTGTTGCTGCCGTTGTTATGATGTTTAATTCTCCGACACAGCTTCCTACCTTGTTTTCATTGCAGCAGTTTGATGATGCAGGGATTCCAGGAGATTACAATAATAACTGAGCAAGCCGATGAAAAGCTTTTCTGCCCAGGAGTTCTAATTCCAAAGCAGGTGGTCCAAGTCTGACTATCTCTTGCGCAGCTGAAGAGCTCACTTTCATTTGAATTTGCTGAACTTTATAAATATGTTCTCAGCCAGTATCTTATCCGTCCACTTCCTAGCTGTCCCACTAAGTTTACGCTTTACCTTTCCCCATTCTAAGGCTTTCAACAAGCTGTTCCCACCACTGAAGAGTGGCCTCTCATCCTTTTCATAGACCCCCTTTTTTCTGGAAAGTTCTCCTTTTATTGAAAAAAAAAACAAAACAAAAACGAATGAACATCACTTCATGATTCTTTCCTTGAAGCCAAGCATTCTCTCATGGTTCTGACTTTGTATTTTGCACCCTTGGGTACTTTATTTATTGGACTCATCACACGCTGTTTTCCTTTGCTGAGTACCAGTCCCATTTATTACCTGAGAGGCACCTTAGGAACTCAAGGACAGGAATTGTCCCTCCTAATGTGTGACTCTCCCTTATTAGTGCTCTGCATGAAACAACATGGCCATTCAGTGAGCATTCTAGTGGTGATCAGAAACACACAAATCTTATCTGGACATTGTAGAATCATCTCGACTTTGCATTATTATGTAGTAGCTATTACATTAGGTGGGAACTGTAAAAACAATGGTTTTAAGTGGTGTTCTCAACCTTGATTCAGTGGCAAGCTGAACCATGTTTAAAGCCACTCTCAGCCTATAATGGATTTGCATAAATCAGTGCCTATTGTCTTTCTCATCTCAAAATTTTACTTCTATTGGAGTTTAACAAACTCTCCAGCTCCCAGAAGCAGCACCCCACTGTACTGGACCTGTGTTCCCCTCCTAAGGCTTTATACAAGCTGCTCTCACCACTCAAATAAAAAAAAGTGGCCTTTCCATCCTGCCTGAGAAACACCTACTCACCCCCAGGTCAGTCATGTCCTTTGAACAGATGCCCGTGACACTTTATGTCCCACCTTCAGGATGCACGTTGATTTTTGGTACCTCTCCAGGATCTTTAGGCAGTGAGCCTAAGTACATGTCTGTACACTACCCCCTTCAAGTTGATGATTCCTAACAGATAAGGATAGTGTATAGTTCTTTCCTGAAAGAGTGGGTCGTATTTCAGGGCCCAATACATTATTAAGACTCAAGTAATAGTTGTCAGAGGAATGAATTGGCTATAGCTCTATATAACAGACTGACTGGAAAGAGGAGAAAATTAGATTCTTAATCTCTTACTCATTAACTGGGAAGCATGCAATTTCTCTATTTGTCCTACCTCATAATATATACCTTAGTAAACATAGTATTTGTTTTTATTAAATGCAATTACTATTACTTTACACTATTTTCCCTAGACAAATAAGTCATGGATCTACCCTTGCTTTGCTCACTAGGCCCTAAGACAACCCAGTTAGGTTCTTTTTCTTTGCCAGAAGCTGAGAATAATTTCCTAGATGACTTTGAAAAAGTTTTTTCTTGCCCGCACTGCTACAACTGATAAACGGAAATTTCGTAGCCACTCATGTCTATTTTAACTATGGCTTGGAGAGTGTGACGGGGAAATCACAGTGAATTTGAGTATCCGAGTATGTGGGTAGCACATGATAGAGCTAGACATTGCGGAAAGATAAATGGCTTGAATAAAAGTTTAAAATCTACCACCTCAGCATACTTTTCCAAGCCAGATAGTTTGGAGGAAAAAAAGTCATTTTTTTCCCCCTGTACCAAGACTGAGAGATTTATGAGCTTTTTCATTTCTCCTACAAAAGCTTATCACCGACCAGCTTAGAAATGATTGCTAATTAAACTAAGTGTGAGCATTGGTGATATACTCTTCTTCTAGAATTGTGTATAAAAATGTTAACAGTGTGAAGTGTGACACATTTCACTTTCAAGGAAGATTTTTGAGAAAAGCTGAATATAGATTGTAATGCGTTTTTACTCCTACATGCATGGAACTCTTTGCAATTAAGGCAAGTCCAGCACTGTCACTGTTGCCTATGACACCTTCACTATAATGCCATCAGTAATTCGCTGGGTACCATGATATTTTCCTCCGTAGAGGCTGGAGGAATGGCACCGCTGAACCCTGTGGGTCATCTACACAAAGACATTCTGTGAACATGCCTCTAAGGTGTCCTTATCCGCAGCATCCAGACTTGTAGCTGCTTAAGGACAAGCCGAGTTCCTCTGCCACTATGTGAAGGGAAAATGTAGCTTTGTCACAGAAGAAAAGCTCTCTGTTTTTAAAATAAAATCCCAGAAGATCACAGAGTAGGGCTGGCCATGCATGTCTTCTTTGCTTAGTAGTTTTCTTCATCTTTCTTAGGGTTAGATCAGAAAGGTCCCTGAAGGCCCATGGCTGAAAGCACTATTGGTCAGTGGCAGAGACTTTTAGAAATAGGTATTAATGACAGGGTAAATAATGGAGAAGCTTGACACTTCTGCTTCTTTTCTTTCCTGTTGTTTTCATTTCCTGGTGTTTGGTTAGCTGCTAACATAAGGCGCTTTGCTGAAGGCCCAAAGCAATGGGACTAGGAAGACTATGGGCTGGAGACTCTGAACTTGGAAGCACGGATAATATTTGTCTCAGAGATTTGTTACAGTAATGGAGAGTAACCCAAGGTCTGCCTTAAATAGCTGCTAAACTGTCATGTCATCCAGAGCAATTCATCCCCAGGTAGTTAGAGTACTCTGTAGAAATAGATCGGATAACTTCCAAAGGAGGAGGATTGATTGAGATAAAAACACATGACCATTAACTGGTCCTAGGCACCCTACACATACTAAGCTGGTGGGCTGCTTGGTCTTCAAGTGGGTCCCCTAACAACTGGAGCAGGGGCTTTCTCTGACTTCGACTCTGTTGTCTCCCTTTGGATCCCGTTTCCTTAGCACGGCTGCCTTGTTTTGCCTCACTGAAAGAGGAGGCACTTGGTCCTGATGCAACTTGATGTGCCAGGGTGGGATGTTACCTGGGGCTAGGAGAATGGAGTGGTGGTGGTGGTGATGGAGAGATAGGAGGTAAGGAGGTAGAGAGGAAGGGGATGGGAGGGCAGGACTGGGAGGAGAGCAGGGGTGTGGCTGCACTTGGGATGTGAAATGAACAAATAAATACATTAATGAAGAAAAATGGTCACTTCAAAATGACTGCCTTGTGGTATGTTTATCTAACTAGTGTCCATATCAAGGGAGTTTTTGACAGGTCACCCAGCAAAACCATCATTATAATTATTTTTCTTTTCCCTCCAGGTTCTTCTTGGAAGAAAGTAATCTTTAAGAAGCAAATTGGGTTTGTGGGAATTTCTACCACTGCTATCCTTTTAAAGCATCTTTTGAACTTTTTTTTTTCACCATCATAATAGCTTATTTAAACTCTTTCTTTTCCAATAATTAATTTATTCATTCACTTTACATCCTTATCACAACTCCTCCCTCTTCTCCTTGCAGTCCTACCCTCACACCTGTCTCCCTCCACTCCCTCAAGGAGAAGGGGAAGTCTCCCCATGGGTAACTGCTCACCCTGGCACATCAAGTCTCAGTAGGACTAAGCACATCCTCTCCAACTGAGGACAGACAAGGCAGCCCAGCTAGGGGAAAGAAATCTAAACATAATCAGCAGAGTCAGAGACAGGCCCCTCTCCCCTTGTTAGAGGACCCACATGACATCCAAGCTGCATATGTGCAACATATATGTAGGGGGCATAGGACCAGTCCATGCCTGCTCTTTGGTTGGTGGTTCAGTCTCTGTGAGACCCCATGGAAGCATGTTTGTTTACTCTGTAGGTCTTCTTGTGGTATTCTTGACCCTTGCTCCCCCTATCATTAATAGGGTCAGAGGTTAGCTCTCTCTCATGGGGTGGGTGTCAAGCTGGGCCAGTCATTAGTTGGCCACTCATTCAATCTCTGCTCCATCTTTATCTCTGAACATCTTGTAGGCAGGACAAATTTTGGATGGAAGATTTTGTGGGTAGGTTGGTGGCCTCCTCCCTCCAGTGGGAGTGTTGTCTGGCTATAGGAGGTGGCCACTTCAGGCTCCATATCTCCCACTGCTAGGAGTCTCAGGGTCACCCACCTAGTCTCTTGGTAAAAGCACTTTAGATGTGAGTGAGGAAAATAATTTTTTTCTGTAACAAGAAGCCACAGGCATTTGCAATCAGGTTTCTCACATTGCTCCCTAAGCATAAATAAATATAGCTTATGTTAAATGGCAACCTTCATTGCTGGCACACAGCCTTGAGTCATTACTCTGGGTATTTCTGCCCTTCACTCTCATTTGAGGAATTCATTCTACCTGCTGCAGAGCCAGGGGAATCCATGGCCTTCCTTTCCCCCAGAGATGGGCATATGGATGTTCTTTAACTTTAATCCTCAAAAGAGGCTTTGCTGAACATATTCATAGCTTGAAATACAAGCAAGGGAGATCTCCAAAATGCTCTTCAACTAAAATATTATTTTTCACATGGCATATGAGATATAAGTAAAGCTCAGAGTTTCCCCTTGAGTCAGTCACTTCCTTTGTCATGAACAGTTAGCATGGACCTCTGTTTAGCTTTCTGACCTGTTATTGAGCAAGGTCTGATGATGTGAAGGACACTTGATTCAATCTTAGCAAACATTTCATGTTTATTTTCATAAATTAGAGGTTTCTATCATAATACTAAATAAAAACTAAGATGTATAAAAGAATGAGACAAGTTACTTGAAAGAAGATATGGATTTGTTTCCTATGGTGATGCCTATAAATGTTTTAAATATTAGTAGTTTTAGTAGAATAAATGTGTGGCCACTCTAATGAGCACTTGTGTGAGAAGAACATTGACTTGGATTATGAATTTAGTAACTTAATATCATGAGTTTTGGCATTGAAAAGATGGGGTCTTGGAGATATTGTTGGTACATTAGAATCTTTAGAAAATATCCTTTAAATAGATTTGAAAGAATTTCCTATTAGAATTGTGAGTGCTAAAGTTATGGAAACAAAGGTTTTTTTATTTCATTTCTTTGGTGCAACATTTCATTTCTTGGGGATTGCATTTTCTGCTCATTTTTGGCACCAAAACTTTAATTTTTCAGGCCAAATTAATTGCTATGTTGTCAAAGTAGATGATAAATTATAAACCTTTCTCATGACTTCTTGTCTTCTCCTCTGTCATCTGTCATCAACAGGCATCTATTGAGCACATGCTGTATGCCTTTCTATCTCGTAGGCACTGGTGATTTTAGTGGGGAACATCTGTGGCCCACGACTCTGGCTTTAGAGATTACATGTTCTGGGTCAGAGATCTTCTTCTTCCCAGGACCTCTCTAACTTTCTCTCACAGCAAACCTCCAGAATGGAGTCTGCTGTATCCTCACTGTGGTGGTTTGTGTAAGAAATGGAAGGGAGTCTCATTACAAATAGTACAATCAGTGGATGGAGGGTAAGCAGGAGACTAGAAGACGGGAAAGTTTTACCTAGAGAGTAAGATGGAGAGGTATCATGTGAAGAAAACCTCTGAAGTATCTCTGAAGACCAAGTGTCTGGAAAACATTTGAAACATAAAAAGGGATGATGCAAAGGGGAAGAGTGACCACTGAGCAATTTCTTGCCACAGAGACCATAAACAAAGTGTTCCTGGGTATCAGGGAGGAGGCAGCGTCTGTGTCAGAGATGTTCTTCTTTCCCAGGACTTCTCTAACTTTCTCTCACAGCAAACCTCCTGAACCTGAACGGAGTCTGCTGCATCCTAATTGTGGTGATTTGTATAAGAAATGCCATCCACAGGCTTACGTTTTCCTTTCTAAGTTGCTTGTGTTTCATCCCAGCAACAGAACCCTAGGCAAGACATGTATGTACCAAGGCTAGGCATGGCTGAAGTATTCTGTTTTCTATTTTTCATCTTGAAAAATCTAACATCATTATAAGACTTGAACAAATAAGAGTTACGCATATATCCCAGGTTCAAAAACACACACATATGGAAAAGGTCTGAGACCATAATTACAGAGGCATCCAAAATTAGTCAATTTTATTCTGACCCAGAGACTCAGGAGCAGTGATCAACATATTATCTGTTCATCTGTGTTGGCACGACTTAGAAGTGGCTAATATGTCAGCCCAGTCCAATGCCTGACAAAGTATGTGACTCACAGAAATATTTCAGGACTTTTAAAAAATAATAAATAGGAAAGCCAAAAGATTTTTTTCAAAGCTCTCCCTTGTTCTAAGTAGCCATTTCTCCTTTTCAACTTGTCAATCTTGGCTACTGAAATACTAGAGATTTCAAACATTGACAAGCTTTATAGATCCTTCAGGAATATTAGACTTGAAGTAACTCCTGAAAGAAGGGAAAAGGGGAGCTGGGGCACAGGAGAAGAACAAAAGTGCCAGACCAGACTGCCATGCTCAGCGTCTCTCTCTCTAGACTGGAAACACTTTCCAGGCTTCCTCCAGTGCATCTCGGCAAAATGCCCTGTCTCTTTTCTCTATCTTTTCTTATTTCTCATCACAACTTGGCTCTAACTATCTTAGAAGATGTGAAATCTGTTCTCTTTAATTACTAAATTTGCAAAAGGAAAATCTGGGTGTTCATCATAAAATCCAAGAGCTACACTCATAAAAAAGAATCAGATATTTTGAGCTCTGATTTTCCTGGTTTCCAATGGGCAAATGTTTATGTTCCGGCGTTTCTGAAAATCATGTCTTTTGTTTACTTTCGATCCTTATTAACACATGGTGATCAATATTACAGCATGAAGGTTAAGCATGTGTGTCCATCGCACAATGAATCTGGCCACTATGGTGAGCATCCAATTGACCAAGGAAACCACCTGAAGAAAATCAGCAGAATGACCTTCTGGTGAGGTTACGATGGGCTATGAAGGGATCTGCTTCAACTCTACTGATCAACGTCTCTATACTTAATAATTTTAAAATATAGACACACTAAAGAATATTATCAGTATCATTTTCTAAGTAAAAATCAATATGGCCTGAAAGTTGGACCAAAGACGTTTCCTTTAAGGCCCTCCCTGTAGCTTTGTTGGCAGTGCTTCAGCAGCCCTCTTGATTTGTAGACCAAGGATCTTAATTTTGTCTTGACTGTTGCTAATTTTCTCATAGATTTGGAACCATAGCTCCTGATGCTTATTTATTTTGTCTGGTAAATGGTAGATTTACGTGACCTAGTTGTAGTTCATCTCATTTAATTTAATGTTTATAGTTAAGTACCCGCACTAGTTTCCTTTCCTTGCTTTCTATATATGTAGAAAGACTTTCGTTTTAATTTACTGCATTTTTAACTGAAACTTCATTCAGTTCAACCAAAAATTAATTATTCAAGGGCTTTCAAATCATCTTAGTTTACTACAACTAAAGTCATGCTGCTAACGCAAATGTTTATGGGAACTATATTTCAAAATATTGTAAGCTAAGCCTGGCAGGAAAGATACTAACCTTGGTAGAGTTTTGCTCACACTGTAGATGCAAAGTGTGCAAGCTTATACTGAGACGAATATGAACCACTCTGCAGCTTCACATCCACTTTAGTCAGATTCATGTCGTCATTAGCATCCCCTGGGGCAGTTCTGTGTTGGTGAAAGCTGTGCAGAACGCCACTGTCCTTTCTTGTTATTGTCCCTCACTCATTGGCCTATCTGCCTACAAAGTGTTAATAAAAATATAACAATTATGAGAATAAGATTCACCATCAGGGTATGGTCCGGACTGACTTCTTTAAATAGAAGCTTATGAACAAATGTTTACTGAGCATATACTACAGATCACACCTTTTGAGTGTCGTGTTACCCTAACAAAAGACATCACAGAAAAAGGAGAGTTTCAACTTACGCAAATACAAGACGCAAAATTCCAATTCCGACCTATCTAAATCAGATCATGCAAGCTTTAAAGGCAAAACTGACAGTAAAATAAAGCCACTGATAGTAAAATAAAGAAGCAGTGTCTGTATTCTATTGAATAAGGGCTTAATGTCAGCTTCTGTCAGACAGCTAAGCAATTGTATTTTATGACAGCATATGTCATTTTTAATGTCTGTTAAAATGCCAAACAGATACATTGATTTAGCATGTATTGATCTTAGGAATACAAACCTTGTGGAATGTTGTTGAACAAGGCAAAAATACAGGAGCATAATGTTGCATATCAAAGAGAAAATATCGAATTAAACAACTGGATAGCTCAAAAGCATTGCATATTAATAAGGAAGCAACATGCTTACACATAGGCATGTTCCATTCATTCTTAGGTGATCCAGATTTAAGGTATTAACTCATCCTTATTTTACAAACAAAGAAACAAACAAACAAACCAACAACCCCCCCCAAATCCCAGAGCATTCCCAATTTAGTTTTAAAATGGGAAACCTCAGCAGTTAAGATCACTTGCTGCTCTCCCAAAGGGCTGAGTCCAGTTCCCAACATATATATGGACGCTTGCAACCACATGTAATGCTGTTCTGAGAACCAATTTCTTCCCTAGCCTTCCTAATCATTAGCACACACATGGTTTACATATATGTACTTAAGAAAACACAGATAAAATAAACATTTTCTGCTAAAAAAAAAAGTCAAGGAAACAATCCAATTAAAAATGGGCTAAGGAACTAAAAAAGAGAGCTCTAAATAGAAGAAACTAAAATGGTTAAGAAATATCCCCCAATCTACCTATATCTTATATATCTATAAGAATTAGGGAAAAACAAGGCAGCTTTGAGGTTTCATCTCACCCCAGTCATAATGGCTACAATCAACAAAACACCTGAAAACAATGCTGATGAAGTTTGTGGAGAAAGAGAAACTTTTATTTATTGTTGGTCAAACTATAAATTGGTGAAATAACTCTAGAAATCTCTATGAAGCGTACTCAAAAACTTGAAAGTAAATCTTGCCTCTGGTTGGCTATGCCATGCCTTAGCTTATACTCCAAGGACTGTTCAGCAATGTTCACCGGTGCTGCTCTATATTCACAATGACCTGGAAGTAGAAGCAACCTAATTTATTTTACCTGTTATTTATTTCATGTGTGCCACATGGCTGTTTAACTATCCTCCGGCTTCATATGTCCATCTTCCTCAGAGTCTGGGATGAATCTCCTGCCTTTGCCTATGCTCTAGTTCATCTCCTTGCAGGAAACCCCGCCTCCTAGGTCCTGCCTCAGCTAATAGGCCAATCAGCTTTCTATTGTCAGGTGATGTTTCCACTCAGTATGCAAGAGATTCTCTCTAAACTGGAGGCTACACCTGAGTAGGAGGAAGGATGGCCAATATAGAAGGTAAAGGGGGTACAGGGACGTAAAACACCAAGGTTGTTTGATGATACCTCAAGAAATCATATGGTTTTAATATGTACCTAAAATTATACTACATACCTATAAACACATGCATATAGACACATCACACACAGAGATAGATAGTAGATGGATAGATCGATAGATAGATAGATAGATAGATAGGTAGATAGATAGATAGATAGATAGATAGATAGATAGATAGGTAGATAGATAGGTAGGTAGCAATGCACTTCACAAGAATCATAGATGACCAAATATAATCAGTAGAAGCACAAAAAACCTCCTTTCTAATGGGTGGTCAAGGCAGTCAAAGCAATTCCCCCCAAAATATAGATCATTAATGTAACCTTTGGTTGCCTATCAGGGGCTGAGAGTGAGACCCTATTGCTGAAAACACCACACATTTAGGACATAGGACTCAGAGGATTTGACTTGAACGTCTCTCTCCAGCACTCTCGCCTCTGTGGTCTCAGATAATGCTATGAAAGCTGTCAAGAGATGCAAGCAATTAAACAGTCCTACCTAGATGCAACACCTATTAACCAAAACAGTTATGAGCATGGCAGAATATGCAGAAAGGGGAAAGAAGTTATATTCAAACAACAGTGGGAACCAACTGTCTAAGTGAATTGTCCATTAAACAGGAGGGAAGTAACAGCTGGAACTGGAAAAAATAGCCAGCTTCCCAGGACTAGTGAGGTAAAGCATCTTAGAAAAGGATCAGCACAATCCCTTACTTCATGCCAAGTTTTATCCTTCAACTCCCAGATAAGTATAGCTAGCACCTCTCATTAAGGAAGCCTCTTTTCACAGTGAATAGAGATCATCACAGAAACCCACATCTGGACACATAACAGAGGTAAGTGGGGAGCCCAGCTCCACCGGATAGATCTGCATCACTGCTCTTGAAGCTATGGAACAGGGAATATCGAGGAAGAGGGGAAGAAAAATTGCAAGGGGCAGCATGCCAAGAAATCTGCCCTGAACTAGTTTCTACTAGAAATGGCTGCATAAGCAACACCAAAACAACGATGATAAAAATGGACATGTTAATGCCACAGGGGGGAAGCCTCACAGTGTCTCACCCCCAGGAAAAGAACAGCAGGCACTAAAGACTGTTTGGAGGAGGAGAATGAGCCTATCCCAGGGATGATCCTCCTTATTGGTTGTCCAGTGGAGAGTGGTCAGGCTTGAAACAACACACACACACACACACACACACACACACACACACAAGAAAAGCAGACTCAGCAGCTTGTATTTGTATGGATTTGCTCATACCTATATATGTATCTAACAATAATAATAATAAAAAACTTGGCTATCAACTTGAGAAAGGATAGATGTAGACAGACAGACAGACACATTGGAAAGCACTTCACAAGAAAAGCAGGAAGAATGCAGTTATACACCCTGGATCTACTATGGTCCAACTGGTAATTATCTTTATTCTGATCCACAAGTTGGCTTTGAAGAAGCTGTTGCCACTTAAGGGGCAATCTGCTCACAGTCATTAGATGATTGCTTCAGTTTGGGGTTATCATGAAGTAATTGCTTCCCCAATAGGGAGGGGATCTTATTTTGGTGTGATCTGCCTGCAAGGATTTCTGTTCCTGTATGGTTTAGGACAATGGCAAAAGAGTTTGAGGTACTGTGCCAAAGTCTGGATTAGTTCGTTATAAAAGCTGGCCAGGGACAATCTGTTGATTACAATACCCCTCAAAACCTTGAAGATAACTTGTTTACCTTATCTTGATTTCTTCCTCTTTAAGGGGAGAAATTACCAGGTGTTACCCCTTAAGAACTAAGACTTGTCTTCATGGAGAGTTGAGTAAGAATCTCTGACCCAAAGTTTAAGGAAATAGAGACCACAGGTACACTGAAGTCAGGAGTGCTAAACTTTGTGCTGGTTTTGATCACCTGCATAAATGACTGCTTTTAGCAAAGGAGCTTTAAAGCCCTCATTTTCCTGCACTGCAAGGCTCAAGGTTTAGTCTTGACATTTTAGTATATTTTGTAATAATGATTAATAGTAGTGGTAGTTTCTGCTTGCTAAAATGGTTATTTCAATTTTGATTGACAGACTTGTAAAAGGAAAAGTTAATTAAAGGTGGTAAAAATCAGCAATATCTCCAAGTCACCTCCTACCCCTTCCAATTGGCAAAATTTAGGAATTTTCAAGCTAATGGTGTCAGCTTTCCTGGAAGTATTTGTACCAAGAATATTGTCAAACATAACAGTCAACGCATTCTCCTTCCTTTATCTTATTTCTGAGGGGGAGTTGTTAAATATTTACCAACATGCAGCTAGACAAAATTATAACTCTGACCTTCATCAAACAAAATTAATACATTGAGCAAAAACCATAGCCTATGTCTGTTTTGTCATATGCCTGGATGGAAGGACCAGGCTTCTTATATAGGGTGCTAGGCTATATATCATGTAATAAAAGCTAGTGTCCATTAAAACACTGCACATAAAGATCTGGGGAGCAACACAAGAGTTAACGTACAGTGTGAAATGGTTCTGAAGACCAGGTGCCATTTATTTTAGATGAAAGTATATAATTTATAAAGAATAGACAAAAACGGAAAGTCATCACTTTCCCTCTGGTTAATAATGCCCTGCACATCCCTGTGTCTGAGTGGTTTTTGTTCAGTGAAGTTCAGAAGATATATATTTGAAAAATCCTGATACAGCTTTTCTACCCAGTGGGATTGTTAAAAACGCACCAATCTTTCCTCAGATTAAACCTCACTTTAAAACACATGAGCTCTGGTCTCTGTTTGTCATGGTGAGAAAGAATTAAGCACAGCAGTGCTAAGGTCTCAGAGTGGTGCTGCTTTTTTCTTCTGCAGACCTGTGGACAAGCAGGACATAGAAACAGCCTTTGGAAAATGGCTTCTGCAGGTTTTGCTTAAGTCGGAAACTTTGACATTCCAGGAGTGTTCCATCTATCCCCTTTCCCCGACCTGGATGATTTGTGACAAGATTTAAAAATGTGTTTCACTTATTTCTCACTTTCCTTTTGGTTCATTTATAGATCAGATGAGAGCTACTTGCTGTGCAGATTTACCTTCCTTAGCATTAACCAAGGTCAGAGTACAAAGCCTGTGTATGCATTCTAAGCCCTTTCAAATGCCTGCTCGCCCCAGTGTGATGCATTAAAAAAAGATACCCTGTTTAGAACCAACCCTCAGCCTCCTGCATCTTGTTTGTCTTCTATTAAAGCTGGAGCAGCGACATTTTCATTTCAAATACCACACAAATGCTTTCAGAATAGCTTAAGTCTGTGGCTGTCTGAAGACACAGCCTCCAGAATCCCTTCTTGTTCTCTGTGCTTGTGTGACGTTGTGGCTCTGCACAGGAGTTCTTGCCTGCATTGTTTCATTCCTCTAAGATTCCCCAGCGAGCTTCCCCCCCCCCCACCAATATACCTCCAGCCTCTTCTCCAAAAGGTTTTAATAATTTACATCTATTACTGATATATATTTTTATATAATACAGTATATATAAAAACATAAGTGCAATGCGTGTAACAAAACAACAGCAGTAACCCCACCACCGTAATATCCCTGGCTACAGGATATTGACACAATTTAGAGAATTTAAAAAAAAATGTTTTTTGCTTATGCAGAAAGGCCCTCAAATCCAATCATAAATGACTGGTCACTCCTACAGTTGTCATGTCACTATTGTACGTGTGGGAGCATCCTGATGGCCAAGAGGGTAACACAGCACCTACAGGGCTCATGATTCTGCAACAGATTGCTTTACCTCACAACTCTTTAAAATTTGCATGGAAACTTCTAGGATTCATAAGCTTTAACGAGCCACCCTGAACCATGGTCACATTGACTGCTGGGTGGCTGGGGACTGAGCACAGGGAAGCGAAACTTAAGAAATCAATGTCCTAAGCAGTTTTACCAAGAACCAGGGAAGTGCTCTATTTTAAGAAAAATGTCTTCAAATACGGGCACTAGTCTTTCTTACCCTTAATCCAGCAGTAGGTAGAATCTACTGAACTCTTGAGACACCCTCTATGTCTTTCCAATTGTCTTTATGTTCCCCCTTCATGGACCTACTACCTCCAGTGGCTCTGTCTTTTTTGATCCCAATATCCTAGCAGCATTTCCATTTTACAATCCTTTCTGCTCTATGTTTGCTCCTGACATTCACCTTTTAAGTAGGTAGAAGTAGCCGGAAATAACTATGTCACAACCTGAATGCAGTTGTGCCTTAAAACTTCCTCCACACAGAAGAATCCATATGTCACCCTTACACTGACCTTCCCACAAGGGCTCAAGACACAGACATGATATAGACAAGGTTTTTGTTAAAAGGTAATACACCTAGAGTTTTCTTCCTATTTTTCCTTTTTTGCAAATAGTAATGTCCTTCGGGCATTCTTGGACCTACTAGAAAATTATATAGACACGAGGACATAACTTCTTTGCAATCAGATCAGCTCAAAGCAGATTTAAAAAGTAAAATAAGAGTGACATGGTGCCTGAGGCTCGACAGGTCAAGAAACCAAGTGCTCTGTGAAAGCGGGGCATTCTTTAAGGTCACAGCTCTGATAATGTCCAGTGTCCTACATGCATTTCATTTCTTAGCTACTTCAGTCTTTTAATATCTTAATTGAATATTGAATGGGAGTAAATCTGGCCATTTGTTTATGGAAGGAGAAACTGATAATTCTGAATATTCCTGTCATTGGGAGTCGGATGTCTCTGAATATTTTGGCTGCTCTTGGGTCTCTTTTCCATTCCCTGAGTTGCCTTGTTCAGTCTTGATGTGAGAGTTTGTGCCTGGCTTTCTCTTTTCCTGTCCTCTGGTTCTATATTAGGATATGGACTCTGAATGCTGCAAGTTTCCAGTTTAGTTAATACCCTCTGAAAATTGCCTCTCAGATAGACCAGTAGGAATGCTCTACTAGTCTAAGCACTTCTACACCCAACTAATTTGACAATCTGGTTAACCATCACACCTTATATAGAACAAAGTAACTTTTGATACGAGAGAAAAATCTCATATTAGTTTATGAGGTCCTATCACATTAACATGTCTGTTTTACCTCATCTCATGTAACTTTATTCCTTGCAGAAAGCTGGGTATGGGCATGTGATAACTGAAAATTATTCAGATTAGCATGATATAATATAACCGATCCGTACTAATATCCAGAACAATGCTATCTAAACTTCAATATGAGAAGAACAAAAATTATTATCAACTAATTAACATAAACATATTCTGTATTCCATTATCAACAACTTTTTTTTTCCTTTTTCGAGACAGAGTTTCTCTGTAGTTTTGGCTGTCTTGAACTCACTTTATAGACCAGGCTGGCCTTGAACTCACAGTGATCTGCCTGCCTCTGCCTCCCGAGTGCTGGGATTAAAGGTGTGCACTACCATGCCCAGCTTTCAACAACTTTTAATACATATTTTCTAAGAATTATATGCCTACATTTATAAGTTTAAATAACAAAATGCACTTAAAATGAAATGATACTTCCATAATGGCTAATGAACACATTTGAAAAGAATATATGAAAATAACTTGAATGTTGCAATAGAAACACATGTTGTGTACATGACAAGTTGGAAAGAGAATAAAATCAAGACAGGCCATAAGACAAGGCTGAAGAAAGCCTTCAAAATGAGGAGAATCTTGAATGCCTGACTTGAAAGAGGGCTTGAAATCAACCTTGGCAAAATTCCAGCAATGGAAGCACCATATGCATGAGCAAGAGTGTGAGAAAGTGTCTTGCTTATTCATCCATGCACCCATGTACCAATTTGTCCATGCATCTACATATCCATTCGTCCATGTTTCCATCTGTTCATGTCTGTATATGCAGGAATCCAACTTTATCTATTTTAATTAATTTATTTATTAACCACTTTTCAGCCCTTCCCTCCTTTTACCCCAGTCCCACCCTCACACCTTCCCCCTCCACTCCCTCTACCCCTTCTTCTCAGGGAAGGGCACAGCCGCAAAGGGTACCAACCTTGGTACTAAGTGCATCCTCTCCCACTGAGGCCTGCAAAGGCAGCTCAGCTAGGGGAAAGGGATCCAAAGGCAGGCAACAGAGACAGAGATAGCCCCTACTCCCATTGTTAGGGGACCCACATGTTGACCAAGTTACACACATCTGCTGCATGGGTCTAGGTCCAACCCATGCATGCTCTTTGGTTGGTGGTTCAGTCTCTATGAGCCCTCATAAGACCATGTTAGTTGACTCTGTAGGCCTTTTTGTGGTGTTCTTGACCCATCCAGATCCCTCAATCATTCCTCCCACCCACTCTTCCACAAAACTCCCAGGGATCTGCCTGATTGGTTGTGGCTCTCTGTGTCTGTTTCCATCAGCTGTTGGATGAAGCCTCTCAGAAGACAGTTACACTAGCCTCCTGTCTGCAAGTATAACAGAGTATCATTAGTGTGTTAGTGAGTGGCTCTCTCCCATGGCGTGGGTCTTGAGTTGGGCTAGTTATTTGTTGGCTATTCCCCCAATCTCTGCTCCATCTTTATCCCTATGCTTCTTCTAAGCAAGACAAATTTTGGGTGGAAAGTTTAATGTGCGGGTTTGTGTCCCCTTCCCTCCACTGGAACTCTCATTTGGCTACAGGAGGTGGAAACTTAGGCTGCATATCCTACTTCTAGAAGTCTCCTCTAGGACTACCACCAAAGGCTCTGGGGAGCCTCCTCCCTATACCTCTGAGGTATAATCAGTGTAACAACACTGATAGCTTTAACCTCAGCATGTTCTTTTATACTTTAAGCCTAATCTCTAACTATACAACCATAAATCGCTGCTTTCTATAGAAATAATACCAGGTACCCATATAAAGTGAATGTCGTATATAGTTATAAAAAATTACAATGGTCCTTACAGAGTCTGCTCCTCAATATTTAAGTATGCTCTGGGGTTTGGCAATATCACAGACTCCCAAGATGTCACATAGCTTCCTGCTGCAGTGGTAGTATTTAGTATTTTCCAACCATGTGGCTTTCCTCCTGCTCTGGCTGGGCTCCAGGCCATTTCCCTCTGTGAAGCACGCTTCTTGTGACATAAATGGGTCATGCCACACAACAGGATGGTGCTTCTGGGGCCAAGCCAACTTTTCTCTTTCCCCAGTCCACTCACTGATCAAAGGGTCAGGGAGCAATGTAGAAAGCAGCAAGAAACACAGCCCTACAACAAGAATTGGAGGGTAAAGTGTGGTGGTCTATATCTGGATGCCTTTAGCCTTCAGGTCTCAGGAAAAAACATCCCCCTTCTGTGTAAAGAAACACTTTCAACTTGTGTTGATAGTAGGATAATATAGAACATAGCATTTCTGGTGGCAGATTTAAGTTATGTTTATTGAGACAAGCAACTGGCCCCTTCAAGAAGTCACGAATAGCTATCCTGTGCTTCCTTTATGGGTAAATGGTGATGCCCACTCTTATGCCTGCCTGCCATCTAAAGTATGAAACCATCTTTTCAAATGATGAAATACCTGCCGATTCTGAATTAAACAAGGATGTTATTCATCTGCCATAAGAATTTTTTGAATTTTTTGTTAATTTATTCTTGTTACATCTCTATGGTTATCCCATCCCTTGTATCCTCCCATTCTTCCCTCCCTCCCATTTTCCCCTTATTCCCCTCCCCTATGACTGTTCCTGAGGGGGATTTCCTCCCCCTGTATATGCTCATAGGGTATCAAGTCTCTTCTTGGTAACCTGCTATCCTTCCTCTGAGTGCCATCAGGTCTCCCTCTCCAGGGGACATGGTCAAATATGAGGCACCAGAGTTTGTGTGAAAGTCATACCCCACTCTCCTCTCAACTGTGGAGAATGTTCTGTGAACTCAAGAAATTAAACACCACCCAACCAAATAACCCAATTGAGAAATGGGGCTTGGAGCTAAACAGAGAATTCTCAACAGAGGAATATCAAGTGGCTGAGAAACACTTAAAGAAATGTTCAGCCTCCTTAGTCATCACTCCTTGGAATATACCCAGAAGATGCTCCAGCACACAACAATAAAATTTGCCATAATTATTAAAACCAATGAGAGTGGGGTAGCTGGGTCTTTCTTTCTTTCTTTCTTTCTTTCTTTTTTTTTGGTTTTTCGAGACAGGGTTTCTCTGTGTAGCCTTGGCCATCCTGGACTCACTTTGTAGACCAGGCTGGCCTCAAACTCACAGCGATCGCCTGCCTTTGCCTCCCGAGTGCTGGGATTAAAGGCGTGCGCCACCACGCCCGGCCGGTGGTAGCTGGGTCTTGAGGAAGCCCTATTCCCAGTTTTCTGAGAAAGCACCAGATAGATTTCCAAAGTGGTTGTACAAGTTTGCATTCCCACCAGCAATGAAGGAGTGTTTCTCTTTCTGATGGGTATAAGATGGAATCTCAGAGTGATTTTGATTTGCATTTCTCTGACTAAAGACGTTGAACATTTCTTTAAGTATTTCTTAGCCATTTGATATCCCTCTGTTGAGAATTCTCTGTTTAGTTCTGAGCCCCATTTCTCAATTGGGTTATTTGGTTTGGTGGTGTTTGATTTTTTGAGTTCTTTATATATTTTGAATATTAGACCTTTGTCAGATGTAGGGTTGGTGAAGATCTTTTCTCAGTCTGTAGGCTGTTGCTTTGTTCTGTTGAAAGTGTCTCCTGCCTTACAGAAGCTTCTCACCCTCATGAGGTCCCATTTATTAATTGTTGACCTTAAGGCCTGGGCTGTTCGTGTTCTATTCAGGAAGTTGTCTCCTGTGCCAATGTGTTCCAGGCTCTTCCCCCACTTTTCCTTCTAACTGATTTAGTGTCTCTGGTTTTATGTTAATGCATTTAATCCACTTATGGCATGTCCCATGAAAGTCTTCACTTACCCAGAGATTGGGACAGATGTGAGGACATCCCACTGGGACTCTAGGTAAGACAAATGTAGGAGATGGAGAAATAGAAGGACCCAGAGGGTCCTAGAAACCTATAAGAAGGACATTGTGACAGATGGATCAGGGCTCAGAGGGGTCTGCTCAAACTGCTGCACTAACCAAAGACAATACAAGTAGTAACCATCGAACCCCTACTCTGATCTAGCCAATGGACAGGACATTCTCCATAGTTATGTGGAGAGCAGGGACTGACTCTGACATGAACTCTGGTGCCTGATATTTGACTACCTCCTCTTGGTGGGGAGGCCTGATGACACTCAAAGAAAGAATAAGCAGAATACCAAGATGAGACTTGATAGTCTATGACCATATAGTGGGCAAGGAGGTCCCCCTTGGTCTTAGACCTAGGGGAAGGGAATAGGGTGAATGCGGGAGGGAGGGAGGAATGGGAGGATACAAGTGAAGGGATAACAATTGAGTTGTAATCTGAATAAATTAATAAAATAAAAAAAGCTTAAAAAATAAAAGCAATGAGAGTAAGTATGCCTATTTTTAAGCTACATATGTTATTTGTATCTATGATATTTTCCATCCATGAAAGATATGATGCCTAATTTAGTAGGAAGCCTGAAATGCAAGAATTAAGTTTATGCCACCTATCACTAAATTCATTGAGAATCTACTATATACAACACACTATGCTGTGTGTTTTAATTTTAATCATTTTCCAAAGTCACATGGCTAGTTAGTGTAGGACATCCCCAGTTGCTCTTATGGTCAGCTGTGTTATCTCTGATTACATACTATTATATGTTCTAGAAAGAAAAGTGTTCAAAAGCTGAATGTGTGTTACATGCATAGCTATTTCATCCAAAGTTTTATATAAGGCACACAAGTCTCTCCAGAGGTATTTCATTTAAAATTCCCTTAATTTAATAAAAGAAAAGTAAACAGTGATAATTAAAGAGAATGTGAGCTATGAGTCTGGATCCCTAAGGGGGAAAAACATATAGTAAAAGACTGAACAGTGTGCACGTACCAACCTAACATATATGGCTATTTCTTTCTAATGCTAACATTAAGGTTAAAGAAGTTAATGAGATATTAATATGTTAATATTTTCACAAAGTAAATGAATCTCAGAAATCCTTAGATGCTCCTGAAACATATAAAATTCACAAGATTCCTCTTCAAGTTTGTATAAGCAATAATAATTTGTGAGAACACAAGACACCTGTCAGCCATGTTGTGCCCCTGTCAGTAACCTCAATAAACTCAATGGTTCACTAAACTAGATTTAGAATCATTTTTTTTGTCTGTCACTGCGCTCTATTTGGAGTGAATAGAGTTTTTCCCCACATCTCTATAGAACATGAACAATGCAACACAATTGTTATAAATAATTTTAAAGTTACTGGCCACCATAACATGACTGATGGCCATCCAAAAAAGAACAAAGTCAGACCCAAGGCCCAACAATATGAACCAAACAATTACTTGTCACCCACTTTAATTACTGCTGACTATTACTAGACTGTTCTTTGTAAAGTTGTAGCCACTGGGCTGTGACCCTCACTGCACACAAATAAAACAAAGAACAAGAAAGAGATTTGGCTGCTGTCAGAGAGCAAGTCTTGCTGATTTTTCAACCTGAAATATGGTTTAATCTGCATAAAAATGGAGTCTGCAAACGGACTAGGATTAATAGGCTTTGGCTCTGGGTCCTTTTTGTGGCCTTGTTTAAATTGGCCATTCATCACTATGACCTCTTTGGGTAATAGCCTTACTGTAATATTTAATTTCACATTAATTCAAGTTTAACTTAGCCAATGTTCATTTGTAAAGAATCACTCAGGAATTATCTCTGCCTGCTTCTCCTTTTACCAACATCCTTATTAATTCTGACACAATTGATGGTGTTTGATTCTCTATTCGGTGAAATGTATTGTTTAAGAATCATGTGTTTGAGGGTAGAACTGAGAATGAAAAAAAGTAGATAAAAATTAAGAATCATTAACCAGACTATTAATAGGTAGGGTTTTGTCCCCCTGCCCTCCCCTTCACACATGCTGTCTAGCTACCTAAGACATAAGTTCACTAAAATGCAAAATCTCTGGTTAACTGGTCAGTTGACAGCCGTGAGTCCATTGAAAATAGTGCCCATGTCTGGTTATGCTCTGCTTTTTTACCAAGTTCTGTGTAATTGTTAGGGATCATGTAGATTCTAATGAACTCAGTCCAGCAAAATATTGGAATATATTTCTAAAACACACGTTACGGTCTCTCTGTACCTTATGAAGTTAGTGTATAGCTTCTCTGAGAAGTATTCACTCAGTGACTGAGAAGTTCTGTCACTCCTCTGCCATGTAAACACAGAGAGCAATGTTTCTACCTTGGCCAGGACTCAGCTGCAAATGTCCTAGGCCTCTTCTCTGTCCTCTGAGCTGTCAACATAACCAAGTGGAATGTGAACATGGAGTTTACATAAGAGCTATGTAGAAAGTCAGAGAAACCAAAGGTTCTGTATCTGTCAAACATTTTAAAAGTGAAAAACAACCTTCCAGTGAATATTAACCTTGGGACAGAAGTCTCTCCCTCTTGGAGAATTCACTGGTTTTCTGTGAGGTGTGTCTCAGATAGTGCAGGCCAGACTCTAGATACATCAGTGCCTGTCCCAGATACAAACGTCATATCAAGGCTGGATAAGGTGACCCAGGAGGATGAGAAGGGTCCTAAAAGTAGGCCAAAGTGTCAGAAACAGCTCCAACTTCCACTGTTAGAGTCCCACAAGAATACAAAGCTACACAACCGTAACAGATACGCAGAGGGCTTAGGTCAGACCCATGCAGGCTCTGTGAGCCCCTATAAAGCCAGGTTAATGGATTCTGTTGGGTTTAGCGCTATCCTTGACCCCTCTTGGCTCCTACAACCCTTCCTTCTGCTCCTCTACAAGATTCGTGAACTCTGTCTAGTGTTTGGCCATGGGTCTCTGCATCTGTTTCCGTCAGTTTTTAGACAAAGCCTCTCTGATGACGATTATGCTAGTCTCCTGCCTACTAGTATAACAGGTTACCATTAGGAATCACAGTATTGATGTTTCTCAATACTGTTTCATTATATCCTGAGTGTCTGAGCTATCAGCCTTTCATTCCTGGGAGTGTCAGAGGTGGGGTCCTCTCATGGCATAGGTCTTAAGCTATATCAGTCATTGATTGGCCATTCCCACAACTTGTGTGTCACCTTTACCCCAGCACATCTTGGAGGCAGGACAAATTGTAGGTCAAAGCTCTTCTGGGTCGTTGGTGTCTTGATCCCTCTATTGGAAGCCTTGTCTAGTTGCAGAAAATGGCAATTTCAGGCTTTACTGTATCCCCTATTACTAGGAGTCTTAACTAGAGTCACCCTCATAGATTCCTGGAAGTTTCCATGGCAACAGCTTTCTGCTTCAGCCCTGAAATGTTCCATAGTTCCAGTTGCCTCTCCCATTACTCACTCCCCCCCCCTTAACTGATTCCTCCTGCTCCCACCCAAACCTTCCCCAGTGCATCCATGGTATCTATTCTATTTCCCCTTCCCTGAGAGATTCCAATAGAAGGTGTGGCCAAGATTAGGGGTGGTTCTTCCCATTTCAAAAAGATCTGGATTACAGGTATGTCTTCTCATCTCAAGGATCTAGATTAGTTCCTCATAGCCATGCTCAGACAGTTTTGGATTTTAGGTAATTCCAGATGTAGTCACGTTGAGAACCAAGACAACTATCACACTCATGACACAGAATTTTTTTGTTGTTGTTGTTGTTTGATTTTTCTGAGACAGGGCATCACTGTGTAGCTCTGACATGCCTGACAATCACTATGTAGAGCAAGTAGGTCTCAAACTGACAAAAATCTGCCTACCTCAGCCTCCCAAGTGTCACAATTAAAGGTGTGTACCACCACACCAAGCAAATTTACCCAATGTTTTAAAATAGAGCAGATTTACCTGTTAAAAAAAGAAAGAAAGAAAGAAAGAAAGAAACCAAGAAACTACCCATCTCTCAGTCAGTTCTTATTGCATTAGATATCTTAAACTTGTGAGGTGAGTAAGCGGGGTTTGCTCAGAGGCACACAAAAATGGAGAGGTCTGCAGTGAAGAATCTGAACTGAATCTGATAGTAGTCTGAAATATTCATGTAAAGAGACAGTGTCCACAGATGTGTCTCAGCATCATTGAGTTTGGGGAGCAATTGTGAGGACTTAGCAAGAACAACTGTTGTTTCTAGAAGAAATTGTGTTTTTAGAAAGGAATATGATTATGTTAATGTTTGGGTGTTGAATGTTTCCATGGGGTCTATGTGTGAAAGTATGATTTCCATAGTGACGTGAGTACAAAAAGGCATATCTTGTAGGAGGTGAGGACTAGTGGGCAATTGTGAGGTCTTCATTGTATGCGCTTGAGGAGGGTTATTAGAACTTATGTTGCTAGTTCAATGTCAATTTGTCACAAGCTAGAGTTATCTGAGAGAAATAAACCCTAACTGAGAAAATGCCTCCATAATGCTGAACTATAGGCAAGCATAATATTATTCTTTTATTTAGGTTAAATAACAATATAGAATATTTAAAAAGCAGCAAGAAATCATAATGTTAACTATTTACCTAAAAAATAAAAACTATAGGCACATAACTCACTATATAATATACACATACATTTTAAATTAACTTTCATCATCTAGGATAATGGTGTTTCATTCAAGAACCAAAGTACACCAAATAAAAACTCCAGTACCAGACATGAGAAGCCCTCTTTTGAGTTGCTGGACAGGGCTGTACAAGAGACTCCACAAACACACAGCCTATGGTTGTTTCACTGGATTACCTCCCAGAATAAATGGTAAATTCCTATTATCGAAGGCACCATACAGTTGTGCCCTCACTTTTGAGCCCACCAGACTCTAAACTCTGGTTGTATACATGGCTCAGGTGAAACTCTGTGGCTCATAAAACAAAACAAATAGAGATGAATGAGAAAGCTAGATTAATATGGAAGAGGAGATGTAGACATGGGTGGGGGAGATACAAAAGAGGGTAAGAGATGAGAGTAACCAGAAAGCATTTATAGACATAATTATATACGAAACTGTCAAAGAACAAATTTAATTAATAAAACATTAATATGAGATAATTCTCCCTCCAGTAATATAGTTTTATCTTAATGAAATATATCTAAGCACTCATTTGTATTCCTTTCATGATTTTGGAGAATTAGGAGAAATGAAAACCCATCAGCTTTTAAACTATTTGGCTGTTCATGCTTGTCCCAGGTTATTTGAATCACAGAATGATAATGCATTAACTAGCATCATATGGATGCTATTACCTTCATTACATAACTTAGCCACCCTTACCATTATGGAGGAGATTAGGAATTATTCCACTTTACACACGAGGGACCAAGGTTGAGAATTTTAGTGTTCAGTTACTTGACATATTCAAATACTTCTTTTTTCTTAAGATGACTTTAGTGAATTATAAAAACATAAAGTTCACAGCACATATCCTCACACTTTTGCCATTGTTGTGAAGAATGCAACAAAATCCCTGTGTAGATCCTAGAAGCACAGAATCACTATCTATGAGACAGGTGCATCTTGACAAACTTATGGCAAGTAATCAAATGGTCAAAATTATATTTCAATACTGGAATTCATTATCAATTAAATTATCTAATCACTTTATAATCATTTTTAGAAATAGTCTTTTGATGCTGTGTTGTTTGTATTTTAATTACATTTCACCCATTTCTTTCTTCCCTCCAAACCCTCACATAAATATATACATTCTTGCCTGTTTTCAAATTCCTGGCTTCCTTTGACATACATACATACATACATACATACATACATACATACATACGTACATACATATCCCTAATGTAACCTGTTGGACTTATATACATTTATGTATGTTTTGAGAAATGTCCATTTGGCACTGGACAACCAATTGGTATGCCCTTCCCAAGGGAGGACCACTTCTCTTGCTCTCAGATTTACTGTTACCTATACTTCTCTGTGATTGGTTGAAGCCTCATAGGATTTTCCCCATCTGCTTTGGTATGTTCCCTGATGTACTGCTTGTTCATCTCAGGTTTTGGGTGGCCGTGTTGATAAAATTTCATGGGTACAGTTTCTGATTTTACTGGGGGACACAATTTCAGAGAACACTCTGTGATCCTCTGGCCTTTATAATCTTTCGGCTCTGTCTTGTTCCCTGAACCTTAGGTGCAGGAGACTTTTGTAGATGTATCCCGTAGGGATTTGGCGCCACAACTCAGCATGGTGATTGATTATAGCTTTCTTTAGTGGTCTCTGTCTGTTGCAAAGAGAACCTTTTTATGAGGGGTGAAGATTACCTTCATGTATGCGGATAAGGACAAATGGTTATAGGTTGTTGCCAGAGATTATGCTGGTTTAGTAAACTAGTGGTTGAAAATTTTCTTCCAACAACCATGACCTCACTGGCACTGAATAAGTTTCCAATATCATGCATAGTATCCCTTTTGTTGAGCTTGCACTAAGTTCAATTAGAGGGCTATTGGTTGCTGTCAAGTTATGAATGCCACTACTGCACCTGTAGGGTGATGGTGCCGTGCTTGTCTGTAAATCCATACCCCGTTAATAAGAAGCATACACTCTTTCACATATGAAGTTTGATCATTAACAACTCCAAGCAGAAGTAAAAATTATATTGGTGCTGTTTTCAGCCTGGACAAGGAGAGTCTATGAATTGCCAAGCTTCTAGGATAAGTACACAGATGTCCATTGTCAGCTGCATACTAAGGACTTAGCAGATCCTAAGATCATACTACTGCATATATCTTCAAGTTAAAATTATATTTATAATAAAATTGAAAAGTAAATGTTACAATAAAAATAAATCAACACTCATGCCTTGTAAAGTCAAACAATGTAAATATTGATTGCAAGGACAAGTCATAAATATGTGAAAAGCTTATGGAGACATAAGAGAGAATTTCAAATGTGTCCAGACAGTCAGGCCAGAGACTAGCAATGGAGATTAACCTCAGGAAAGGGAACACTGGGCATGTAGTGTAGAATTGGATTTTAGAGTCAGGAGAGCTTTGATTCTAATTTTCTTTTCTTTCTGTCTTCAAAAACTCTAAGGGTTTTGGTGCAGATAATAAATCCTGTCATTCTAGGCAACATTTTCATTGGCAGCTCCAACTCATTTGCAAGTCCAACACATTCTCTGCCATCCCTCCACATCTGTAACAGTTCACTTTAATGCCTCAGCCCCTGAGGAGGTGCTGAACACATTAACAGCAGCTATCGCCCGAAGAACCAGCTACTTGGCAACAGATCGAGTGACCTTTCCAACTGACACTGTCTATACAGCAACTGGGCCACACAGCAAAATGCTCCTCTTCCTGAGCCAGCCTCAGATGGGAGATGGAAATTGCATACCCATTCAAGAGTACCAGAGTCATTAAGAGAAAGACTGCTCACAGCAGAGGGAGTGGCAACCATAGCCACACCACAGATCTTCCCCCTCGGGGGGGGGGGTGCATGCTGCATGCACATGTAGCTCTATTGTGGAGGATGCCACCATTTCTATGTGGTACTGTCTCCTGTCTCTAACCAAAATTAGACTTAGGATGTGTTCTCTGCCTTTTCTGGGGAGACATGAAGAAGTGATTATTCATTATAGATATGGTACCAACCACAGACTAAAGAAATAATTCTAGCTTAGTGAACAAATGAGATCACTATAGCTATTTACGGGAGCAGGAATAAGGGATTACTTAGAGGAACATGGATGGCCCTCAAAGTGAGCACAAATCCAACCAAACTGAAAATGATAGTTCACCATCTTAAGAGCACTCTCTGTCAACCTGACATATTGAAGCCAACTTTCACTAAAATTCCAAGTCTGAAATATCTGTGCCCCTCCCCCCCCATCATGAAATTTCACCCTCTGCTTTCGGCTATGGTTTGACATAAATTATACCAAATTTGATCTGCATTGAAAGGTAAACCACTGCATATCTGTTGGTGTCTTTGAGTTGGATTTTATTTCAATATTATCATGGTCTATAACATATAAAGATGCTGTGGATCAAGATGTAAATATTGTGGACTGAATACTTTATTTTCCTCCTTCAATACAGAACTTTCTGTAATCTCAAGATAGAATACAAACAATAATAGAGTTCCTCCAGATACTATGAGTCCTGGAAACAGCTGCAACTCTCTCTCCTCAGCACAACTGGAGGCCAGTGTACTCAGTGTGGAGGTTTAAAGAACATTCTTAGCCTTTAGAGAAAATTTGCTGTCAGCATGTTTGCACCATCAGAATAAAAAGTCCAGCTCTTAGGGGAAAGCAGGGATGAAGGAGGTTGGTCAGAGGGTACCTAGTCATGGTTACAGAGAAATAAGAAGAGCTGGAGGATGCAAAAGGATGTAATGTGAATAAATAAATAAATAAAAAACAAAACGAAACAATTAAACAGACAAAAACCCCCCAAGAGATCTGGTCACTGTTGCACAGAAGATTAAATCGAGAGAAGATACTGTAGAGTCTGAGTATTCATTCTGGTTTTGGTTTGATCCTCTGTAGATCTTATTTGGGTAAACACAACTGTTGTGAGGTCATGATGAAGATTGCTACATCATATCCAGAAGAGGGTACTATGCAGACTCACTCCTTCCCACCCTCCACTTCTTATATTCTTTCTACCTTCTCATCCACAATATACAATATTGTCTGTGCCTTGATGATAGTTGGGTTAATACAGGTATCCTGTTTAGTCCTAAACAGGACTGAATGCTCAATCTCTTAATCCAAGCTCTTCAAGTAGTTAAAAGGCTCTTCATTGACTGTCTACTGCAAAAGAAGCCTCTCTGTCTAAGATTAAAAGATGTCCAGGTTTACGAGGAAGGCAGTTTGGTAGCATGACTACTTAGCAAAATAACAATTGCAGCTTTTACTGGAGAACCTATACCATTCCCAATCATAGGATTTTGACTGGGATTATGGTACCAGGCATGATCTCTAAGGCCCACTCCATATTGAGGAGCTTACAGGAGTGGATAGTTGCTGGGGAGGGAAAATCCTTCCTTCTTGAGTATATGGCCACTAATAGGCTTCCAGTGCTGTAAATATGCACAATGCTAATGGATCCTAGTAGCTTATAAAAAAACAGAAGACTTAAGCTTGGTGGGGGAGGGCAATGTTGGTGAGGATGCTGGGAGAGTTGGAAGGCTGCAGGGGGCATGGAGAATGGATCTGTTTATATTTCATTATTTGTATGGGAAATTCTCAATAGTAAGGAAATTTTTGAGAACTAATAAAGACAAAATTTTTTAAAAATCAAGAAGACAGAATTGTTAATATTTTTACCATCAACTAATATTAAGTAGACTGACAAATGAAGATTTTTAAACCAATTCTAGTGTTCCATAACATGTACAGATATTAAAACAGAATATGAGATTACACACAATTGTATAATAGTTGCCTGATTGTCTGTATGTGCACCACATTTGTGCAGGTACCTCTTGAAACCAGAATAGAGTATGGGATCCCCTGGAACTAGAGTTACAGGCAGTTGTGAGCTACCTGATCTAGGTGATCAAAATTGAACCTAGGTTCTCTGTGAGAACAGCAAGTACTCTTTGCCATGGAGCCATCTCTTTAGTCCCAAAGTAGAAGCTTTAAAGTCTGGTGTCGATCAAAGCAACAGGTGGGGCATTTGTGCTATGTAGTGCATTACATAAGTAAGAAAGAAAACTTCCTCCCAGATGAAGTTATCTTGTGTTCTTACACTTCATAATTATAAACAGGAACTTAAATTCTGAAAGCAACTTTGGGTTCATTAATCTTCACAGCCTCATTATACTGATTAAATTGGAGATTGTAAAAATATTTGCAGCAGTTGGTAGCCTACATCCCCACTGATACCCTACTCTACTCCTCACCAAAGCCAGTCTTCCAATGAGTGTATAATGTGTTGAGAAGAAAAAAACAAACAGCAAAGCATAAATTAGAGCATTGAGCATTATAATGAAAATATGCACAGAGTGTTCTGGAAAATATTGGAGCGAAATTATGACTTATGCTTGGGTTGTAGGAAAGAACACATAATGGATAGGTTCTATAAGGTGAGCATATATTATACCCAAAAGATGCAGGTGGGTTATCCAAGCAGGAGGGTGGTCGACTGGGAAGACTGAGGAGTGAGTGTAATCAAGGTGCGTTATGTGAAACTCCCAAATACAAATATTATGATGGAGACACAAAAACAAGCAATAGCATAGAGGAAAGCAATATGTCATGGTTCAGTATGGCCTCAGCCCAGTGTATGTTCTGAGAGCACATGGGTTTTGTCTTATTATGTGGCAAAGTGAGTAATACTGATGCTGACATGGTATACTGATAAGTGAAGGTAGGTTTGGAGAAATAAAGTAATTTTTACATCAGGGTATACACCCTGCAGTGGGAATAACTTTTAACTTTCTATCATAGAATATTTAACACCTAGTTTTATTAGATAACCCTAATTTTAGTTAGAAATACAAGCTGCCACTAAAAAAGCAATCCAACAATTAAGGAATATATTTAATGAGCCTAGAAAATATTGGTAAGATAATTACAGTTCTTGTTTACTTTATTAGGAATAAAGCATGCCTCTAAACATAGTAGTGCACTGTTTCATTGAATATTATTATATTAAAGTGGGAAGGACATTACAGACATTCTTATTTGACAATAAGGAAACCGAAGTCCGGAGAAGTGAAGCAACTTACTAACGTCTATAAAGGCTTAGTGGTGGAACTAGTCTGTGGAGACGTGAATTAAAATTGTGAGCTGATGGCAGTAAATGAGAGAGTAAGTGGCCAAAGTTAAAGGCAGGTATGTATGGTGGAAAACTAAGAGATCATAATGCCAGTTATTGGAAGGGAAACTTTAGAGAAATTAGAATTTATGCCAAAAAGTTAAAAGTAGATATTCAGAAAATTGGAAAAGAGAAGCCAATCACCAAATAAGAATTTGGTTTTCAACTCTGAGATTCCATCTTACACCCATCAGAAAGGCTAAGATCAAAAATTCAAGCGACACCACATGCTGGCAAGGATGTGGAGAGAGAGGAACACTCCTTCATTGCTGGTAGGAATGCAAACTAGTACAGCCACTTTGGAAATCTATATGGTGCTATCTCAGAAAACTGGGACTAGAGCTTCCTCAAGACCCAGCTATTCCACTCCTTGGAATATACCCAGAAGATGCTCCAGCACACAACAAGAAAATTTGCTCAACCATGTTTATAGCAGCCTTATTCATAATAGCCAGATCATGGAAACAGCCTAAGTGTCCCTCAGTAGAAGAATGGATAAAGAAACTGTGGTATATTTACACAATGGAATACTACTCAGCTATTAAAAACAAGGAATTCCCGAAATTTGTGGTTAAATGGATTGAGCTAGAAATGATCATAATGAGTGAGTTAACCCAGAAGCAGAAAGACTCAAATGGTATATACTCACTTATATCTGCATACTGGCCCAAGGGGCATGTCCCATGAAATCCTTCACTTACCAGGAAACTGGGAGAAAGGGGAGGACATCCTATTGGACTCTAGATGAGAGAAGCATGGGAGAATAGCAAAGTAGAAGGATCCAGAGGGTCCTAGAAACCTACAAGAAGAACATTATGATAGGCAGATTTGGGCCCAGGGGTCCCGCTCAAACTATGGCATGAGCCAAGGACAATACAGGCCCTAAACTTCAAACTCCTACCCAGATCTAGCCAATGGACAAGACACTCTCCACAGTTGAGTGGAGAGTGGGGTATGACTTTCACATGTACTCTGGTGCCTCATATTTGACCATGTCCCCTGGAGGGGGAGACCTGGTGGCACTCAGAGGAAGGATAACAGGCTACCAAGAAGAGACTTGATACCCTATGAGCATTAAAGGGGGAGGAAATCCCCTTCAGGCACAGTCATAGGGAAGGGGAGTAAGGGGAAAATGGGAGGGAGGGAAGAATGGGAGGATACAAGGGATGGGATAACCATAGAGATGTAACAAGAATAAATTAATTAAAAAATTAAAAAATAAAAGAATACAAAGGACAGGCCAGGTAACAGAGTACACAATAATTCTTATGATAGAAAGATGCAACTTTAAAAATGGAGTAAAGTAGCCAGTCTTGAGATGTATTTAAAGAAGAGATTGCCTATCTGGAATAAAGGCTAAAGAGGCAGAAATGGTACATAATCCAGAGATATCACACAGCATCCTATCATTTAGAAGAACAAGTGGGTGTAGATTAATTTTAATCCAGTAACATTGCTGCTGTGGCAAGGGATCACATCCAAAGACCTATGTGTGTGTGATCCGGCTGGAATACAGATAACTCCTTATTACACACTTATAATGCCTCTGGCTGGACTATAGATGTGTTACACCTTTAATCATCCCTCTAGCTAGAATTTAGTACACAGCTTTAATCCCAAACAATGATATCTGATTGACAGGAGGACAAAGTGACAAATCAGAGAAAGATTTGACAGAATGAGTCAGAGATAGGATACGCCTAACTCTCATGAGGACAGGGAAGAGAAGCTACTAAAAAACAATGCAAAATGAGAAAGCAAGAGAGTTCATGGAGACAGTACAGTAGGGTTGGGGAGTATAGTACAGGTGCAGTTCAAGGCAGTTCATGCAGTTCAGCTCCTGGAATTCAGAGGCAGTTTTTCCAAGCAGAGCAATTCAGTGAGAAGCCAGTTTGAATCAGTCAGCCTGGAGAGGAGTTTTGAGTTAGAACAGCTGATTTGAACCAGGCAGCAAGAGTTCAGAAATAACTAGAAAGGGTGAGCTTATTCAGCAGTAAATCTCGGAGGCTAAAATCATCCTAGGTCTAGTTAGCAGACTAAGGCTGGAAGCTGAAGCCTTCAAGGTCAAACTAATGATCCAATAAGAACCCATAGTGTTATTTTCTTGAAGGTTCCTTCCACAATGCATGGAGCAATTACCATCATGTTGGGATGATAGAAAAAGTAGGGGAGGAGTTTAATACTACTCAGCAGAAAGAAAGAATACTAACTGGTAACTGAGTTTAAATTATCAACTTGCAGTCAAGATGTTGGTATTTTGTAGCTTTCTTTTTGTGGTCATGTTTTTTTCCATTCTCCTTATTCAAGTAGGACCAAAACATGCCTTACATCTCATCTATCTTTAATCAATGCTTTCATCTGCTGTGTAACACTCCATACTAACTGATCTCTGTACTCTTTCTCTGAATTATTTTGAGACATCCACAGATACTGCTACCTTCACTGGCAGCCAGTGCCCAGCCACAGAACTGGAAATAATTTCTGGGGAGTTTTGTGGGTCTTAGCCTTCTTGGAGCCAGCACAACCTCCAAGGAGGAGTGAGAGTTGATGAATCTGACAGTATCCCCACCAGCACAGCTGAGATTCACGTTTGCCTCTCATCCTGTCAGCAATCAGGATAACAGGGTCCCCCTGCCATCTTCTAGCAAGTGAAGAAGGTTATCTCTGGGCCAATGAGGAAGGAAAAAAACCACAAGACAGTTGTCAAGTCCGTGAAAAATTAAGATCTTGCCCATTGATCCAGGGGTCTTCAATGCCCTCTAGAGTTCTACCTAAATCAGGGAATGAAATAAAAGAAATACCCTGCCAACAGAATAGCTGTCAAAATGTCAAAATAATTCTTTGAATGTCACAAGGTGGAGTAGGTAGGGAATTCTCTTTGATAGAGTTCAGACTTCACTATAAGGCACTAAATGTCTCCCATGAACATCAAAGTAATATATCAATACAGGGTTTAAGGCAAAACTGTAGATGCTTTCATTACAAAGGAGGATTATCCAGGTGTGGACTATAGACTTTATCACATCTAAGATCATACCCCCATGATCCTAGCATGATTCTGGGCCTGTAGAAGAAATCAAGGTGAGCAGAATTTACCACTATCTGTGATCAAATGCACATATTATGTGTCAAGTAAGAAGACAGTGAGAGCAATACTGGGCAGCATGAGTTTCCAACATCTCCAGGATGATGAAGATGCATGGTTGGAACAGACTATATGTAGAACTGGAGGGAAAGACAGAGACAGAGTGCTACATTGCCATGGAGAAGTCGGAGAAGATGGAAGAATAAAGTGTGGCACCTGTCTTGGAAATATACTTAGAATAAAGGATAAAAATCACATTTATTTTCTGGCTGGTTTTGACATAAAGAATAAACCTAACCATATTAAAAATTGGGAGCCCACTTTCAAGAGATCTAATATACAGTATACAGAAAGCCAAAGCAGGTCGCAGCAACTTTTTAGAACTAGGCAGTTAGGTCCAAGGAAAAGAAGACTGAAAGAGCAATGACAGACATTAGGTAACCCTTGTCTTAGAATGGATGACGTTATGTTCTAAAAATAAATCATAGTCTTATTGTTCAACTCAAAGAATTTCACAATCCAACTCAAATAAGAAGCAGAAGTCAACACAGCCAACATTTGCAGAAGGAACTTAGGCTGGCAAAACTGGAAGAGAAAAGAATCAAGATCTCAAGATAAATGCCAAATGCATTAGGAGCAAAATGAAAAAGCAGCTCAGTGGGGAGCATGCTGTGAGAGTGGAACAGCAGAGCTACCTGGACAGTGAGAAAGAACTGATGAGTCTCCCAATAGTTTCGAACACTACATAGGGCTCTCCTCCTTCTGTATCCAAATATGGAAGTTAAAGCTCAAGAAAAACAGAATTATAGTGGGGAAAGCATGTGGGATGAACACTGGGACTGGATGAAGGTCAGTGTCAGAAGGAACATTGTGGGAGTACTTCTTTATACTTTATATGTCTATCTCCCTTCAACTCTCCCCCCCCCCCCACACACACACTAGGTAGGAGAGGGAAAAAGTTAGACGGGAAAGGGGACATGGAGCTTTATAGATCTAGTTCCTTGGCGCAATTCCAATCACCGTAGTCAGTACGTCGTCCAACCGCCCAGCTAACCAGCAAACCAGCCAACAGCAAATGCAGCAGCAGGATGAACCAGCAGCAGGCTTCTTCTTCCTCAGACTTTCTCTTTCAGTGCTCTGGCATTTATATCCTTTAAGAGTCTTCATAACTAAACTATCGACAACTGGCCAAGATCATGCCCCTCACCATGCTTGCATGAGGCAATCATAGTTAACAGCCATGATTAACTTAAAACAGCCCCATATCCCACACTTGGAATTAAAACAAAAACATATTTATACAACATAACTGAGTTTTTAAAGAAACTAGTACTTTGACTACAGAACAATCCTATGTACCTTCTTTTGGAGAAGTGCATTTAGCCTTGCTCAGGGCATGTAATAGGCACATTAGGTAGAGCGAGGCACACTGCTCAAGGACATACTTCTTGTTAAGTTGACTTCACAGCCTAAATTTCCAACCCTAGAACAGCTCAAAATAAAAACACTTGCAAGGTCATTCTCAGTGGGTGACAGTGGTCTTTGGCATACCGTGTGAGGTGTCATTGCCAACAGCTTGTTTAGTGCTGGAAATTTTTTGAGAACAGTATTCTGCATCATAGTTAAGGTTTTTGTTCTTAACCCCTTCTGATAAAGACTTATTAGTCTCACAAATTTTGTGGCATGGTTCTTTAAACAATTCCCAGTTGAAGGTAAGTACTTAGGTGAAAGGAAAATCTAGTTCTGCAATTATTTCTTTATGAAGACATATAGGTAGCACAGAACTGCTTCTTGAAAGACTATTGCTTATTTCTACAGAGGGCTTGGATTTGCTCCAAAACTCAACTAAAATTTCCCCTTGAGTTTTGGCTAAGGCCCATAAAGAACACTGTTTTCTCTTAGTCATGAAAACCAATTATCATATTGCTTGTATGTGAGCTATCTCTCCTGTAGACCTTGATTTTTCTCAAGAAGACTATAGGCACTATGGACGAATTGAAATAGTGTGTAGAACTGTGATGTATATTGCTTGTGAACACAAACATGTCTGTTAAATATTATGCTTCTATCTTAGAAAGAGAGGACACAAAGATAAGTAGCACAAACATCATGAAATCAAGAGGGCTAGTCTGAGAGGTAGACTGCATGGATGCTCTGGGTATGTATGTGCATCTTTGCAAGACTCTTTTTAAAAATTTTTTATTTTATTAATTTATTCATATCATATCTAAATTGTTAGCCCATCCCTTGTATCCTGCCATTCCTCCCTCCCTCCCGCTTCCCCCCTACTTCCCTCCCCTATGTCTGTGACTGAGGGGGATCTCCTCCCCCTATATATGCTCTTAGGGTATCAAGTCTCTTCTTGGTAACCTGCTATCCTTCCTCTGAGTGCCACCAGGCCTCCCTATCTAGGGGATGTGTTCAGAAATGGGGCACCAGAGTTCGTGTGAAAGTCAGCTTTCACTCTCCACTCAACAGTGGAGAATGTCCTGTCCATCGGCTAGGTCTGGGTAGGGGTTCAAAGTTTACCGCCTATATTTTCCATGGCTGGTGCCATTGTTTGAGCAGGATCCAAGACCCAGATCTTCCCATCATAATGTTCTTCTTGTAGGTTTCCAGGACCCTCTGGATCCTTCTATTTCCCCATTCTTCCATGCTTCCCTCACCTAAAGTCCCAATAGGATGTCCTCCCCTCTGACCCACTTTCCTGGTAAGTAAAGTCTTATATGGGACATACTCCTTGGACTAGTGTCTCGATATAAGTGAGGATATACCATTTGTCTCTTTTTGCTTCTGGGTGAACTCACTCATTATGATAATTTCTAGTTCAATCCATTTGTCCACAAATTTCGGGAATTCCTTGTTTTTAATAGCTGAGTAGTATTCCATAGTGTAAATGTACCACAGTTTATTTATCTATTCTTCTACTGAGGGACACTTAGGCTGTTTCCATGTTCTGGTTGTTATGAATAAGGCTGCTATCTTTCTGAGTATCCTTAGGACATGTTCCCGGGCAATGAATGAGATAGATATAGGGCACCAACAATAGATGTAAATTGTCAGATCTATTAAAATAAAGCTGCTTGTACATTGCAGTTTACATCTCTTGGAAAACTACATATCCTCATATGCCCAAATAAATGTTAAGAAACATCTTCACAGGGGTGGCAAACACACATTTATCTTATAAAAACCACCTAAAGCATACCTATCTTTTGCTTACCCAGTCTTGTCCACATAATGCCATTCTTTGAACAGATTAGCTGGCTGTCTTGAGAACAAACTCCAGGCAGAAAGCCAATTGTGTAGTCTAGATGAGACTGGGTGTAGGACACTTCTATTCCTTTCAATGGGAAAAAAATCATTTCTGATTTTTTATAGATGTCAGGATAGAGTGTAGGAGGAATGGAAAACAATTTAAAGCTAAGGAGATACAAAATAAAATCTAAATTTGTAGTCTGTTGATAATCATGGTGATACACTAGGAAGAGTCATTACAATTGGATATACTATTTAATGAAGTAATACCTCATTGCCATTGCTCAAGATCCTCTATCTTAGAAGAGAGTAGTGGGATAAAATAGAAATAAGTGCCGTTGAATCTTCCAAGGGACATGAAGATGGGCTAACCCTTGCAGTTATTCTAGAGCAATAATTATTTTAGTTTCAGGGATTTTAATAGTTATGATCTATAAGTCAAAGGCTAACATGAAAATTGTACCTAATACTGAATGTACATATTTTCATACATTTAAAGTGCCTACATAATGACTTTATGAGCACATTATGCCCACATGAAATACTGTCAGGTCTAAATTCTATTTACCACCAGTTACTTATAAGTTTCATGTGACCTCTGGCCACAGTGACATTCAGATTTACCCAAGTGGAGTGGTTTTATACAGTCAACATCCAATAGTTTCTACAACATCTAGGTTATTTCCTACCAAAGTATAGTTAACCATGAATTTGCTGAAGATCTGGCTATGAAAGTTCTGACTGATTCACAGGGAATATTTAGAAAGCTTTTAGAATGTGCTATGTGGTTTAAAGGTTTGTCTCTTCTAAGATACATATGGAAGTTTAGTAGTCATTGTGATAGCATTTACAGTAAATTAGACCATTAGGCTACCACACTCATAGCTGGTCTCGGGAGCAGGGTCACATGATGTATTCTCTTCTCTTGGTGACTCCTTGCCTCTTTACTCACCCTGTGATTATGCATCAAGAAATTCCTTGCCAGAAACAACTATCTCAATATAGGTCTCTCTGGAGCCTGTGACTGTGAACCATTAAAGTTATATTATTTGTGAATTGTGTAGTCTTGTACACATTATCGTAAAGCACAAACAATGAAGGATAATGTCTTCATCTTTTGTTAATCATGTTCTACTTCTTCATTCAATTGGAATGAATTCAGGCTTACAAATCGTATGAAAATGTGAGTGAGATCCAGATTCTATTTGTGAAATCTTGAGCTATTACTCTAAGGCAGTGGTTCTCAACCTTCCTAATGCTGCAACCCTTTAATACAGTTCCTCATGTTGAGGTGACCCAAAACCACAAAATAATTTTCATTGCTACTTCATAACTGTAATTATGCTACTGCTAAGAATCATACTGTAATTATCTGTGTTTTCTGATGATCTTAGCAACCCTGCCACTGCTATAACCTGTACAAATTTGCTAAATAATTTTAGTGAAATGTCTACCTTTCCTGTTTCAAGGAAACTTACAATCCATTAACTATAGTCAAAATTTCATGTGGGTCAAATGATTCTGCTTAGCCAATTGTTCTTTGTTTGCCCTCAGGTAGCAGACACACTGAGCTTTTAAAAATTAATAAGTAATATTTTGCTAGTGCTACTCTGAGAAGCTAACATTCACAATGCAATCATGATGCCTCTAAATGGCAGCCTTTTCCACCTTTAAGTAAGCCTAAAGGTGCCATCATGAGAGAAACTTTAAAGCATCTTCTCTTACACTGTGTGTGCTTAAAAAATTAAAATCAGCATTTAAAAGGCCTTATTTAGAGAATGGCTCTTCATGTTAAGGTGAGATTAGTTAATGACACATGATAAATGCACTCACATGCATAGCTTCCTAATTCTGAGTTCTTCACGCAAGCCAAGGTAACGCTGGTAACATTATTAGGTGTAGGCTTCGATGTAGCAAAAATTCAATGAAATTAAGTTTGCTTCCAGATCCCTGAACTACTTTTTCCTAACACACAAAATCCTTTATAAGTATACCAAAACTGGAAAATTCAAACTGACGTATAATGACTTAGCCTCTCCGGTTCCCTTACAAACTACCAAGATCTTTTTCTGATGTAAAAATATTAAAATGTATAGATCAACACTCACATGTGATTTTGAACTGATTCCAAAGATCATGTTAAAATATAACTCAAGATCAAATATTAGGTAGAGAAGTGTGGCAGGAGGAAGCTTCCTACCCGGTTCTGTGATGTCATTTCCTCTCTCCATGTAGTTACCCTTATCTGACAAGAGAGGAGTCTTGCATCTTGCCTGAGGAGGTACAGAGAACTTGCAGCTATTCAAATTTCCCCAAGTCTCCTGGATCCAAGTCTATTGTATCTAACCATGTCTAATTCTTCACCAATCCAGGCCTGTCCATGTGTCTCCTTGTCTCAATATATTCTCTTATATTTTATGTCATAATGTCTTCATGAAATTAAACTCAATCACACTTGCAACCAATTTCTACATACTTATTTGCTTTATTTTGAATTTGTATCCAGAAATAGAGTTTTTGGATCAAATGATATTTCTATTATTAGTCTTTTGAAGAACTTCCAGGCTATTGAGCACAAGACCACTACTAATTTATACTCCTATCTACTGTGCATAAGTATTTTCCTGTTTTACAACTGCCTTGTCAACAATTTCAATATTTTTTGGTCTTCAGTTGTAGCCATTCTATGTAGAGAAAAATGATATCATAGTTTTAATTTGTGTTTCTCTGATGATTGGTGACAGGAAGTAAATATGAAAACTAGATGTGTATATTCCCATGTTTTTGAATCACTGTTTATAATATAAAGATACAAAAGCAATAAAAATATTTGTTAATAAATGAATAGATAAGGAAAATATGGGATACTTACAATAGGGAAATAGCTATCTTAAAGAAGAATGGTGTTGTCACCTGCAGGAACATGTTTCTTGAATTAGCCTTCTTTACAAAGAATAAGGTCTTGTTATTTGAAGCAACATGAACAAACCTTATATTCGATGAAATATACCAGATTAAGATAGTCAAACACAGTATGTTTCACTCACAGGTTGAGCTAGAAGTTGACTTGACCACAAAGCATGGAATCATGGTTTTCAAAATTTTGGGAAGATGGAGTAGTTGGGTAACAAGTACAAAATTATAATTATAAATCAGACAGAAATTCTACCATTCTGTAGCTCATAAATTATCTATAGTATTGTATGTTTCTATATGATGAGAAGAAAGGATTTTAACGTTCTTTAAAAAGAAATGATAGATATAAAGCTGTATAAATGATAACTAAGTACTATACTACACGCATGAGTCAAAATATTATACAATCTCATACATATGAACACAGTAAATGAATATGTTAAATTATTGCCTATCAATTTTTAAAAATCAGCTGACTCCTGAAGTCTTAACAACATAGGATTCACAAAGTCTCCTGTCCTTGAGCTTTTTCCTTCTCAACTCACGCAGAAAGAGAAGCTGGTGGCCTCCATCATCTAAAACTCTGCTATTAAACACTATTCTTCTTCACCTTGAGACTAAATGACAGTAATAGACTAAATAACGATGTCACCACTTAGCATTGGGCCAGTTCCTAAGTCTGAGAGTGTAGCATTTAAAAAACCTTTTCATCATATTGCATAACTCTAAATAACGTATATTTTCCAGAAAGCTTTTCTACTTTTAAGAGCTTATAACTAAGGGGTGTGAAAAGAATACCTACTTGTTCCAAATCATTTCATTTCTCCATTCAGATGATTGGTGGATACTCAGATAAAATAAGGTTATTTTGCCACAAACCTGGAATACCGTCTCCCGTAAGAAAACACATTGCAGTAATTACACAACACTATACTATATGAGCAAAGCTGTAATCAAAGCTGTAGTCAAACCTCTTGCAAAGTAGCTAATGACTGGCAAGAATGTTTAAATGGAACTACCCAAACTGGAGTATTGTTCCTTCTCACCTGGACTGGCTACTGAACACTACTAAAAGCTAATACACACACACTCTGCCCCCTGACATGTATGGTCATTCGCATTCTGTCACTGGTTTGCCCACGTGACAAAGGAAGAAGCGGGGGTTGGCTTCAAGGTGCTATAGGAAATTATCCATCCCTACTTCTATTCTGATTTAGTGAGGAAACACAGTATCTCAGTAATGAACCTAGTTTGAGAAAGGACCTAGAACAGTCATAGTCCTACAGCAACTCAGTTTAACGTGTGATGTCGTTACACATAACTGACACTCTGAATAGTATATCAGTGTTTTCTTTACCCAAAAGAAGGAAATGGTCCAGTCAAGATGGACCCAAACCTGTCAACAGTTTGATTTATGGAGCCTATGTCCTTTTTTTTTCCCCCTTCCAACCCTTAAACAAACAGGCTTAGCTTTGAGGTAAATCATTAGTTTTATTCCTTTGAGGCTTGGGACTTTTAATCTTTAGGATATTGATTAGATCCTTGTTAGTAGTCACAAATTGTGTTATTACCAGGTTCTTTTGCAAGAAACTTCTAAGATTGGATCATGAGACAAGCACGTGAGAAGATAAGAAATTTGAGTAAAATAGCAGGTAAAATCTAAGTTACATGGACCTCCCACTTTTTGCCAAGGGATATAATTGACATAATGGCATGCTACCAGTGATCTGGAATTCCCTTGTTTTTCAAGGGCATTTATTCTAAGTAGATTTTAGATGGCAAGCACTATAAAACCATAGAGTGGGGCAAGCAAATTGATTTCTATCACTTGACAATGAATCTCATGTCCTTAGGTAATGTCTTCCTCTCCAAATACATCCCCATATTTTTATAAAAACCACCTGGAGTCAACACTGTCTGGTCTTTTCCAATATGTAACTTCAAAGCCTAAGTTCTTTTTACAAAGAATGGCCTCTGAGGATTGTAAACCAGGATTCTAGCCTTTTAAATCCATAATGAAAGCCTGTCAGATACAGTGTGACATTCTAACATATTATCTAGGCACTGGGATCAATCACAGACCAGGGTCTGATATTCAATATATCTTGTTGAAAGGATGCAAAACTTTCAGAATATATTATGACGAAGTTTGCCAATCCCACAGACATAAATTAGCGCTCTGATTGATGTACTTGCATGCCAGTGGGTCTTTGCTGGGCTCATTACTGAGTGTGGAGACTGCACTGCTGTTTCTGAGATAAAAGAAAGAACGATCCAGCTTCACAGAGATGTTTTCCTATCTCTTCCACTCTATATCAGTTTGGGGTTTCTGAACCTCAAATTTCCTCACACTTTGCTTGCTCTGTGTGGCTATCAAGGGGCATTTTTTTTTTTCAGTAAGTGGAGGGAATAATGGTAAACAAACCAAGCAAACTCTGGCATAAATATGTAGGAATGAATTGAAGTAAACTCCATTGTTATCTTACTGAGAGGTATAGAAGAGTTCTTTGTTTCCAGCCATGTTGACTAGTCTCATATTGCAATACTTGTGCAGCCATTGTTCTTGCTTTTAACAGTTGGATGATTTGGGGGCTGCCTTCTCAGACACCTCTCACTCAAAGGCTGTACTTTCATAACCTGACTGAAATCACATCTTTCCCCTTCAAAGGCTAGAGCTGATGTAAAGCTCTTCTCTGCTTTCCTCAAAGGGCATTGCCACAAGGTTGCTAATCCTTTGCCTCTCTCAGAGATGACTGTAAAATTAGCAGGTGGTAGACTAGAAAATGAAGTGTGAGTCCTCGCCCCATCCCAGTGGCTTTTGAAAAAGAAGCACCCCCACCCCTGTCCCCGTCCTGAGAACATCTCCCAGCCTTGTACTCCTGTATTTCATACCCATGCCATTTAAAATGTCATTCATCAATTATTTCTTGCTAATGAAATCACAGAAGTGAACTTATGAAGTCCAACAGAGAACAAGCCTCCATGTCACTGTGTGTGTGTGATGACTTTGCTGACACAATGACCCTATGCAATGACTGCTTGCTAATGATTGCTTCTTTTTCCTGGCCTTTAGAAAGTTCAAAATAACAAAAGGATAAGCAGAAGAGTTATATGCCTCAATATTTTAAACTGTCTCAAAGGAACTTCCAAGAACTAAATAGATGCATTTTTAATAGCTGATCCAGTCTCACGAAATGCCCAAAAAAACTAAGTCACATATTTTTGGTACCTTGTTCACTTTCAACAGAAATAAGAAGATAAAAATACAGACAGAGCCATGAAGCTTACACCCTTCTTTCAAAATGAATGATACCAGAAGTTAAGAATAAGCCAAGTTGTTCCAAGCATAATAAGATCAAACTACATGCTAGACATACATATAGAAACCTTTCCCTAACTCAATCAGCAAATCAGGAAGTACCCTCCAGAGTATAGGGTGTGGGTTAAATCAGAATAGTTTTCTCTTGCACACTGGCCTTATTGTCTGTTTAGAGCCAGAGAGCCAGCATAAGGACCCAAGAGTGATGGAGACACCATTGTGTGCCCTTGAGTCATGGTCCAAGCTAGTCATCATATCCACACGAAGTCCAAGGGAAGGAGAATAGTAAGAAGACAAGGAAAATCTCATTTATTTTTAAGGGCATGACATGAACATTCAACATGTGAAGTTGATTACATTCTATTATTCAAAACTTAAACACATAGCTAATTAATATATGGGTTACCAAACCATCAAAGTATATTTTTGTTACTAACTCTGACAGGAAAAAAATAGAGGAAGAAAACTGAGAAAGAGTCCTCTTACTCATGGATAGGGCAGCCATAAGCTGCTATGAAGTACTCCGTACGCCGGTTTCCATGTTAATACACCAGCCCTAAGTGCTTCTTACCACACATGCGTTGCTCACCCACTCTCTTTAAATCCTCAGCCCTTTACAAGACTCAGAACACACACCTGTAATTACTCTGGAAACAAGTGTTCTCTCGGGCATTGCTGGCATTTACAGACAATGCTGTCAGTTATAGAGATGCCTTCCTGGAGCCTTTGAGAAATCAGGCTATTCTTCAGTTAGGGATTCCAGACAGGAATCCTGCCTGGCCAGTAAAATTCTCTGGTGTGGTATATGAACTTGCCTTTCAGCCAGAACTGGGAGCCGTGATTTCAAGTTCAAGTGTCAGTTTGAATTCAACTTTCAGGAATTTTTCTCCTCTGCAACCTGTTTATTGGTCATTTTGCATCGAGACTTTCAAGGGTCACAAACGAATTAATGAATATGCACACTAATTAAACACTCAGATATTAAGATTCATAATTATAAAGATTATGTTATGTAACCTTATTAAGTGATAGTTTAAGAATATCTATAGCTATGTTATTCATTACAATTATTTTTCAAAATGAATAAAAAATGTTCCTTTGATCTATCGAAGTAAATCATCTATTGAGCTGGTTTTCCTCAAAGTTCTATACCAGAATCATTCTCTTGGTCTCAGGTATGCCGCATGCTGATTCATAGAAACAACCATTTTCTTGTACCAAATGTGAAGTACTAAGTGCAGGGGCCTCATTTCTTCTCCCCCGATCTCTCCCTTTTCTTTCACTCTTTCAATAGTTTCTTTTCTTTGCTATAGCTCTGGCATGAATGACAGTGAAAAATCTCAATCTGGGCAACTAAATGCTGCAGTTGTTTTGTGTTTATGAGCTTTATTTTTTATTTTATATATATGGATGTTTTCCCTGCACATATGCCTCTGTACCACGTATGTGCAGTGTCAGTGGAGGGCAGAAGAGGGTTTAGGATCTCCTGAAATTGGAGTTACAGAGAGTTGTTAGCTGCCCTGTGCATATGGGGAATTGAATCCCAGGCCACTGGAAGAGCCCTCTGTCCTCTAGCCACTGAGCAATCACTCCAGCTCACCCTGGGTGTGAAACAACCTAGAATCACCTGGGAAGAGGAGCCTCAGCTGAAGAATTGGCTTCATCAGAGTAGCCTGTGGACTTTCTATGAGAGTGTCTTGGTTGATGGATGATGTGGGATAGCTGGGCCCTACTGTGGGAGGCACCTTCCCAAGGCATGTAGGTCTGGCCTTTAAAAGAAAGCTAATTGAGCATGAGCCAGAAAGGATGCCAATAAGAAACATTCCTCTATCATTTCTGCCTTGAATTCTTGCCTACAATCCCCTCAGTGAGGTATTTTGACCTGGGGGGTTGTAAGCTGTAAACCCTTTCTTCCAGAATACATTTTTTTTTTTTTTTAAGGTGGGAATATTTTATCACAGCAACAGAATGAAAGCTGTTTACTTCGTAAGAAAACCCATTATTTTCCAAGAACCTGTTACTATTTCTATGTCAAACTATCACATTTGTTCATGTTCACATCATCGTGATTACACCCTGCACATTCCAAATGACTGTTTACTTTGCCACACCCACGTAGCTGAATTAATCCGCATGAGACATAGAACTACGAACAAATGTTTCACAGCAATGAAGACATATGCAGAGAAAGAAACCATTCTCTTTTGCAGTTGTTTTGTTGCCCCTGGCCTTCTGCACTTTGCATTCTGGCCTACAGTGCAACTGCACTAATCGCTCAAGTTTTGGAGTGATATAATGCAGTAAAGTGGCTTTTATGATTGATTAAATGCTCCAACTCGGCTACTATATTTAATCAATGGGAGCAGACTGACACAGCATCACTGGCTGAAAGGCATTCAAGATTAAGCTTCATATATTTTTGTTATTTCTGAGCAAATTGTAATTTTAGTCACTGCAGTATTTTCAGTGCTTCAGAGAGTGGCCATTGTTTCTAAGAAAATAACATATTAATTTTTATCTGATTAATTCAAACATTCAACATTACTGTAAGTGTATTTCACTAATTTCTTGCTCTTTGCAAAAATGCTAATGAGTTAACTCCACATTCATTTCAATACTCTAGGAATGATTCTTGTAATAAATGTTCATTAAAGAAAATATGGCAGGAGATTCAAATTTTGAGAAATGTTGGAAGTTTGTATGAAGAAAATTTTATCTGTGTAACAGCTTCCATAAAATGATCAAATAGCCTTTAAGCATTTTATTCATTTCCTTCATTTGTTTGACCTTGCTTATAAGATGTGCATGGATAAAGATTGAGGTTCAACCAATTCCTCATGCAACCTGAGGCCCACTCCATGAAAGCCAAGGCCTGACACTATTAAAAATATTCTACTATGCTCACAGAAAGGAGCCTATTGTGACTGTCCTCTAAGAGGCTCCACCCAGTAGCAGATCTAAACAGATGCTGAGACTTACAGTCAAACATTGGGTGGCATAGGGAGTCTTGTAGAAAAGTGGGGGAAAGGATGGAAGGACGTAGAGGTTACAAGAGCTCCACAAGAAGACCAACAAAGCCAAATAACCAGGGCCCAGGGGTGCTTGTGGAAACTGAAGCACCAACCAAAGACCTTGCATGGACTGTACCTAGGCCCCCTACACAGATGTAGCAGATGGGCAGCTCAGGCTTCATGTGGGTCTTCTAGTCAGGGGATCTGGGGCTGTCTTTGACATGATCTCTTTTTGCTAGTTTTTGATCAACCCTCTTCTGGAAGGGATGCCTTTCCAGGCTACAGGGGAAGAGGATGTGCACAGTCTTGACTTGACTTGATAAGCTTGGGTGGGAGGGTACGAAGGGGGTTCCATTTTCTGAGGAATAGGGCATGGGAGATGGGAGAAGAAGGAGGGAGGGCGACGACAGGAGGAGAGAAAGGATCAGGCTATGATCAGGATGTAAAGTGAATAAATAATTAAATTCAAAAAATCCAATGGCTCCAAAAAGCCAGACAATTATATATATATAATATTGTTTGGAATGAAATGAAACTGATCTCATTTCTATTTAGAACCCAGCTTTCTTCCCCGAATAATCATGTCAGGCCTACTCTGTTGATTAAAACAATGGGATAGACAGTGGCTAAGCTAGGCATAAGGATCATCATTTGCCAACCAGTCACAAAGTCTGTTGTCATGACTTGAAAATAGATTGAGAGTATGTTTCATCTTTATATGCTGAACATTTTATTTCCTTCGTGATGTATTTGAGAGTAGAAATTATTCTGACTATCCCACCTAGAGACAAGACTTTTGTGAAGTGTTTAGAATTAGATGAGTTCATTAGACTTGGGCCCCATTAAGGAATTCTTGCAGATTTAAATAAAGAGTGGCTGGTTACACAGATGCACACAGACAATCAAACTATCTGTCTCAAGCAACTGATGCTATAGTGCCCCTGAGGACTTGGTGGACAAGATGACCATCAACAGATTGTCCTTCCTACCAAATCTGTTAAAGGTAAGATCCAACAAACATCTTCATAAGTACACTTCCTCTGCTATTTCATTAGAGTAATGACTGGCCCAGTCCTTTGTTGTTCTTAGGTGTGGGTACTACGCCGTTTTGATTGGCCAGGTTTCACAGGAAGTGCATTTTTTTTCTGACAATTTAGAGTTGTTCAAAGTGAATTTTGTGGAACAAAAATCCAATGAGATTCTTAAATCACCCATGAAATGAAGGACACTGAGGAACCCATGTTCATGAATATACCCCAAAATAGTGGCACTCATCAGCTTGGGAGTTGGGAGCAGAGGAGAGTTGAAGCCTATTATGTCTATTCTCTCCCAAAGTTCCAGGCTGTTAAAAAATAACTGATTAGCTGGCAGAAGTTGGTGAATATTAAGGCAAAAATATGACAAAGTGCAAGGTAGGACCTCATGGGGTTCTTAGGAAAGAAAGAAAAGTGGACTTTGGTGGGAAAACTAATTAAATCCAAACATGTTATATAGCAATAATTAAATTGTGCTGTGCCAAGGTTACTTCTTTAGATTTAATGATTGCATTATGGTTATAAATGCTGATAACACTGTGGAAAGTGATTGAGGGCTTTACAGATCCTCATTCTGGTCAACTTCTGTCAGTCTAGAATGAATAAACGGCTGAAAGCATACAAACTTTGATAGTGAATGAGTTACCTTGACCTCAATTCCTTCAGTGTTAGTTCAATAGCAAGGATGCTTTTAGATGTAAACAATAAAAGTCCAGCTCAGGGGCTTTAAGGGCCCCCTGCAAGTTTGGAGGCCTCTTGCCTTGTAGATCAGTGCGAGTAGGCTTCAGGTTAATTTTCTGATCTGGACCACCCCATTATGGACTTGGATCAGGCTGGAGATTCTATGAGCTTTCTGATGTATGTAGGAAATGATGGAGGCTGTGATCTCTCCTTGTCTTGGTAAGATGGCCATTTTTACTATGGTGGTATTTCCTTAATTTCTTTCTCACCCTGTTTATCTTTTGTATATTGATTTTTTTTTCAGTTGATTTTGTGTCCATCCACTTTGTTGAGGTGTTTATGAGTAGTAGGAGTTTTGTAGAATTTTTGGGGTCACTTATGTATACTATCATATCATCCATGAGTAGTGCTACTTTGACTTCTTCCTTTTCAATGTGTAACCCTTTGATCTCCTTTAGTTGTCTTATTGCTCTGGCTAGGACTTCAAGTCCTGTATTGAAGAGATACAGAAAGAGTAGACAGCCTTGTCTTGTCCCTGATTTCAGTGGGATTGACTTAAGTTTCTCTCCATTTAGTTTGATGTTGCCTATAGGTTTGCTGTATATTAACTTTACCGTGTTTAGGTATGGGCCTTGTATCTCTGATTTTTTCAAGACTTTTAGCATGAAGGGGTGTTGGATTTTGTCAAATAATTTTTTGCATCTAAGGGGATGATCATGTGGTTTATTTTCTTTTAGTTTGGTAATGTAGTAGATTACACTGATGGATTTCTGTATGATGTACCACCCATTCATGCCTGGGATGAAGCCTACTTGGTTATGATGAATGATTTTTAATGTGTGCTTGGATTCAGTTAGTGACTATTTTATTTATGAAAAATTTTGCATCAATGTTCATAAGGGAAATTGGTCTGAAATTCTCTTTCTTTACTGGGTCTTTGTGTGATTTAGGCATCAAGGTGACTGTGGCTTCATAGAATGAGTTTGGCAATGCTTCTTCTGTTTCTATTTTGTGGAATATTTTGAACAGTATTGGTATTAGCTATTAGCTTTTCTTTGAAGGTCTGTTTGAATTCTGTGCTAAGTCCATCTGGCCCTGGGCTTTTTTTTTTGTTGTTGGAAGACTTTTTATGACTGATTCTATTTCCTTAGGATGTTTGAACTGTTTACCCTACCTGAACTTGACTCAATTTTGGTAAGTGGAATCTATCTAGAAAGTTTTTCATATCCTTTGTATTTTCAAATTTCTTTTTTTATCATATAGGCTTTTGAAGTAAAACCTAATGATTCTCTGGATTTCCTCAGTCTCTATTGTTATGTCTTCCTTTTCATTTCTGATTTTGTTGATTTGAATATTGTCTCTCTGTCTTTTAGTTAGCTTGGCTAAGAGTTTGTTTATCTTGTTGATTTTTTTCAAAGAACCAAATCTTGGTTTCATTGATTCATTAAATTGTTGTCATTATTTCTAATTTATAAATTGCAGCCCTGAGTTTGATATTTTCATCCATCTACTACTCTTGGGTGTGGCTGCATATTCATTTTTCCCTAGGGCTTTCAGGTATTCCATTAGGTTGCTTATATGAGATGTGTCCAATTTCTTTATGAAGTCCCTTAGTGCTATGAACTTTCCTCTTAACACTACTTTCATTGCGTCCTATAGGTTTGGGTATACTGTGCCTTCATTTTCATTGAATTCTAGAAAGTCTTTTTTTTTTTTTTTTTTTTTTTTTTTTTGCTGACCCAGTTATTGTTGAGAAGAGACTTGTTCTGCTTCTTGGTGTGTGTAGGCTTTTTGTTATCTCTATTGTTGTTGAAGTTCAGCTTTAGACCATGGTTGTCTGATAAGATACATGGGATTATCCTAATTTTCTTGTGTTGGTTGAGGCTTGCTTTATGACTGCCTATATGGTTAATTTTGGAGAAGTCAGTTGTGATTCTGGTAGATTTGCCATTATATGTTACTTCACATTTTTCCCTTGACACTTTTAATGCTTTTCTTTGTTTTGTATGTTTAGTGTTTTGATTATTGTGTGATGGGAGGATTTTCTTTTCTGGTCTAATATATGTGATGTTCTGTAGGCCTCTTGTATGCTTATCGGCATCTCTTTCCTAAGCTTGATGAAATTTTTTTCTATGGTTTTGTTAGAAATATTTTCTGGGCCTTGGAGAGGGGAATCTTCTCTTTCTATTACTTTTAGGTTTCATCTTTTCATGGTGTTCTTGATTTCTTAAGTGTTTTGTGTCAGGAATTTTTTAGATTTAACATTTTGTTTGATGGATGCATTGATATCTTTCATTGTGTCTTCTACATCTGAGATTATTTCCTCCATTTTTTGTATTTTGTTGGTGATGCTTACCTCTGTTGTTTTGTTGTTCCTGTTTTCTTCCCTAAGTTCTCCCTCTCCAAGATTTCCTATGTTTGTGCTTTCTTTATTGTTTCTTTTTCCATCTTCTGATCTTGAACCATTTTATTGATTTTCTTCACCTGTTTGTGTTTTCCTCCATTTCTTCATATGATTTGTTCAATTCCTTCACCTGTTTGCTTGTATTTTCCTGTAACTCTTTTAGTGATTTATTCATTTCCTCTTTAAAGGCCTCAAAGTGTTTCCCTGTACCTTCTCACATGTCTATAGGTACTTTTGTCTCCTTTATTATCATTTTTATAAGCATAGATTTAATGTCTTTTTTTTTTTTTTTTTTTTTAGTTTCAGCTGTGTTAGGGGATCTAGGGCTGCTTGCCATAGGATAAGTGGGTTCTGAAGATGCCATATTGCTCTGGTTTTTGTTGATTGCAATTTTATGCGGGCCTTTAGCCATCTGGTTGTCAATGGTGTTGGCTGATAGATCCTGTTGTCTACTGGAGTTCTGGGGGGTGGAGAGTGAGGGAAATGGGGGAAAGATAGTCATGGGCATGAAGTTGGATGTTCCTGTAGGTTCCTTTCTCAGATTTTTGGAATGATCTCATACTGGTGGGTGGTTCTCAGGGACTTGCCAGAGGCTATCCTCACATGTATGAGTGTGGGGACCAAGTAGGCTCCTCAAGATCCTGGGGACCCTCCTCATGCCAAGCGAAATCCTGGAGTCAGGTGCACTGCTACTTACTGCTCTTTTTTCTTGCTCCAAGATTAATAAGGACCAGCTGCCCAGACGCTGTGTGTAGACAGTGGTCACTGAATCTGAAAGCCTGAGGTTGGAGCTGCCTGTCATATGAGCCATGGTATCTATAAACTATCTGCCACGTGGGGATGAGAGTGGGCATCTGAGGTTGGAGCTGCATGCTCCCATCCTGGAAGATATCCACTTCAAAGGAGGGTCTGAGGTTGGGGCTTTAAGCCAATATACCCAGAAAGTCTCTGAGCAGTGAGACTGGCAGTCTCTGGTATTAGAAGGTCTGAGGCTGAGGCCACACTGGTGGGAGCCCAGGAGTTTTTCCAGGGTTTAGGTGGGTGACTTGGGGTTGTATCCATGAGCTTCCCATTCTGTGGGCTCTTGTCACAGTTAGGAAAGACAGACATTTGGGGCTTGGGGGTCCACAGCATGGCCTGTCAATTGCTCTGATCTCCCTGCTGTCTTGCTATTCAGATATGGAGCTCACTTGGTGCCACCTTCTTGGATCCCTCCTGTGATGGTTTTAATAAGAACAACTCCTATAGGCTTATTGATTTGAACACCTGGTAATCAGGGAGTAGCATTAGTGTGTCACTGAGGTTGGGCTTTGTGCATTCAAAAGCTCAAGCCAATCTCAGTGACTTTCTCATCCCTGTTGCCTGCAGATTCAGATATAGAACTCTCAACTACTTCTCCAGCACATGTTTGCAGAAGGACGGTCCATATCTAATCTTGGGTCACAGCCCATATAGATACCACTGTTATTAGATTAAGTTGAGTTTTGAAGCCATGATAGATAAACTTGACTTCTCTTAGAGAACACAGGTGCATAAAGGAAAAGGACTTGAGTAAAGTCTAATCTCTGACAGGAAAGAGAAAATTTACATTTGGGAGATAACCAAAAGTATTATCTAAAATTATAGCTGAAATGTCACTCTTGAATATATAAAAGCAATACTATTTTCTGACTAGAGAGTGTGTCGGTGGAGAGCAGTAAGCTGACAATCAAAAATAAAATCTCTGTAGGTTCAAATGTATTTCCAGCTGAAGAGAATCAACGTCTCTGGACTAGGTAATTAATGTTTGTGGATTATGAGCCACTACACAACCTGGATTTGGAGTTTCCCCACCCGCTTATCTGAAGAACAAAGTTCCCAGGCTTTTCTTAACCAGGATTTTCTATAATATCTTACATGTGCACAGGATAGATGGAGACCTCCACTGCCTAAGAAGTTGTGAGGATATTTTTCCTCTTGTTAAATAGGGTTTTAGTTAAAAATTATATCACTTCTCAGCTTCCCTTTTGACCTTCTAGACTCTCCCAGGAAGTCTCTCTTCAACTGCCTCCATGCTTCCTCACTTTCAATTTGACAGCCTCTTTTTCTTACCTTACGATTGTTTAACATGCATGTATGGATATTATGCATAAATATACAAATACAACCCGCTGATTGCACTTTGACCTTTGTGTATATATGGTTTCCGGGTCAAGCATTATATATTAGTTAACCAATAAGTGCACTCATCCCTAGAAGTCGCTAATTCTCTTTCTCCCCAAAGTCATTAGTTGCCTATAGTTCTTTGACTATGGGTGTGACCCCTTGAAATTTTCCCCCTGCCATGTTAGCATGCCTGCTGATATTGCCATTGGTTTGTTCTTGTTCGTTCAGTCATTTCTATGAGAGACTGTGTCACAGAAGACTTCCTGATATTCTGAGTTTTTATTTGTTCGTTTTGTTGTTGTTGTTGTCCGGTTTGTTTGCTTGTTTTTATATTTATTTCTTCTCTCATATGCCAACTGCAGTTTCCTCCACCTCCTCTCTACCCAGCCCCTCCGCTTCACCCAGCCCCTCCGCTCCACCTAGTCCCTTCCCTCCCCACCTCTCCTCTCCCCTAAGATCCTCTGTTTCCCTTCAAAAAATGGCAGGGTTCCCGTGGATATCAACCAAACATAGTATATCAAGTTGCAGTAATATTGGGTACATCCCCTCATATTAAGGCCAGATGAGGCAACCCAGTTCAGGAAAAAGGTCTCAAAAAACAGGCAAAAGAGCCAGAGACAGTCCCCACTTCCACTATTAGGGGTCCCAAAGAACAACAAACTACACAAGCATTAGGTCAAACCAATGGCCAGGCTGCTGAGTTTTATAACCTTTCTGTCCCCTTTTCTGCCTGATAATTCCTTTATATTCTAAGTATCCTTATACCCATAACTAAGTGTAGCTGCAACCCCTCATTGAAGAAGCCTCTCAGACTTCTTCTGGAGACCATCACAGAAAACCACAACTGGCTACAATACAGAGTTTGACATGCTGTGGGGGAGCCCAGCCCCAGTGGACACATCTATATCACAGTTTTGTATTCATTCTATCTCCTGCAATGTCACTGATGTCAAGTGTACCCCCTCCAGAAGACAATACCAATTTCTATTCTGCACACTGAACAGTGTTGCTCTTAGGTGCCCCACGTGACTATCCAGACTGCTATGCTCTCTTTTTTGAAGACTGGAAGTAACATCCATCTCTATGTTTGATATCAGTAACTGAAACACAGTTGGACCAAAATTTGTAGGCGATCTGGACACTGTATTAATGAATGCAGCCTCACATTATGTGCTAATGTGTTAATATTATTTCATACTAAGTTCTTTGGAGAGTGGCGAGGAATTTATTACCAGATAATAAACTGCCTAAATGTGCTGAATAAATGACACAAATGTCACTTCAATTCTTTCTTCCTCAAACTCCTGCCTAGTAGTCTCCAGAGGGTAATAACAATAAAGCAAGGTTAAGAAAGTTGTGGGGGATGGAATTTAGCAGATGTTTGGCCTATTTGAGCCAGGGGACATGTTCACCTACTGAGGCCCCAAATAGCCTTCAAACTGCAATAAAATAAACATTGTTACTGCAGCTGAGTCATTGCCCTGTGAGTATTAGAAATTAGAATATGCATAAATCTATTCAGTGGCCTCGAATGCAGGTCTAACTCAATTTTTTAGAACAAAGGTGTGACACAGAGACAGGAAAATCATTAGAGGCATAAAATCCCCTCTTCATTCTTAGAGCAGTCCAATGTCCTTTATAGGGAGCATGATTTCCAGGCAGAGCTGCCTGCAGTGCAGAATGAAATTTTTGTCCCACAAAGCTGAGCAATCTATTCAATGGATAAAGAACTCTGTACCCCAAACAGAGCCTGAATGATAGCCTGTCTGCATTGGCTAAGCTGGTCAGGAAGTCCAATGTCCTGGACAGCCTTGGTTTATACCAGGCCTTCTACCATAGATACAACAAAAGCATTTCTCATTTGGAGAGTGCTGTACTCATTTGATATTAGACTCAGCCAGATACAATTCTGCACAGTAGAATTCACATTTTAAGGCCTCGTTACCCTACAAAGGCCCTTATGAAACAATGCATTGTAATTAGTGCTACTTCCTCTTGCCATATGGTAGAAATAATATTTGCTTAAACATTCAGATCTACTGAGCTTTATGTAAGGTTTTCAGCAGAAAGTATTTCTGGAGATTCCGTTTCTCTGTTATCTTTCTGCAGCTGAGCTCAGGGGCAGAGAAACATTGTTATGGGTACCTGTTTTCCCTTTAACATTCTTTTTTGCTAGACCATTTTTTTCTTTTCCATGCGAAAGACACTATAACTAAAATAACCACATACACCATGTTTGTCCCTCTGCCCAGTGAGGTGTCACTTACATTATCTTTTTAAGAGTTGTGCAATTGCAAACCACCCATTGAAATATATTACTAATGTAGAGAAAATATTGTTAGAGTCATCGTCGTCATCGTCATCATCATTGTCTCTTTAGACTGCTGTCGTTAATTTATTGACTCTTTTTGGAATGATCTTTCTATTTTTCTTCATTCATCTAGACTGTTAGTCTTAAGGCCTCTGTGAAATTTTTCTCAGTGTCTTGATCTGAAGGAATGTTCCTCTCCTTTCTGTGTTTTAACCATTTATCTCAAATATATATATATATATATTTTTTTTCATAAACCTGAGCACTATATCTAATACGAAAGTTTGAGAGCTATGTTTTAAATTGCAGTTTATGATAATAATGAGTGTGGAATATCAAATGGAGCTCTGATTGCCTGTCTTTCCTTGTATAGTGTGTATACATTACCTTTTCCTTGTTTGACTATTAGCCTTGATCACGTACCTTAAAGGAATTTAAAATCCTATAAATAATACTTGTGCCTGCTCATAGGAAATTACATTCAGGCTTACAGCTACTCAGATGGAGAGCGATGTTGACAAATTACAGCGAATCCAAGGGAGAGTTGGTGGATTGATTAAGGGGTTGGAGAACTTGATTTATGGGAAAACATTAAAAGAACTAAATATGTAAGGCCGGGCTCCGCAGCACTTCTGAGAGGAATCTGACAACTGTATATTAGTATCCAGCAGATGAAAGCAACATTGCAAGAACTGCTTAAATGAGAGGAAAAGCCTTCAGTGATACTCAACGGGGATTTTAATTACTCAGGAATAAATGTCCTGATATACAAATTCAGTGCTTATCAATCTTTAATTCTTTCCACAAATCATTGTTAAAATACAGATTCTGGTATAGAGATTGCAGCTGGGCCTAAGATTTTTGCATTTGTTGCAAGCTCCTGAGTGGTGCTTAGCTACTGCTCAGGAGACTTATTGTCCAAGCTTATTCATGAGAAATTTACAGTTTTGCTTAATTATAGCATAAACAGGCACCAAAAGCAGCACATGCAGACTTAACAAAGGATTTTGCCTTTATCCAAAGTACGAATAAGCCAATCAAGACAGAGAGATAAGAAGTTGTCCATCTGGCATCCATACAGGCCTTATGTCCTCTAGGACTATCCTGAGGCCCTTTCTTCTTCCTATCTACCCTTCTCCCCACGCTACAGGCAAGCATGGGAAGAAAGCACTCTGCTTCAGAGATGTCATGAGAGACTTCCAGAATTCCTGCACCCTTCGGGAGTGGAGGGGTGAGGAATAAGAAAGTGTGATTTATTTGCATTCTTTGGGCACTTATATCAGAATTCAGAGTAGTGAGCAAAGCAAATACAAATTTGAATGAACACCTTAATTTGAGAACTATATTCATTCACTCATTCCTGATGCAAATATTTGGGTGACTATTATGTATCAGGACTGTCACAGCCCAGTAGATTATAAGGACAAATACAGCAAGATATGGCCAACTTTATCTTCTGTCCTCTGTGGTCACCAGGCAAAAAATGGTACACAGACAAAACACTCATAAACATAAAATAAAATATAAGTTTAAAACTTAAACCACCCACATATAAGTAAATGCAAAGCATATTTATCTTTCTAGGTTATCCCACACTCAGAATGATTTTGTTTCTAGTTCCATCTATTGGCCTGAAAATTTCAAGATGTTATCTTTTAATACTTAAGTAATTCTACATTGTATAAATCCACCACATTTTCTTTATCCAATCTTCTGTTGAGGGATATCTAGGTTGTTTGAAGTTTCTAGCTATTATGAATGGAGCAACAATGAAAATGGTTGAGCAAGTGCTCTGCCTACAAAATATGTTAGGGCAATGATGGCACAAAGCTTGTGGGAGTAACCAACCAATGACTAACTTGACTTAAGGGCAACTCCACAAGACAAAACCCATACCCAATATTGCTTGGTGACTAAGAACCAGAGACTAGATAATCCAGAAACCTAGGATAAAATCAAGTACTACTGGTCTAAAAAAAAAAGGGTAACAATAAACGGACTCTTAAGACACTCTGCTGTATTCATAGATCAGTGCCTTGTTCAGTCAGCATGAGAGAAGATTCCTCCTGCAGGAGATGAGAACAAATACAGAGACCCACAGCCAGACATTATGCCAAAAAAAAAAAAAAAAAAAGATCTTGGAACACATATCTCTAAATTGGATGTCTCCTTCAAATCCCTTCCATCAAAGCTTAGGGAACCCCACAGAAAAGCAGGCAGAAAGAGAGTAACAGCCAGAGGGGGTGGAAGACACCAGGCGAACAAGAGCCTCCAAATCAACTGAGCAAAGCTCTTATGAACTCACAGAGACTGCAACAAAACACACAGCACCTACACGGGTCTGCACCAGGTCCTCTGCCTATATATTATAGCTTGCAGTTTAGTATTCTTACAGGACTCCCAAGTATGTGACCCAGTGGATCTCTGACTCCTGTGCCTTCTCTTGGTCTTTTTCTTCTGTTGTTTTGTCTTGTCCAATGTCAATATGATGATTTTGCTTTATCTTATTATATTTTATTTTGTTATGTTTAGTTTTTTTCTTTTAGAAGCCTATTCTTTCCTAATGAAAGATAAGAAGTAAATCTTGATAGGAGGGGAGAAGAGTAAGAACTGGGAGGAATAAAGGGTAGGGAAACTATAATCAGGATATATTGTATGAGAAAGGAATCTAATTTTAATAAAGGGGAAAATAAAAATACACTCTAACTGACTGATAAATCTCCCACCTCCTGACTGATGCTGGCTCTGCAGCTGCAGCTTCATCCCCTATCATGGTGGTGACCTTATCAGTTACAGCAGGATAGTAATGCCTTCCTGATAAATTTTAACAGAGGACAAAGAAAGAAAATCATTAAGATATGGTATACTAAAGACATGTGCACAGATGAGAAATATGACGACAACTTTTCCATTTCTGAGATAAAAAATGTGAATCAAATGAGAAAGCTGCTTTCCCAGTGCAGCCTGTCTGGTTCCGTGGATGCTGAAATCCAGATTCCCATGTTTTCAGGCCAGCATCTTCCTCCTATATTGCCCTTTCTTGTCCCTCTGCTGGAAACCTCACTGCTGGGTTTTCTTCTACCACATGCTGCATGCTATAAGTGTAACCCAGGGGCATTTTTTAGAGCAAGTCACTGGTGGCCAGTTATTCCTCACCTAAATTAAGCACTTAAAGATAATATCTCCCTCCTTGGATATAACTCCTGAGCAGATGAATTTCTATTCCTTTATTATAACCAAAGCAATTACAGAAAAAAAATAGGAAGGTGAGTTAGATGCTGCCTACTTGAACAACAGCTCCAGAGAACTTTAATCACTCCCTAGCTATGAAAGGTGACATCAGCTTACCTACAGACTACTCATCAGTCAGAAAGCTGAGTGAGGACCCTGCTTCCCATTGGCTTGCCTCCCACCCACCCCCATCCCACCACCTGCCTTCACTACCACTCTCCATGCTTCTTTGCGATACTGTAGACTTTGGCAACTCTGGCTATTATAAAGTTATACCACCTCACAGCTCTTTTGCTCACATCTTCTCATTTGTTTGACATGACAGTCTTTTAGATAACCATCAGTTTGTAAAAAGTTGACACGATGCATCCTTATTAGGAATGTGGACCCTGAGCTTGGAGCTTAAAATCTCATGTTGTTTTTCTCAATTATAATAAGACACACTCATAATTTATACATATGCTTAGTCATGTAGACTTTGAGCCATGAGAAATCAGCACTGTGAATTCTTGTATGGTTCTATAACTTTCACCTCTTGTATGTGGTTTGCCCTCAACTTGGGAAAATAGATTTATTTGTAAATGAGGATAAAACCCTCAGTTCACTGGAACTGAAATTAAGAAAACACAGTTCTTATTTCCTTCATTTAGTAGGATGGTAGGAAGAAGCAGAAGCCAAGGACATCAAAATGCGATGATTTTACCTTAAAGTTACAGCACAAATCCTGTAGTCATTTTAAAGTCGGTGTGAATTTCTTGTTTTTTGTTTGTTTGTTTGTTTGTTTGTTTGTTTGTTTTTTGTTTGTCTCTACGTATAGTAGAGTACAGTGAGAACTTTCAGCTATTATGATGTTCAAGGCTCTTGAAGACCCCAACTTTTAGAGAAAACATCAGTCATGTTCAGCGTATTCTTCTCACAAACAAATGTGGGGACTGCAGCAACACACAGTAGGATACTACAGCAAGGCACAGCAGGCACAATACCAAGTAGGGTTAATCTGGTTCAGAGTCTCAGTTCCCATTCCATTCTCTATACATGATGGTTAACTCAGACTTTATTGACAATTTTATTTCTACCATCTCTGCTACTTAAATTGAAAAAAAGCAAAGTATTCCGATCTTTTGCTGTTGGTACACGCCTTTGTGTTGGGGCTGCAAATCTCAGCTGTCCTCATGGACCAGCTTCTTTCCTAAAAAGTTCTGTACACATGTCAACTCATCTCTTCCATCGACTCAACTGTTTGCATGGAAAGCAAGTGATATCACAGCATCAAATAGGATCTCTCTCTCCTTCCCTCCTTTTGTGTGTGTGTCTGTGTGTGTGTGTGTGTGTGTGTGTTGTGTGTATGTCTATTGTGTGTGTGTATGTGTGTATAAAGAGAGAAGTTATAGTCACATTTGTAATGGTTACATATAACTCAGTTTTCATGCCTTAGTTCTAAACTATATCAAATGATGAAATTAATTAATGTCAAAGAGTAATAATGATAATGTTGTGCAGTGTTGTACATAGAGTGCTACTCTAATTAATATATAGTGAACATTAAAGGCAGCCAGGAGCAGATATAAAGAGAGAAGAACAAGAGACACCAACTCTGATGACAAAACTGAGATTCAAAGATGATATAAAAATTGAAAGACAAAGTTACCTAAAATACAAACAAATAACTTATGCACCCAAGTGGCTGAAATTAAAATGATTGTCTAAACCAGTGTGAACAAAGGTTTATGCAATTGGAATTCATATTACATTTTCTTCAAGAATGCAAAACTGATTAGCAAACTGACAGTGTCCCTTATTCAACATTACTCATCTTTGACACAAAAATCTATTTCTAGATATATAAAGAAAATAAATATAGATGGATACTAAAATATGTGGAGAATAATTAACCTAGTTGGTTTGTTTATAATGTCTACCTTTTAAAAAATAGTTAAAATGTCCATTGAAATGAAAATGAATAAATAGATGATATTTTTTATAAATATTGTCATAGAAAATCTTCAACATTTTATGTCTTAAAGTAAAGATGTCTTCAGTAAATAGCATCTTCTGTGAAAAAAGAGTAGGCACAAAAATGGGTAATACATTATTTCTTTATATTTAGTGTCAATGGGTAGGAATACAGCAATAAAGCAGAGATAATATGTCCTCTGGGGCACTAGGACACTAGAACAATTCTAAATCTTTTGACCAGAAACTCTGGTCAGGACTCATGACACCAAACCTAAGCAGACTCCTCACCCTTAGGCCATCTGTATCAGAAAGCATACAACTAATGAGCCAGGAATTTCCATCGTGCCAGTGTACATCAGGCAAATGTCCCTTGGCCACTGAGGAAGGATGCAGAGATTGCCTTTTGTGTGAGTATTGTGCATATGCATCATTTTCATTGCAAATACAGCTTTTCCTTTATTCATTTGGTTTCTATTCCCCTGTTTAAAACAGTAAATTTTGATAATGTGTGCAGGGAATTCAAGACACTTGTGAAAATGAATAATGCTCCATTATGTTTTAATAACTTCTTATGTGGGTTTTATTTCTCATCTGTGGGTTGCTTGTTTATTAAAAAAGTGTTCTATAAGAAAATTTGGAAGTTTGTAGAAGAGCATAGCAGAGCTGGAATAAGAGTTTTCTTTCAACAAAAAACTTTATAAATATAATTCAAACATCTCATCCTCCTCCCATACTAATTTTATGATGAAATTGAATTGAACACGATTGTAGCATAATGTTCAAGAAGGTCCAGAATATAAGAGCAACCTGAGTGTGAAGTACATGACTACTTTATCATGGGGAAAGTATGTAACTACAGAAAGCACAAAGATTTGGAGATACCAATGATGCTTAAAATACTATACAGTTAATCAAGGAGCCATTGCTTCAAACTAATGCTTACATCCCTCTCAACGTCATCCTAGGGATCCAATACCACTCACAGCTGTGATATTACCTGAGAGAAAGTTTACAAATTGAAGTTATTTTCAGTACAAATACGATCTTAGATTCAACCACTAATTGTTTTCTCAAAGATCTGTCACTTAAAATGTCAATTTCTTTTTAGAGTCAAAAGCCATTTAAACTTCACTGTTTTATTATTTAAACTGCAAAGTCATCACATTTCCCTTTACTTCTTGATTTTTAATAAATTTCTGTAACTACTATCAGAGTTGCAGCATAGTTATTTCAAGACAATTATCAAAAAACAATGTAAAAGAGTCTCATGCCAGGCATTTCCAATGCACTGTATTTAAGTCACCCCACGCCTCCGTGAGAGTAGCATACATTCGTTCACCATATTCACCAAGTGATACTTTTTTCAAGATATTTTCAGGGATGCAGTGGTAGAAGTGAAGCTTGCCATAAAAAGGAGAGAAGAAATTTTACTTAGAGTGTCACACCGCTGATTATCTGCCCACAGACTGAAGTCAACAATTAAAGTGGGGCCTGGGGACTATAAAATGGAACTCCAGAGGTGGCCTGAGCTGAGGCCCAGGACTTTCAGTGGGCAGGATGTTGGGTCTAAGTAAATTTCAGAGAGGAGGCGCACACCAGCAGAGGCCTGAGTTTGGAGAAACTTGAGGTTCATTAGTTATATTTCTCAACTGTTTTGGCTTCTGATTTCAGAGGTATCAATCCATCATGGGAAGGGGGGGGGGTGTGGTGACATGGAGCAGGCCATGCTCTGGAGGACAGAAAGCAGAGTAAAAGGTCAAGCACCAACGGACCTGGACAAGAATATTCGGTAACAGCTCCTCCATAGCTCCTCCAGTTAGGTCCTCCCTCCTACCTTTTACTACCTGTATGTAATAAATATACCAAAGTATTGATGCATTAAATCGAAGGCCTCTGTCCAAATAGGAACTACATGAGCATCAGAAGGATAGTGATGGGTTATAGTGCTTTAAGGGAAAAAAGTGACCATCTTCATCTCTTTTGATTAATTTTGGTTGGAATTTTATTTTATTAGATATTAAAATGGCTACGCCAGCTTGCTTCTTGTGTCCGTTTGCTTAGAATACCTTTTTCCAGCCTCTTATCCTGAGGTAATGTCTATCCTTGCAGCTGAGATGTGTTTCTTGAATGCAGAAGAATGCTGGGTCTTGTTTATGCACCCATTCAGTTAGTCTGTGTGTTTTTATTGGAGGATTGAGATCATGGATGTTGAGGGATGTTAACGACCAGTGACTGTTAAGTAGGTTGTTTTTTTATGTAGGTTGGAAAAAAGACTGTATGCCTCTCTTATTTATGTGAAAAAATAAGGGAAGGGAGGAAGAGGGGAAGGAGGCAGAGGCAGAAGTAGATGGTAAAGAAACAAAGAAGGAAGGAAAGAAATGAGGGAAGGAGAAGGAGGAGGAAAAGAGATAGGGAAGACACTGGGGAGAAAGGTATAATCAACCATCTGTGTATGTAATACCAGTGGGTGGATGCATGAGAATTAATGGGAATATGGATTTCCCAGGACACAACATGTCTTCTGGGTAGAAGCTTGGTAAACATGAACAGGAAGTAGGACTTTCATGATGATCTGTAGAAGATATCATCTTGCCCAAAGCTAACACTCAAATGTGATGTATCCACGACATGTCCTGTGATGTTGGGCACACAAAACACTGGGTCTCTTCTGTGGTGTTACTACGCAAAATACAGAGCTTGGGTCAATATCAAACCAACTCCAAAATAGAAACAAACTAGTCTATGTGTTTAAGTAAATGTTCTGAAGGAAAAGACCATGGTGTTGTTGTAAATAAGAGAACTTAAAGTGCCCTCTGGGATAGATGGGATGGAGCCCAGAGTTTGTTTGTTTGTTTAGTTTATTTGTTTGGCCATAATTAAGGCAATATTTAAACTCTGTATAAATTTTGTGTATTACAGAAATTAGTATAAAATATTCATTCCTTTGTTTCATCATAATGTGTAGGTAAATTCCCTAAAATTTTCTTTTTAGAATACATGCTGATGTGTTTGTGGCTGAAACACATGAAAAAAATAAGAACGGTGAAGCAAACCTGGTGATATTATCAAAGCAGACACAGTTTTTCCCAACCTACACAGCCTTTCTTTAAATCTGAAGTGAGGTACAAACTAAAAGGTAACAGAAGATTAAATAACAAAAGACAAAAATGAGCAGAAGAAATTGTGGTCTTGTGCTGCCTGTGGGTTTAAGCCTAGGCTATGCCGTATAGTAGTTTTAAGACTGAATAAACTGTCCCAACTATCCAAATATCAGTTTTGAAATTATAAGAGGTGTAAGAGCGTGGGGAAAAAGAGGATTTCCCTTCTTAGCCTTGTATGGGCATTGTGTCATCACATGCAGAATCCTCAATAAAATTTACCATTGATCTACTTGTAGGTTTCTAGGACCCTCTGGATCCTTCTACTTTGCTATTCTCCCATGCTTCTCTCATCTAGAGTCCCAATAGGATGTCCTCTCCTCTGTCCCAGTTTCCTGGTAAGTGAGGGCTTTCATGGGACATGCCCCTTGGTCTAGTATGCAGATATAAGTGAGTATTTACCATTTGATTCTTTCTGCTTCTGGGTTAACTCACTCATTATGATCATTTCTAGTTCAATCCATTTGTCCACAAATTTCTGGAATTCCGTGTTTTTAATAGCTGAGTAGTATTTCATAGTGTATATGTACCACAGTTTCTTTATCCATTCTTCTACTGATGGACACTTAGGCTGTTTCCATGTTCTGGCTATTATGAATAAGGCTGCTATAAACATGGTTGAGCAAATTTCCTTGTTGTGTGCTGAAGCATCTTCTGGGTATATTCCAAGGAGTGGAATAGCTGGGTCTTGAGGAAGTCCTAAATTATGATAGGCAGATTTGGGCCCAGGGGTCCCACTCAAACTAAGGCACCAGCCAAGGACAACACAGGTGGTAAACTTTAAACCCTTACCAGGATCTAGCCAATGGTCAGAACATTCTCCATAGTTGAGTGGAGAGTGGGATATGACTTTCTCATGTACTCTGGTGCCTCACATTTGACCATGCCCCCTGGAGGGGGAGGCCTGGTGGCTCTCAGAGGAAGGACAGCAGGTTGCCAAGAAGAGACTTGATACCCTATGAGCATATACAGGGTGAGGTAATCCCCCTCAGGAATAGTCATAGGGGAGGGGGATAATGGGAAAATGGGAGGGAGGGAAGAATGGGAAGATACAAGGGATGGGATAAACATTGAGATGTAACAAGAATAAATTAATAAAAAATTTTCAAAAAAAATTTACCATTGATTTGGAAGCAACTAAATAGGAAAGAAAGCAGCCACAATACATGTTGAGGCATTGAGAGGTTACTGGCTGCATTCACTGCTGTCCCTAAACCACCAGAGCATTTAACAGAAGCAAGCCTCATCAAGGGTTTGAAATTGCTAATGGCCATTCTCATCCTGCTGTGCCAAGGTCAGCTAGGTGACTAATAAGAAAGGAGCAATCTCAACAGTGAGAAGCAGACAGGAGCAAGTCTACCAGAGCACAGAGACAGCAGTGACCTGATGCTGGACACACTTAGCACCGATAAATAACAAGACAAAGGGAGCTGATCACCATATTTCAGACATGAGCCTTGCAACCCCAGAGCACCAAGGGACTGCAGCCCAGAGAAGAGCACATGGTTTATAACCATGGGCCCATCTTGCCCCAAATTATTATGTGAACATGTCACAGAATTCCCTCTTTCAGAACTTTTTATAATTTAAGCCCATTCTCTAAGAGTGTTTTATTCATGGGTCTAGAAGTGTCTGAAACCATCCATGCAGCAAAGCCTCTCCAAACTCCTGCCATTATGTCCACAAGGTTCTCGTCTCTCCCCATGCTAAGGTCAATACTGCAATACTTCCATGGCAGAGTACATCCTCTGATTACATTTTCTCCTGGGCTCTTGCAGGAAAGCATGCAGTCTGATCCATCATGTCATTTTCAAGGAAGAAATCAGAAATCTATCAGCTTTCAAGGCCTGAGTGATGGCACTAGGGACAAGAATAGCAACCAAAACACCTCAAATTGGGAATGGTTGAGGTGGAGTTGACAACTGTTCCTGCAAGCCATATTTTTTCTTTATTTATTACCTGTCAGGGTATGAAAGAAATCAAATAGGATATAGGACTCAGTAAGGCACCCTATACTCGCTCTTACTCAGGACATATGTATGGAATTCAAGGATCTTACTCGGGGAGAATAGCCATTATCAGTGGCATGACTATGCAAATTGTCATTCAAAGGTAAGGAATTTTAGAGGAAGAAGAATCCTGTCAAATTATTCTCGCACAGTGGGCATCTGCCTCAGGGACAGCAGAGTTCACAGCCACCACAGTGATGATGACATTGGAGAAGATTTATTCTAATTTTGCCAAAATCTGCACAGTTTTACAGATCCTAGACACTCTCTTTTACAGTATTAGAATATGCAAAACAAAATTCAGAGACCCAATAACTCAATCTTTCTATTTGTTGAGAAAAGATAAAAGAGCCAAATAAATTGTATCAGCAGTTGTCAAAATGCCAACTGGCCGTGATCAAACATTCTTGCAGGTATTGCTATGACAGTGTCTGCATTCATACAATGCTCATCTGAGAACAAGCACCCAAATTTGACATCCTGGGCTTCTCTCACAGCCACATATCCACACACACACACACAGACACATAGCTACGAATAAAATGAAATCTTTAAACAAAGAAATACCCATTGATTTACCAAGGCCACACAGCAATAAATTGTTTTGTTCATTTTAGTAGCATTTGCTAATTATAAAAACAATGGACTAATTATGGGATTTTTCATAGCTCTGAGTGCTATACTATGCTGTGTTATCCAGATCTTATACAGAACCACAGATTGTAAGATGACAAGGGTTGTACCTGCACCCAGTCTTCTTACCCCAGGCATCATATTCTTTTTTTTTTTTTTTTTTTTTTTCAGCTCAGCTTAAGCTTCCTAGCACAAGCTTCTGGTCCTCAGGTAGGACAGAGAGCCCCTCCCTCGCAGACAATATCAAATCTGAGTTCGGAGACAGCAGTGAGCTGTGGATGAACCTAGTAGCTCTAGATCTAGTTCTAGAGGTTTATTTGCCTGTGAGGACAGAGGAAATACTACAGAACTACTATGAAGGCCAGAAGAGTTAACATACGTAAGAAGCTGGTAGCGTATAGCATATGGAAGTGTAAAATACAGCAAAGGAATAGAACTTCCGTTGCCACCTTCCCCTGATTGGGAAATCTGGAATCTTATTTTGCCTATTGTGTCCCACCCCTGACAAGTTTGAAAATATTCAAAACAGATGGGGAATGGCTGCCACCAAAAATACAGCAATGAGCAAAGCAACAGAAAGACACAGGGGCTATGGCAGGGCGGTGAACACAGCACAACAAAACAAATGACCTACTTAGTGTTTGAGCAGAGCGAAGTGGAGGCCCGTGCAGAGACGGGAGGGACCCCCGACATCCCGCCACACTAATCACAACACTCGTCTCCAGGCTATTTACTTGTAGAACCACAACCACAAGCTATAGCTCATGTCTCCCCCTGGACCCAACCTCATCAGGATCTTCTGCCCCTTTGCAGTGTGTTCTGTAGATTCTGAAGGATGATGTGACGTGGAAGGAAAGTTTGTGCTCAGGATTCCCTCTGCTCATCTCAGCCAAACACTCGTCTGTCAAGGAGACATCTGGGGCCTTAGCCACACAGGCGAAGAGGTGCCCTGTCTGTTGGCTGCCGGTGCATCTCTAATGGTTAGTGCTGACATGCCTGATGCAGTAGAGGCAGTGGGAAGACAGACAAGGGCACATGTGGCAGCTTGATTAAGTGGGAAGCTGTGATGTCACCTTCTCTGATATGTACCTTGGCACCCATATATTCTCCCTCTCACTCTGCCCCTACCACTACTTACCATATGCCCACACAGCCTATATTTTGGAGTCAAATGCACACAAAATGGCTTGAGAAGGAGAATAGCATTGTGGGTATTGCTAATTGTTTTGTTCATTTCAGTAGAATTTATTGATTGTAAAAAACTTATTGGATTGAATGGTGGGATTTTTTTCATAAGTCTGTGTGTTGTACCAGGCTGTGACTCAGATCTTATCCAGAAGCATAGAGTGTAAGAGGACCAGGCCTGGACTTCCACACAGGCACCTCTCAATGTCACCCTATCAATATTTTAATAATTCTCCATGAGAGAAAATTGTCCTGAAAATGGAGAAATGGATTAAAATAAGGATTCTTCACTGGCTTTAAAGATTTGCTGACTCCTCATTCCAAATAGTTATAAGCTAACAAGCCAGGGCACTGTCCAAAAGACCTGCAAAGGCTGTTCTTTAGATGTTGTTTTTATATAGGGAAACGCCCCATAAACATACCATCCACTATACTTTGATGAATCAAAACCACAAGTTTCTATAGGGTTAATTGAGGGGATACAATCTTTGGTACAATGTAATAGGGAAAAAAAATCTGAAAACTAAAATAAAATCAGTCTTTATAATGAGCATCACACAAAGCTGAATGTTGTCCCCTTACTTACCCAAACACACATACGCAGAATGCTATTTTAAAGCTGTAGGCTTTTGTGATCTCTTCTTTTTTAACATATTTTATTCATTTATTCATATTACATCTCAATGGTTATCCCATCCCTTGTATCCTCCCATTCCTCCCTCCCTCTCATTTTCCCCTTACTCCTCTCCCCTATGACTGTGACCGAAGAGGACCTTCTCTCCCTGTATATGCTCATAGGGTATCAAGTCTCTTCTTGGTAACCTGCTATTCTGACCTTTTCAACCCACTTCAGCCTGACCTAAATGTACCCGAGTAACAAACAAGATCTCTACCTGAGTCATGGGATGGGAAGGGCCCAACCTTCTGTGTGACATGGATTCCTTTCCTGTCCCCTCCCTGCTCAGTTGATATCTAGAAGAAGCATGCTTCCTCTGCCATCTTAAGTGCTGTCCCCAGCAATATATGGATGAACTAAAAATTTTATGAATAGCTATCTTAAACCTTCTAACTTATGTAACCATGAAAACTGAGGTCAGGGAAGATAGCTCCTGCGGGAAGGAAAAGGTCTTTAATGGTAGGGATCTTACTGTCCCAAAGAATTCCCCCATCAGCCAAGGTGCAACACTCGGGCCACACCCAAAGCTATCACCAGGTTGGCAATGGCAGAGCACTTCGCATTGTTAGCCTGAACATGAACCAACCTAGCTTGCTTTCAGGGCCAAAAAAAAAAAAAAAAAAAAAAAAAGATGGATATAGTAAGAACTGGTGAGCTGCGCATTTCATAGAGGTGATCTGCTGTCTCATTCCACCTCCATTGGGAGGAGGACATGGTCACAGAATCTACACCCACCACCAGCCTTGTTTTCCCCACGGCTCCTAATTTTCCCCAAATTCATCGCGCCATATTGCTTCACAGTCATTATGCCTTCTCTGATAGCTACAGACGATTCCTTCCACTCCTTTAGCATAAATCATGCCTGTAGCTGTGACCAGTTCTGACATTTGGCCATCTGTTGAGGTCAGGTTTTCCCCCAAAGCATCCTCAAAGCAAAGGGTTTACATAAGTGATTTATGAAGAAGTACCCAGAGAAGAAAGCAGCGAAGGAGTAGGGAATCAAAATGTGACTGAAAAAAGAAGCTTGGCTTGTGTTGACCTCAGCCAGCTCCCAGGGACAGATCTCGGCTATAAATTATACCCTGACCTTTTCCTGCCTTTCTGGGAAAGAGCTGGGTTTCAGCTTTCCACAGCAGCTAGCCACTGGCTATGATTAGATTTTAGGGCTACAGTAGAAAACTTAATGTCAAGGCTTCTCAGCATCTAGGTGTATTGCTGCAGAGGGCTGCGGACTATACTTTTAGGCAACCAAACTGTCTTCTTCAATACTAAAAAGTCCCACTCTCTTAATACTTATTCAATAAAATCATTGAGTTGTTTGTACAAAACTGAGCAAATCTGTGGTGCATAAAACAGGCTTCACTGAGAGAAGGAAGATGAATTGATGACAACTCTGTGCTGCTTGCTGAAGAATGTGACTGTAATTGAGAAAAGAGACAGAGAAATGGATGTTATCATAAGGTGAACACAGGACTCTATTGACAAGATTTCTAGTTGTCTTTTTCTGTCAGTTTAAACCAAGCAATAGAAAAGAAAGCTTGTAGAAGACAGGAGGAAGGAAGAATTGTCCACGTGATATTCTAGAGTGATGACTGCTTCCTGGGACGTGGTATGTGTGTGCACATGCTTATAAATATTCTAATCACCTCTTCCTTTATAAACAAGTTATATACATTCACAAACTCTAGGCACAAAAGTATTCTCGAAGGGTTGAGTGTATTACCCAAGAACATGCATTTAGTAGGTCCCAGAGGTGACTTCAGACTCCTCTTTGGGCCTCTTTATTCCTCTTTCAAGTCCAGCTCACACAATTCCGTTACTGACACCACTCTTCCACAGACTAGACTCAGTGTACGAGCCATGGCAGAACACAGTGTTATCTTAAAACTAACTAACTAAATAAATAAATAACCTTAACTCTCTTTGAGATTCTCAGTCAGTGAGTAAAATTCCAACCCCACTCCAGTCCAGTGGATATAAAATATTTAAACTGAAAATCCCCTATTACAACAACTAGAGAAAAGCTAAATGTCTTCATTCAGAAAATATTGTGCATATTTTACTCACCCCAAAGGGAATAACTTTCTTCTTTGACCCCACTGAAGATGTTAACATCCCTCCAGAGAGTGAATTTTAAATACTTGAGTACATAGAATATAAAAGAGAGCTCAATGCTGGCACTACCATGGTGCCCCACACAGATATAGGCATCTAGGTCAAGTCCCAAGTAGTAATTTCCATGTGCTTCTTACCAATATCATTGGAAAGAAACTGCTTTCTCAGACTAAACTCTGTCTACTATAGAATGGGGTGGGAAAGAGGGTGGGGAGGGTAGTTGGGGTGGGGATCAGATGTGGGAGGGGCAAGAGATGGGAAAAGGGAGAAAAAGACCACAAAAGAGAATGGAAGTTGGAGGGCATCTCTGGGAAGAGGGGCTCCCTGCAGTCTATGGGGGTGTCTGTAGCTGAGACTCATAGCAGTAGGATATAAGGAGCTTGAAGTCATCACCTCCTATGACCAGGTGGAGAAAAGAGGACACCATAAAACCTTCCAACAAAAATCTGTATTGTCCACAAGAGGTGTAGAGATAAAGATGGAACAGATATTGAGAGAAGGGCAAACCAATGACTGGCTGAACTTGAGACCCACCCCATGGGAAAGAGCTAACTCCTGTCACTATTAATGATACTCTGCTATGCTTACAAATAGGAGGCTAGTGTAACTGTCTTTCTCCAAGAGACTTCATCCGGAAGCTGATGGAAACAGATGCAGAGACCCACAGCCAAATAGTAGGTTGAGCTCAAGGAGTTTTGTGAAAAAAAGGAGAGAAGGATTTAGGGAGCTGAAGGGGTCAAGGACACCACTAGTAGACCTACAGAGTAAATTAACCTGGGCTCATGGGGGCTCGTAGAGAGTGAGCCACCAACCAAAGGGTTTCATTGGCCAAACCTAGACCCCTTACCCATATATGACAGATATGCAGCTTGGTCATCATGTGGGTCCCCTAACAATGGGAGTACAGGCTGTCTCTGACTGCTGCCTGCCCTTGGATGCCTTTTCCCTAGCTGCGCTGCCTTGTATGGCCTCAGTGAGAGAGAATGGGCTTATTCCTCTTGTGACTTGAGGTGTCAGGGTCCCCCCTTCTCCGGGAAGATGAGGAGAAGGGAATGGGGTAAAAGGATGTCAGTGGTACTGGGAGGAGAGGAGGGAGGGTTCTGAGATCAGGCTGTAAAGTAAATAAATAAATAGGGAAAATTTTGAAAGCTAAAAAAAAAATAGTTACTGTGACCTGTAGAATTGACACTGAAAATGAAAAGCACAGTCTGCATCTGCATGACACGCACAGCAATGCCTTTCCCTCAATGAGGCCTACAGGACAATCCCTGGAATCCTTACATATGCAGCTTTATATGCCAAAGGAGACTCAGCAGCTCTTAAGCTGTGAGATAGCTAGACCTCCTACATTAGTTCTACGTGTTCAGTGAACTCACATGCAACCGAATGGAGGGTATCGTCAGAGTCAGAGGAAGAAATTAGAAGACACTTAGCTGTTGATGCCTTAAACGTGAAGTGAGGGCCTGTCAGCCAGTGCATGCAGTGGCATTTTAAAAATGTAAAAAACCTAAAGAGAAAAGAAAAAAAGAAAGATCTTCATCTTAGACTTATAAAAAGACATGCAATTTCCCTAAAACTTTTGTTTTAGCCCAAGAAAACCCATTTTGAACTTCTCATCTTTGGAATTAAAATAATATGTGTATGCATTATAAATTATAATATATGTGTTATATATATGCTGTTTTCTACCACTAAATTTGTAACCATGTTTCAGCACCCAGAACAAAGTAGTACACTTGCCGTAGAAAAAGAACAGCCAGAGATCTAGAAAGAAATATCAAGAGCTGTGAAAGCATATATTGGATAGGATAATTTTCTTGGCCCAAGCTGGGGAGAAATTTAAAATGAATTCCGAAGCATAAGGCCTAGTAAGTGTCTTCATTTGAGTTCTCCTAAACAGACTCTGAAATCAAGGCTGGTCAGGGAGTTTATGTAACAGGTGTTAACTGAAAACAGGAGAAAGCGGGGAAGAGAACACAAAGGGAAGAGAATCCGGAAGAATGGTGCCTTGTCAAGGACTGAGACACAACGCTCATTTCCCAGATTTATCCATCCATCATGGGCTTTCCGGGCAGTGATCCTTGGCCTCTGACTCCCTATTGGATCAGAACCTCCCCCTCCATGAAGAAGGCATCAAGGCTTCAGAGAAGTCCCTTAAATGTAGCCAGAAAGACCTGCCATGCGGTCCCCCGCAGATGTGCCCTTATACTGATCTGTCATCCACTGTCATGGCTGAGGTCAGTAAGAGGATGGGATGGGAAGCAGGGCACCAAGGGACTTTAACAGAGTTGACGACTCATAATTGCATAAACACAATGAGTTCTACTAAATTAAAATAAATAAGGCCACCAAAAGATAAAAGGGGAACATAGGAACAAAAATTGTCCCAAAAAATATAAGTACCCATAGGCGAAGGAAGGCAGGTTATGTGTAAGAGTGTAAATAAAAACAGGCAATATTTCTTTGCTGAACGAGTACAAACGTGCCAAATTCTCTTTACGTTGTATATTCAAAGAGTTGGAAACAAATTTGTTTGACTCATCATTCCCAGCAATAATCACTTAATTTGAGGAAGTGAATAATGTGTTTAATAATTCAAACGACTTACAATGAAAAATTGCTCAAATAAATCAGTGTAAACACATAATAGGTGTTGATGTTATTATGTTGCAACTATATTTAGATATGGAAACATATTCATGGCCTATTATTAAATGGAAATTCTGAGTAGACACCCATGGAGTGATTCAGTGTTCTATAAAAAATATTTTATACCTGAAATTATGCATTTCAAACTTTTAGAAGTAATTATCCTCAAGATTTGTTTTGCCAGCCTTTCCCACAAAGACTGTATTATATGATTCAAAATTAGGTATATAAAAAAGAATTTCTCATCATGGTACTCACAGTTTTCTTTATGAAATAATTTTGTGGTAACTAAATATAGCAATAGCTAAAGATAGAAGATGCCTACAATCTCAAGTGGTGTGGAGGCATCCTAAGCACTATCTATTCCTTGTTTTTAACACAATAGAGTATTATAAAAGTTTATATATGAGGCTTATCCATTCTGTAGACATTTGAAGTTATTTATGAAATTAGTATAATGAATTTTGGCAACAGAAAATTTTATTACATCATTGCTTTCATATAGCTTGGCATGTGTATTAGTAAGTAAATTCTCAAAGTAAGCCTGGAACATTTTGGATTAACTTAATTCTCCCAGCCACAGTACACAGAAGGAAAGCAGCCAAGTAAGATTTAACCATTTCTTCCCAAGGTAGAAAGAAAGGCAAACCATCCATCACATAAACTGACTGAGCCACATTCAAATGTCTCAACAAATCATTTCATTATGGGCATGAGTCCTAAAAATAAACCACCCACCATACAGGGCTACAGATTGCTCTGTGGAAAAATACTGGTTTTAAAAAAAAGTAATTGTAAAAGGCCACATTAGCTATGGGATGTCTTTATCAATAACAATCATGTTTATCTGCAGTTTGCAACTACATTTTTATTGGATTTCAAAAGGGTTTGCATGAGTCAGTGATTATACAAAAGTGTCAAGAAGGTCCTTCCTTTGCTCTTTGCAAATGGATGGAAGGCCCCATTGCTGAAGACAGCACCTACACAACTCATTAACATGGAGAAGCTCAGCTGCTGCCTGCATACAGCCTTCACCCCTTCATGATACCCTCTTTAGTACAGAAAGGTACTGTGCAGGCTACCACAGGCGTTTGATCTACAGTAGTTTCCTGCCAGTGCAATGGTGGCACAAAGCTTGAGGGAGTAACCAACCAATAACTGATTAGACATAAGGCCCATACATGAGATGGACCCCATACCTGACACAGATTGGGTGACCAAGGTCCTAAGACTAGATAGGCTAGGAACCTAGGATAAAAACAAATACTACTGCTCTACTAAAGTAATTCAGTAATAAAATGACTCCTACTGGCATTCTGCTATTCTTTTAGGTCCGTGCCTTGCTCAGCCTTCATCAGAGAAGCATCCTTTTGAAGCAGATGAGACCCACAGTCAGACAATATGCGGAAAACGAGCAAGCTTGAAACACTCAGCCTAAACAGAATGTCTCCATCAAATCTCTTTCCTTAGGGCCCAGCAAACCCTGAGGAAGAGGAAGTGAAAGAGTGTAAGAGCCAGAGGAATTGGAGGACACCAAGAAAACAAGACCCTCTAAATCAACCGAGTAATGCTCATATGAACTCAGAGACTGAGGCAGCATGCACAGGGCCTGCATGGGTCCTTCGGGTATATGTACAGCTTCCAGTTTAGTGTTTTATGGGAATTCTGGATGTGTGAATAAATGAATCTCTGTCTATATCTGTTTCTTCTGCCTTGTCTTGGGCTGTTTTCTGTTTGTCCTATTCTGGTGGGTTGGTTTTTGTTGTATCTTGTTTTATTATTATCAAGAAGCCTGGTTGTTTTCCAGTGAGAGACAAAGAGGGAGTGAATCCAGACAAGATATAAGGTAGGTAGGAGTTGGAAAGAGTAGAGGGAGGAAAAATTATAATTGGGATATATTATGTGAGAAATAAATCTATTTTCAATAAAAGGAAAAATAATGGAGGTTTCTCCGTGACAGTGAAACAGAAGGTTTTAACCCACCAGCAGCATGCTAATGGGCTCTGTCTCCACACCTGTGCACCTTTCTCAGTCTGGTGTGTCTTATGTAGTCAGTGTTTCACATGACCACCCAGCACATAAGGACGGCAGTGCTGCTCGAGCCTGGCATGTGCTGACCCCTCTCGATTCTTCTATCCTATTGCTAGCCACAGCTCTGTCTCTCTACCATCTCCAAACCTTCCTGCATTGCTTATCCCAGATCCCAGACTTTTCATGTTTTCCGTGGGTGATTTCCAGAATGAATATATTATTTGTTCAATGTAGAGTTACTTCTAAAATATTTATTTTATATACTCTAAGTAGAAAAGTGTATAGGACATGAATTGATTTTTACCGAGCATTTTTGTTTTTGAAATTGTTTTTTAACTACATTTCTCCCTTCCCCTTCTTTCCTCTGAACCCTCCCATATATCCTTCTCCAGTCTCCTTCCATTCTTCTGTCCTTTTTTCATCAATTTTATTGCAGACATGTATATATTCGTATATAGATACATACTCCCAAGTATAACATGTGGAATCCACACGATGCTACTTGTATGTATATCCTCAGGGCTGACCTTTTGGCCCTGGAGAAGCAGTTGGTGTGCCCTTCTCTGGAAAGGGTCATATCTCCTGCTCCCCACTTTCCTTGAGTACCCTTGTCTAAGTCTTTGTGTACAGTTGAGTCCTCCTGGACTTTTCCTCATGCTGTTTGGCAAGGTCATTACTGTCATGAATTTTCAGCTCACATTTGGGTGGTCATATTGGTGAAACTTTATGGGTACAGATTATGTTATTACTAGGAGACACAATTTCACAGGAAACTCCCAGATCACCTGGCTCTTAAAATAATTGCACTCCCTCTTCCAAAATGCTCCCTAAGCCTTAGGTGTAGGAGTGCTTTGTAGATGTGTCTGTTGGTACTGTGCTCAGAAATCTGCCTGGCAATTGGTTGTGATATTCTGTAGTGATCTCTTTCTGTTGCAAAAAGAACTTTACTTGATGAGGAGTGAAGACTACACTTCTCTGTGGGCACAAGGACAGATGGTTCTAGATTGGTGTTAGGGAATATGCTGGTTCAGTAAGTTAGTGGAAGCAGATTCTCTTCCAATAACCAAGACTTCAGTAGCACAGAGCAGTTAGCTAGGTTTCTAGCATCAGGCATGGTATCTTTTTTGTTCTTAAGTCCAGATAGGCAGCTATTGGCTACTGCCAAGCTTTTTATGCCACTATTCCACCTGCAGGGTTATGGTGCCATGCTAGTGTTGATGTGATTGGTAGGTTTTGTAGTTAGGTAGCTTCCTCTTTTGGAAGCTTGCCTGGTGCCTTCTTGTGTCATGAAAGATAGTCCTCACTGAGAAGTCACTCATGCCAGTTTCCAGCTCAGGGGTTTCTGGGACCTATTTCAAAGTGCATAGTGCTTTCAGCAATAGGGCAATAGGCTATGTGATCATGGATTTTCTTATAGAGGCTTTGGCAACAATTCAAAATATGGTTTATCATGGCTGGTATTGGGTTTTTTTTTTTTTAAAGTGTCGTTGGTCTTTGTTATGTTAGATGTCTCTGAAGTTTTCTGATGGCAAAAATAAGACATTTTGAAATTCTTCTTCTGGCAAAAATAAAACACTTTGAAATTGTGCTGCTTATCACTATGACGGCTAGAGTTCGTGACCTATGCAGCCCTCTTCATGTAAGAGATTTAGAGAAAGAGAAGAAAACAAGTGTGGTGGAGCACTGGGGCAGGCCAGGAGGATTTCAAGCCAGATGGGATACCAGCACTGGGACGTGAAGTCCCAGGCCTAACCAAGAAACTCAGCTATCTCCATTTGACAACTTCTTATATAATTAAAAGCAATCATTTTTTTTCTCCAACAAACTCTTACTGGTTATGTTAACCACACTTAAGGTCAGGCCCCATGACCAGCAGTAGATGGTCAACACAAAATGAAATCAGTGGTAATTTTTAAGATTGTTCTTTGTTTAGTTTGTTTTGTTTTAGCATTTGTTGGTGTAACTGGCCTTTTGCTTGTATGCTATAGTTTCAATTGTTGTGATTTTGCAGGTTTTATTTGTGTGTTGTGTGTGTGTTTCTTACACTTTTCACTGTGTTTGTTTGTGTATATTGCATTCAGTTTGTTTTTTTATTTGCTTGTTTGGTTTCTAAAAAGAGAGAGACAGGAGACATGGAGGTGGATGGGTAGGGAGGTAGGGAAGATCAGGGGGCACCATAACAGAATATATTGTATAAATTTTCAATAAAAATAAATAAATAATAGAATTAATGGGTAGACTGATAAAATTGAAACATTGGACAAACTTGATAATTTTACCAAGCTCCACTGAATGAATAGTGGATGTATTTAGAAGTATGTCAAGCACACAAGAAGCTTGTTTATTTGCTATATAGAATAAATATGTGACGAATGTCACTCCTTATATACGCTTTCCTCTAGGGAGAGTGTTCATGATGTCATTACTCCAAGGACTTCCTTGCTCTAATTATGCCTTTAAGCAAAACATCACTCTGTCTTGAAACCCGCATTATAGGGTTTACAGAAAACATTCACCTTTGCTTTAAGACTTGGAGTTGAAGACAAATATTGAAAATGTACATAACTGAGATTATAACCAGGAATCTAGTCATTTTTATATGTGAGTTACAAGCTCACATGTGGTGACATAACAGAACATGGGTATTTTCTTTTTACAAAAAGATGGTAGTAAATGCTTTTGAAGGTGCAATTACAAGACATTAATTCAAGAATAAAACATGTCATGAATTTAAGATGTTTCTGGATGTGCTCCCTACATTGCATTGTGTGACTGTGCTGAAAGTTTTGACTCTGAACACACAACTTTCATGTTCTACACTTCAAATGTCATGCCATCACATGATGCTGTGCCAAGAAATGGTGCCTATGACACCTTGACTCAGATTCTAGAGTGTTGGATGCTGTGAACATGTTTTTACTGTAGGTGCAAAATTTGCTACTCTTTAAGAAATATAACAGTATAGTTACAGACAACAAAAATTAATATTTTTCTACCATCATTCTTCAGTATATATCTTTGGGGCATACATGTGGTAGAACATTAATTTTAAATCTTGTTTGAGTTGAAGATTTAAGCTTCATTTTTTAAATTTTTAATTTATTATAATTTATTCAGATCACATCCTAATTGTTATCCCCACACTTGTCTCTTTCCATTCCCACCTTTCCTCCCTCTTTTGCCCTACTCCTCTGTTCTATACCTCTGACCAAAGGGGGCCTCCTCTCCCATCATATGACCACAGCCTATTAAGTTTTATCCAGATACCTTTCCTCCGTCCACCAAGGGGAAGTGATCAAATTGTGGGCATCTGAGTTCATGTCAGAGGCAGTCACCACTCTCTCCATAACCATGGAGAATGAGCTGTCCATTGGTTAGATCGGAATAGGGGGCCTAGATTTACTGCATACATTGTCCTTGGTTGGTGCAACAATTTGTGTAGGCCACCCTGGGTCCAGATCTACCAGCCTTGATGTTCTCCTTGTAGGGCTCCTGAACACTCTGGATCCTTTCATCCCTCCATTATTCATACTACCCTTAGTGTTCCACATAGAATCTAGCAGCGAATTCCAGTATCTGTCCTGATCCCTTGCTCTGTGGAGGCTCTCAGAAGACATGGACATTGGGCTAGCATCTCACTTATAAGTGAGTATATACCATGTGTGTCTTTCTGTTTCTGAGTTACCTCACTCAGGATGATCGTTTCTAGTTCTATCCATTTGCCTGAAATTTTCTAGATTTCCTTGTTTTTGATAGCTGAGTAGTATTCCATTGTGTCAATGTAACAGAGTTTCTTAATCCATTCTTCAATTGAGGCACCACCAAACCATAATACAATTAAAAAATGGAGTACAGAGCTAAACAGAGAATTCTCAACCGAGAAACTTCAAATGGCCAAGAAACATATAAGGAAATGCTCAATGTCCTTAGTCATCAGAGAAATACAAATCAAAATGAGTCTCAGATTCCATCTTACATCTATCAGAATGGCTGAGATCAAAAACTCAAGTGACAGCATCTGCTGGTGAGGATTGGAGAAAAGGGAACACTTCTCCATTGCTGGTGGGAGGGAAAACTTGTACAACCACTTTGGAAATCAATCTGGAACTTTCTCAGAAAATTGGGAATAATGCTACCTCAAGACCCAGCTATTCCACTCCTGGGCATATACCCAAAAGATGTTCCACCATAAAACAAGGACATTTGCTCAACTATGCTCATAGCAGCCTTATTCATAATAGACAGAATCTGGAAACAACCTAGATGTCCTTCAAAAGTTATTGAAATAATTTCAGTTTGAGATTAGGACAGAATTTTCAGCAGTTACTGAAATAGCCCTAAACAAACACGTGCCACTTTATACTTCATACACACAAAGTGGTGTTCTCATCACGGGTGACTGTAAGATCACAATCTCGGCTCTGAAGAATGCTGGAGATTCCCTATGTCTACGTGTATCAAATACGGAGCAAAGATGTAGTCATTCCAAAAAAAAATCATATCCTTCTCAATAGTATGTTATTTCCTTGTATTTTAATGAATAGTAAAATTATCTATAAAACAAAACTTGGATTAAAATAAATTTCTTTATGATTTACTGTCAATAAATGTTTCATTTACATGCCTGTCACATACATATATGCATGATATGGAGTTACCTTGAAACTTGTTAGGTGAAAAGAAAATACAACTAGGACATATTTAGGAAGCTATGATGTTGAGCATGAACTGGCAGCTGCTGCCTAGAAACTATATTCAATCCTCTCTCTCTCTCTCTCTCTCTCTCTCTCTCTCTCTCTCTCTCTCTCTCTCTCTCTCTCTCTCTGTCCTCACAGGGTTTCTCTGTGTGACAAGAGCCCTGGCTATCCTGGACTCACTTTGTAGGCCAGGCTGTTCTTGAATTTACAAAAATCTGTCTGCCTCTGCCTCCTGAGTGCTGGGATTAAAGGCATATACCACCTTGCCTGCCTGGCTTCTAGTCTCTTTTTTAAAAATAAAGCTTTGTTGGAACAAAGCCATACCTATTTATTTACATGGTTTCCAGGCATTTTCCTACAACATCTTAAAAAGAACAAATAACTGAGATGTAATTGAGTTTGATGTGCAAAGCCCCAAATGTTTATTATCTGGCTTGCTACTGACCCTTGCTCCAAATACTTCCACTAAGAAAGGCACTTCTACACAGTCAAGAATGCAAAGATATATCTGACAGACATATTTGTGAGGCAGGAACTACTGAAGGCTTTCTTACCTGCTGAAGATGATATGCCAACTTTATAGAGAGTTTTGGGTGACTGCTCAGGTAGCAAACTGTCTCTGTCATCTTCTCAATTGGGAAGCTGCTAACCTGCACCCACTTTATACTCAGATAATTAATTTTATTCCTTCTCAAGTCTCTGATGGGGTTGAAGACCAGGTAGCTTAGTTTTACAACTAAGCTTAGTTGTTTAGGGGGTAAGATGTGTTCAGGTCTAGATATATGCTTTAAGTTGATAATAACAAGATATGATAGGTATTGATTTACATTTATAATTTTAGACACACCAAGATAGGAAAGATGTTTTCTTTAAGGCTGCCAAATACAAACAGCCAAAACACTAAGAATATAACATTTACATAATTCCTGATTGTTTTATGGGTCTTCTTGCTGTAGGTAGTTTATTGTATATATGTGTAAAAATGTAAATATAAGTGAAATTTTTTTAAAAATGGAAAGGAAAAAAGAGAAAAAGAAAAATTGGGAGAGAGAAAGCACAGTATCAAGGTAATAGCAACTTAGTTTTCATTAATATTGGTTACCCCATCAAAAATGGTTAACTCCAGGGGTCTGCTGCATATTAAGTGAATGTTATGTTATGCTTTTCTATATTTTAATGAACTCTTTTTAAGTTAAGAAGTCAGTATGTCCCTTTGCTTTATTGCAATGTCATTTATTATAAATTTTAAAATTTATTATCACTAATTTCTCTTCACTAAGAATTTACTTCAAATACAGTCATATGAGATGCTTTTACATTTTCATCCAGTTTCTTTCAAAGGAACTCAATTTTGCCTGAAACTTTTGTTATCAGCCTAGCTTTACTTTATTACTTAATAAAGTGCTCTCTAACCTCTCTTTCTTTAAAAGAAAGTGCAAAGGTAACAGTTTTGTATTGAGCCTCATTTTTCGACTCTTCCTGTTGATTTCATTCTAAGCCATGCACATAAAAGGTCAGATACACAATAAACAGGAATAATTTAAAACGCTGTAAAACAAGAACAAACTGTAGTCAGCCTTCCATATTTGGGTTCTACATCTTAGAGTTCAGCCAACAGTAATCCAAAGTAATTCTTTCAGTGTGTCTATACTGAACATAGTCAGGGACTTTTTGATTGTTGTCCCCTAACATAGCATCCTACAGTTATACAGCATTACATTGTTTTAGTTATTAAAGGTAACAAGAGAGGATTGAATGTATACAAGGGAATATGCACAGATTAAATATAAATATTGTGCTAGTATTAGGAATGGACTTGAGTATTTGTACATTTGGATATCTTTGGTAGATCTTGAAATGGATTTCCTATTGATACTGATGGATAATTTCAATGGCAAAAACTTACAGACCATTGAAGTTCTCATGAAAAGCACAGGCAAGCTATGGCATTGAATGGCTATAGTGTCATGAAGTCAGCAGGAACAATATTCCTTCAAATGAAAATAGTTTTGTGTTTCAGTGCTAAGTGAAAAAGTCAGAAACCTAAATTATAGAGAGTGTTAGATGACTATGTAAAATAAACCATAAAATCTCAGGAGACATCTCCGAAGAAAATCACATCTAAATATATTGGCTTTAAGTGATTGACACTTCATTTGCATCTTGTTTAATGTCGTAAACTATAACAAGCAAACATTACTTTTATAATAAAAACAAACATGACTTTAAATAAAGAATATCAATCTGGTGGTATTTAAGCATAAGACTGACAATCTCTATTACATAAGTGTTGGATGTGGCACAAAAATATTTAAATGTATGAAGCAAAAATGGTACTACTACTACTACCACTGTGATATATGGTTTTTTTGGAGTTTTAGAGAGATATTGTCTCAATCAGCTCTTTTTTAAAAAGAGCTTAAAAACTGCAACTCGCAAACCAATCATACTAATCGAGACTCTCCTGCAGCCAAAGAATATTGCCCAACCCTTGCTCACCCCTCTTCAGATCATATGATGTCTTCAGTTCAGCCTGTTGTATCTTTCTCCATGTAGACAAGGTTTGGCATCTCTCAAGATCTGCTTTTGTCAGAGATTTATAACAATGCAAGCCACATTTGAACCTTTAAATATTTGCACAATGATTTGCCCCATAACATTTTAAGCTTTTAAAAGACTGATATCAGTAGAAATAAGACAAACTGATTAAATCAAACTCTTTCTGTCATTTCCTTGTTAGCTTCCTGTCCTGCAGTGAAGGACCCTTAGCCAGTCATGTTCCCTAAGAGCCAACATGGACCAGCACCCTAGTCTGTAGATCCTTAAGAGTGTGATAGCTAGCATAGGTAATGGTCTAGCTTATAAACTCGAACAAGCTCTTGAAAATATTTTTTGTTTTGTATTAATTTTCCAAAGTTTCATTTTCCCATTTTATTGAGATATAATTAACAATCAAAATTGTAGATACCCTAGGAAAACAATGTCGTGATTCCATATGCGCATATATATATATATATATTTGAGAAATTATCATCACTGTCAAATTAACTGACATACCATTTCCACATGTAGTTACCATTTTTGCCGTGTGTGTATATGACAGGAACACTGAATGCCCATTCTCATAGAATTTTTCAAAGAAACATGCTCTGGCTTATAAGTACAACATGATGACTACAGGTGAAGGGTTTTTAAGAGATGCATTTTATTCTTTGAAATTCCGTGATTTTTCTGTCCAGGTCCCTGTTTCACATCCTTCCTGGGCCCACAGCTGTACTCAATCACTCCTGGTGCTCCCTCACACCGTTCTCCATGAACCTTATTCCTGGGTGTCACCTGAAATCCTGCCAAGCTACTAGTTTCAAGAACATCCTATTACTCCTAAAGGGATTTTCATTTTATAGAGTATTACTAAAGAGAATAAAAACTTAATATCCAAATACTAACCCCAATTTCCACCCTTCCAGCTCAAACCTCAACTTTATTTCTATTCAGCTTTGCTGTTCTCCAGCATAAACTCCTTTAATCTCATACCAAGGGCTCTAGAATACATCTGGAAATTTGTTCTTTGATTAACAACAGCCCCATAATTTTTCTATTTCTTCCTCCCAGCATCCTTGTTCTCTTAATAAAAGAGGTCATGACGGCCTTAGTGTCAATACTTAAAATAGCTTTATCTAAGCATTGTTTGGACTTCCCATTGTCCCAGCTTTGTAATGCGCTGTATGTCTAGTCATTATTACCTGAAAGTTCCAGTCTTCCTCAGGCAGGGCATACTTATTCTGAAATATTATTACTTTAATTTCACATAATTTAGTGACCAGGCTTTGCATTCTTCCATAACTAACTACACAATATTCTCAGTCAATTTGAGCCATTTGCCATGAGATGCTCCATCTTACCCATGTATAACTATTTAAACTGCAATGTTTCCATGCAGGCTCAGGTGTATGAACACTTTGCTGATGGTATTGTTTGGAAAGGCATTTAGATGTGGAGCTTGCTCGTAGAAGTCAGCTACTGGGGGTGGGCCTTATGTTTTATAGCCAAATCTCACTTCCTGTCCATTCTTTGCCTCCTGACTACAGATGTGGTGTTACCAACTACTTCCCACTGCTGTCAATGTGTTGTCTCATCTTCTGGACCCATAATCCCTGGGGCTCTAAGTTCAAATAAACTCATTACCCCTTAACTTGCTTCTTATGTACTTTATCATAGTAAAAGAAAACTAAGACACAACATTTGATGCCAGCTTTCACAACAACGACTTCTAAGGTCCTAGGAAGGAAGGCTCCTAGGAGGCTCACATCATAAAAATAATCACTAAGTTACAATGAAAAGAGAGAAATGAGCATGCAGATGTTGAAAATATCTCAGTTGCTAAAGACACCACAATGTACAGAATCTCTGGAAGGGCCTCTGGACTTTACAGGAGGCTACCCTACACCAATGAATCTGCTCTCTATAATCATAGTGGCTACAAAAGAAGTAAATGGCTTCATAAAAATTCTATCCTTTTTATACTAAAATCAAACCAACTTGCATTTTGAGTGACTTACTATAAAATTTAATTATTGTAATGAAACAAACACTATAGTCAAGTTAACTTGAACTATGTAGAACACTTATTAAAATCTAGTGAATCTGCTATTCATTGTGCTAACAAATCATGCTGAAGAAAACAAAATTTTGAAGTCTAAACAATCACCATTGAAGCTGCAGAAGTGGCTTGATGGCAGAGAACAGGACTAGAAGACACAGAGTCTTCATTTTGATCCTGTATCATCAAAATTTTAATGGAAATGTCACTCATCGTATTGATCTACACATAATATGAGATTAAAAACTCTGCTTTCTTTTCAGATTATATACATTTTGCCTAAAATGTGAAGATGTTTATATAATTTTATACTGTAAATATAATATATTGATAAATCAATGGTGAAATTAATAAATTTCTACAGCTACTTAATGATAAAGAGGAAAATATCAGATCTGGAAATTCATTTGTTCTTCTAAATCATTTTAGATTCTTTCTGAAAATAAAGAGCACCCCTTTCCATTAGGTAGCCTACTGTAACTATATCTGGACTTCAAATTAATTCTTTTTTTTTTTTCTGTTTTAACCTGAAATAATTCTGTTGATATTGGAATTTCTTTCAGTGGGACATTTGCTTTAAACCACAAGATATCTCCATCTCAAGTAGCAAATTAATTCTTGAAGATAAGAGAGAAATGGAGGAGAACGGATGGAGAGACAGCTGGGAGGAGGAGAAAAAAAAAATCACTGGTGAATGACTGAAAGAGAAAGTCTCCTTAGGATTTCATACAGGCCAAGAGGTTTCCTAAGCATGTCTTTTAGTGAATTTGTGTGATGTATGCTGAGTTGATTGGTCCATTCTTAAATTGTTCCTGAATTTGCATTGTGCCGTGTCTTAGTTCAAGTTTCTATTGCTGTGGTGAAACATCATGATAAAAAGCAAGTTGGAGAGGAAAAGGTTTATTTCACTTACACTTCCAAGTGACAGTCTATCACCAAGTGAAGTCAAAGTAAGAACTCAAACAGGGCAGGAACTTGGAAGCAGGAACTGATGCAGGAACCATGGAAGGGTACTGCTTCCTGGCTTGCTCTCCTTGCCTCCCTTAAACTGCTGTCTTATACAGCACAGGACTACCACCTGTCTGGGGGTTGCATCATCCAACCATAAATTGACTGGACCCTCTAACAGCAAACACTAGTCAAGAAAATGTGCTACAGACTTACCTACAGGCAAATCTTATGCAGGCATTTTTCTTAATTGAAAAAAAAATCTCTCTTTCCAAATAATTCTAACCTGGTCAAGTTGACAGCAACCTAGTCAGGACGCTTAGTAACATCCATGTTAAAACAGTTAAGAAGCACCATGTTCTCAGAAGTACATGATTAAGCAAGGTTGACCAAAGCAGTACTTTTATCTCTTTAGTTTTTGTAGTTTTAAAGTAGTCTCTCTCTCCCTGTCTCCTATCTCTCTGTCTCTATGCATCCATAAATAGCAGTCAAGAGGTACAATATCTGAAAGTAGTTTAAAATGACAAGTCTTGCAGGGTGTGATGAGGCACGCCTTTAATCTGAGCACTCAGGTGGCAGAAGTAGGTGGATTGCTGTAAATTTGAGGCCAGCCTGGTCTATAAAGCAATATCCAGGACAGCCAAGACTACACAGAGAAACCTTGCCTCTAAAAAAAAAAAAAAAAAAAGAATGAAATTACAAGTCTCATTATGGTGGTATGCATTAAAACAGAAGTTTGGGTAGGGAACTCATATCGTACGTACATGGCAAAACTATGGTATATGAATTTCAATTTTATAATAATAACTTAAAAACTTCCTCAGTGTGGATCAACACTTCTTCAATTTGACTTAGCACTAATGTAGGAAATTCTGTAAGGTAGTGGCATGGTCTCCATCCCCTGGTGTGATCCGCTCTCCTTGAGAATAGGTAGGACCAATGATTTGGTTCCAGCCTACTGGAACCTACATGGTGGTGGGGTACTACCCCCACAGTACCTTTATTTCTTAACTGGAAATAACATTGTTTTGATAGCTAGGAAAAAAGTAAACAGTCCTGGTGTGACGTTATTGTAACCTAATGGTGGGAGAGACACAGCGTCTAAACACTTTGTACAAGCAACAGCCAGTAAAAAAGCTGTGGCCTTCACACAACCTGAAGGGAGCGAATTCTGCCAACATACTGCCGGAACTCAAGTCGAAGAAACCTTCTGGAGAGGCCCTGATCAGAGGACACAGATAAATGAGGTCACACTCTTGACTTCCATGTATTCAAATAATAAATGTGTGCGGTGGTAAGCTGTGAATCAGAGCATAGGAAATTTGGGTGAGCTCTCTTTTGCAAAGATTTTTATGTACACAACAGGCTCACCCTGCAACTCCAACATGCTCTTGGTCTCCAGATAAAGTCTTTAAGCCAGTTTCACCTGTTATTATTCTTGTTTTTTTTGTTTTCACATAGATCATTTATCTTGTGTATTGTTGCATTTTAGTGGGAATTACAGTTAAACGATAATTTAAATGTTTCATCAGTACAACTCAGTATGCCCCTTATCTCTGCATAAATGTTCCTGGCCTTACCCAATTTGTTCAGTATTCAGTCTTCAAATGTAAAGATACAGGAACTTCAGTTTATGGATTTTCATTGGCACATGTAAAGAGTCGCAGGCCACTTTTAGGACCCCCTTCTTATTCCTTTTATTTATTTTCTACATTGGAGTTAATTATGAAAAGAAGAGCAGCCATGAATACTAATGTAATATTCATCAAAATAGTGATCTATCTTCTCCTATACACCTGGCCCTTAGCACCATGTTTAGAAACTACAGTTTATTTGCTAAGATTTTAACATCTGTGTAGGGAGAAAAAGCCGAAGAGGTGAGATCAGAATCATACATTGCTTTTCTGTTTATATCTACATTCCTCAGAGAATTATTGTGAATACGAAATGGCAAAAATGTAAAAGAGATTCAATGTTGGAGGTGTAGTATGTATTTTTGAAAGTAGAAAACCACTTTCCAAGCAAGGAAGGGACACATGGTAAGTAAAATGAGACTCAGTCATCCTTAGCCATCAGGTACCCTTTTTATCCTCAGCAGAAAGATTTTTAAAACTTATCCATTTGCCTACATAAAAATATTATTAACAGAAAGCAATGTTTTTATTTTTATTTCTTGCCCTTGTAAATTTTACTCATTTCTCTCATAATAGTAGAGTAACAAAACATGTGTTCTCTGACAATTCTCAAACTAATTAGTGATGAAAACAAATCCTCAGACTTGGGAGGCTAATAACCTTGTCTATTTTAAAAAATGTAATTTTCCTGTCTGTGCCAACAATGCTTTTTTTTTTTTCCTTCAATCTGAGAAATAGTAGAACTGTGTCATTTATCTGGACTAGGAGGTGATAAACAACATCGTTATGGCTCTGTGCTTGCTGTTTGCTAAAGGCTCTGAAGTGGGACTCTCATTATTTGACACAGACAAGTTGCTAAGTGAGTGTCAAGGCCATTGTTAATGCCTGGAGTGTCTGAAGTCACCCTGGTGTGTTTGCCTTCCCAAGGACTTTCCATTCTGTGCAAAGCCACAGACTGTTTTTCACTTGCTTCTTTTCTCTTGTGGTTTTCTTAACACATCCAGATTTTTTTCTTTCAGCGCCATGTTTATTATTCCAGCTCCGCCAGCGCAAAGTCACACCAGGGTTCCCAAATATTTAAAAATGAACTTGAAATTCTTAAAATATGACACTTATGGGATACTGCAATCGATTCCAATCATCTTGCCACTGTTGTGGTCACAAGTCTTTGTGAACAACCCAGAAACCTAGATGAAGGAGCCACTGATCACAGAACATGTGTCCCTGTTTAGTCATTTGTCAGTTCCCAGTTTCCCTCTCTGATTACATTGCCATTCTTATTTTTCTAATATGTCTCTTGAGAATTCTTTTCTAACTCTTCTTTCCCATTGTGACTGTCCAATACTCTTTACTGGACACTGCACATTTTTCAAAGGGTTTATTATACAGAAGAAGCTAATGCTTTTGTGTGTTAACTCTTGAACATCTGAAAATATATGAGCATCTGAAAATCTAAACTTCGCAGTGTACATCTTTATGAAATGCCACAGGGTCTAGCTCTTCATTTGCATACCACGTCACTGGCAATTTCATATTACTGCAACTAAAGTGGGTAAAACTTTAAAAGAATGTCTCTCCTTAAAAGGTGCCCATTGGTTGAATTATTCCACCCAGTGCTCTTAAGTCTGCAATCATCTTTAATTTTCCTGATCTCATTTTTACAGAAAACACAGGGGAATTCCATGGGCTGGTAGACTCTTCTATATGTTGAGCCTCCAGCTGCTCTCGTACCAACTGTTCAAGCATATGAAATTTTTCCTTTGTTATGGGTCACTGCTCTTGCCACTCAGGTCTGTTTGATATCCACTTTAGGGGTAGGGCTATTGGTATTTCAGCAGTAACCCCTCCTATAAATTTGGAAGCTCAATCTCTGTGATGTCCTGTGTTTGGACAATGGGCATATCTTGTTATTATCTTTGATTACAAATGTCAGTACTTTCCCCAGGAACATCTAACATATCACCTCTAATTTTATGAGTGGCTGTCTCTGGGATTGTAGGAATATTGACTTGAGTACTGCATTGTTGTAAAAAAAAAATCCCTTCCCCCCAAATTTATGGGTATTCAGACACATAGTCTTAACTTCCCTGTTTGCCCTTCTAGTCCCATACTTTTAATCCTTTTGACACTTTGTCTTATTTGAGATAACTTACAAATTCCCATAAACTATGTATAAACCTTCTAATGTGGTCATTTTGGATACCAAGGCTTTTGTATCTAACTCCTGTATCTAACAAACCTTTTATTTCAGCACCATTCATCTGTAATATTAATTTGGGTCTTTGATCGTTAACCACTGTTTGCCAGAACACATGTTTTCCTTGTGTGTTTTTTCCCTCCCAAATGCTCCTGTTCTTTCTACTAGATTGTCTTTGCCCATGATGTAGGGAAATAGTAACAGCTGAGCAAACTTATCCCCTGCATTAATTTGCATCTTCTTTTTTATATATTCCATGATTGTAATTTCTTCCTTGCAATCCCCGTCTATAATACCTGGATGCACAATAAATCCTTGAGAAGTTAATCCATTTCTTCCCAATTCCTACTGCCCCTGAAGGCAAAGGACAATAAACATCAGTGGCTATACTGTAACATTTGACTTTTGGGGATAGCTAAGAGCTTTATCTGTGGCTAGACCCAAAACCACACTTCCTTCAGTAGCATGTGTGAGATTAGCAATACTTGTTTCAGTTTCCCTGTCTGCTTCTTACCTTCTGGCTGTACAAAGGCAAATAGTTCATATTTTTTGCTGTGGGGCCTCAAGCTGCCAGGCCCCTCAGTTTGTTTCCCAATGGCAAAATGTTAGCTTGTATGTCCCTCTTGGACCTGCAGTCCCTAGTCAAATGACCCCTTTTATCACAGCAATTACAAACCCCTGGAAACCTGGACATTCTATTGCAGCCAGAAATTGCTTGTTCACATCTATGAATGCACTGTATTCCACAGTTAATGAACCTGCGATTTTGGGCTTTGAAGCTCTTAACCATACAATTTTTTTTGTAACTGGCCTAATTCACTGCAATTAAAGCATCAGGTATTTTGATATCTGAGATCTCTAGCTATGGCTTATCCTATGATATTAGCATGATACTCCTGAGAGCCTGTATCAGTCGTGCCTCTTATCCATTCATCCATTGGTGCTGCTCATGCCTTTAATGGCCTAATTACTCTCTTATATTCAGGACTTGCACTCTATCAAACGCCAATGCCTCTATCTACACCTGTCTGATATGGATCTATTTACACCTGACGTCAATTTTTAAAAGAAGTCTGTGAAGGCTTTTCCAGGGCCTTATATTATCTTAGTAAATGAAGCAAATCTTTTCCCAGGCTCATAAACCATATTCAAAGCTCTTAAAGCTGCAAAGCAACATTGTTCTATTATGACATTGTTAGATAGGATTTGTTCTTGTAGATCAGCATAACGTTATCCACCAAACAATTGATCTTTAACAACATTTACTGCCTCCCTTGCTATCTTTTACTATTCTAGTTTCATGGCTATGTTCCTCTATCACGATAACCATTGTAATTGCTGACCAGCTTCAAGCACAGCTGACCAATCCCTTCCAATCCTGGGGAATAATTCTATTTTATTTAGTCTAGTTACTAAATATTTGTTTAATGAATGATGAATGCATCTCATGGAAACAAACTCTTTAAAATGCTTTAAATCTAACATTTTTATTTGACACGATGATATCTCATCATAATAATGACCACAGTCATAAGCTACACAGTTACTGGGGAAAACTGCTCATGACTTTGTAATCCTAGGCAACTCCACTGGCAGCACACTTGGCTCAAGATTAACTCTTTTTCCCTGTGCAGCCTCTTGCTCTTCCTAGCCCCTTGCTTCACACAGGGCCTCTGGGTACCTGGCATTGAAAGTGTGTGGAGCAGGTCAGGGTGCCAATCTGCTTTCTAGCCCTAGTCAGCTTCCCTCTTTCATCCTATGGCAATTTTCTGCTCTCAGTTATGAGGTATAAACTCCTCTGTTCTCCTTTTACCAGTGGCGCTATTTGCTTCCCAAGTGTTTCCATCTCTGTATGCAAACTCTCTTGTTGCAATCCAACTCTGCAATCCTTTCCAAAACAAGAGAATTTACTGAACCTTCTGGTTTTTCACTTATTCTCGCAACCTTTCAAAAAACAGAACACGGGAAGAAGATGAATAAGAAAAAGAAAATCCACTCTGGGAGCAAAGCAGGAGAGAACCCAACAGAAGCAGACTCTATAAACTTTTTGCTAACATCTTAAAACAGTATTTTCATTCTTTCTCAACCTGCCGTGTCCTCTACAGCATTAAAAAACCAAATTTCCCATTGTGCCTAGCCACATCTGGGTGCCACTTGTAGGCAATGTTTTTAAACTCTACTTTATTGGGGGTTGCTAAAACCTCTACCTCCCTTTCAACCCCCAAGACTTAGGTAAGAGAGAAAGGTTAGGAATGAAAGGAAATGCAGACTTTAGTTCCAGCTGGTTAGGGTTCTCAGGTTCTTTGAGAAATACCAATCTTTGTAGTCCAGATATCCAGCAGTTCAGCAACCAGTGATCACAGCAGCAGCGGTCTGCAGCAGGGAGAGCCATAGTCTCCTTACTTGGAAGCTTTCTCTCTCTGGGCTCTGGCACTTATTCTCTCTCCAGAGTCCTCAAAATTAAACTATCTGCAGCTGGAAAATTCCACACCCCTCTCCAAGCCACACGATGCAATTATCAGCTATAGATAAACTAAGGCAGTCCCATATCCCACATTTGACATTAAACCAAAAGCATATTTACATAACATAACTGAGTTGTTAATGAAACCAACACTTCCACTACACACTTTCCAGTAAAGAGTCAATAACTACCCCCCCCCATGTGCCAAATCACTAGGCCAGGACTAAGGTGGTATATGTGCTTCTGTAACAGCCTCCTAGTCAGAATGTAACAGGCAGCATGCCTCTTCAATGAGACAACTTTGGAGCTGCCTCTGAAGAATAGCTGTGGGTTCCACAGTGTAGTGAAAATTCTTAATGCTTTGACTGATGCACAGGATGAAATACATGACCTTGGAGGTCAGTGCCAGGGTGTTGGTCCTCACTTTATCCAGCTCATATATGAAGACATTATTCCAGTTATTGAGGGCCACTTATGCCAAATTCTCCATGGCATACAGAACTGGCAACTTGATGGTGTTCACATCACCAAAATCAGCATTTCCAAACAGGTGGCATGGGATGACCTTTTAGGTATTGGCAGATGTTCCAATCAAGAGCAGCTTCTGTGTTCCTGGGATGTCCAAGTAACCTCACAGGTTGTTTGAGAATTTTCATCAAAGGCTTCATCACTAGCTACCACAGAATTTACTTCGGCCCTCATGACAACTGTGATGGCATTATGCAGAAGCCAGTCACTCTCTACCAGTCTAGTGGATACAAGGACAAAGGTGAAACCTGTGCCTTAGGCCTCCAGTGAAGAAATGATACATTTCACATCCAATCTGAGTTCCCTTCCGCACCTGGCAATGAACAGCCCAGTAGTTCTGGAGAAGAACACTCAGACTGGTCTGCTTAGACCCTCCTCAGACATGTATCCCACACAGAATGTGTCATCTATTTGAACATACTCCATGGCATACCCCCACCTGGGGAGCTCACACAAGATGACTGACTTTCAGAATGACAAACAAATCCTAACTTTGCATTAGCAATCATTCAGTAGCCTTCCATTACATAGACTCTGATTTCAGAATCATATTTCTCCACTTTTGGCTTAGCCTTTAAAGGGGCAATTAGAGAGTCACCGTGTACTGAGATTACATTTCAAATCCAGCATGTGAAAGGGTCTTCTTGAGTGCAATGCCAGCCACTAGCTGAGATTGTATTTTCAACTAGGGGAGATCCTTTTCGAACCATCTTAAATCTGTTCATTAAACAATTGCACTTCATCAGAGCATCCAGAGAGATCTTGTTGAAGATGACTTCCTGCTAAGGGGTCAGAACGGGGCCTGAGCCATCAGAACAAGTGTCTCCAGAAGGTTCCTAGGCTGCTCCACTTCATCATGCTTCTCCGTGGTCAAGGATCTCTTGGATGGTGTTCACTGCCAAGTAGTGTTGAAGAATAGGATGCAATCTAGGGAGTATAGACCTTTTTTCAGATGCTTCCCCCTTTTCAGAAACTAGCCAATGGCTATATAAACAACCTCAGCATCTTGGATTCAACAATGATCAACAAACTCTTTGTCGTAGGACAGGAGACATCTCTATCTTTCACAACTGTAGTCTCATCATTAGTAACGGTTGCTCTACCTCAACTCTCCTCAGTGAGCTTTTCCATGACACTGCAGTCACCTAAGAACACTGATGGAACACAAAGCTAAGGGTTCTTAGGGAGTTAGTAGTTGCCTCCTCATCACAGGGGTGGATGTAGGCATCATATTGGAAGCTTGTGCAGTGCCCTGCTAGTCCTTAGTTCCCTGTGACCAAGAAACCCAAGCAGCCCACAAGGAACAATTTGACACCTTCATACAAGTTGTTGTTCTGTGATCATCAGACCAAATCATGATATCCTGTGTGTCATCTCTTCAGTTCATATTACAAGGGAAGAGTGTGCTAAATTTTGTCACTGTATTCCTAGTAATACAAATATATTCATAATATATAATATATTATATATGACATCATCATTTTGCCCAAATTAAAGAAACATAAGGATTTTCTATAAAATAGTCTTAGAGTGTCTGTCTGTCTGTCGCTGTCGCTGTCTGTCTGTCTGTCTGTCTCTCTCTCTCTCTCTCCCCGTGTGTGTGTGTGTGTGTGTGTGTGTGTGTGTGTGTTATTTATATGTGTACTTGATCACAGTTGTGTAGAGTCCAAAGGTTGATGCCAGGTGCCTTCTATTATTGCCCTTTATCTTGGTTTTTGAGACAAGAGTCTTTCACTGTATCTGAATATCACCTATTTTGCTATATTGGCCGGCCAGCAAGCCCTAGGAAATCACCTGTCTCCTTTTCTCACACTGGAGGGACAAGCCTGTCCTTTCATGCCTGGTTTTATAAGTGAGATCTGGGCTGTGCATGCAGATGATCCTTATATTTGCATAGTACATGCTTTATCTGATTAGTCATCTCTCCAGCCTCCAGAAAGGATTTCTCATTCCTGTTGCCCTTCTTGAGATCGTGTGGGTTTGGTTGCTTTGAGTCTTTTGCCAATGTGATAGCAAACCTTTCAAAGGGGGCATGATATTGATATAATTTTACCCCTTGGGGAAAAAGTTAATAAAAAGTGGATATTTTCTTCTAATAGAATGTTACCAATCCTGATACAGAAACTGACAGAAAGAAATTACATCTGTTCTAAGTATTTCTAATGGCAAAACAAATAAAAAGCTATGGTTAAGTGACAAATCTTACTCTGAAGATAAATTACTTCTACACTTTAATTGCGACATGAAAGAAAGGAAAGAAAAGAAAAGAAAGAAAGAAACGAAAGAAAAAGAAAGAAAGAAGAAAGAAAGAAAGAAAGAAAGAAAGAAAGAAAGAAAGAAAGAAAGAAAGAAAGAAAAAAGAAAAGAAAAGGCTGTGCTGCCCAGAGAGTCTCATCACTGACAGTGTTCATCCTTAAGTTGCCAGCAGTCTCGTTGCCAAAAATTTCAAACAGAAGTAAAAATCTGTCATGCGGAGGGGCCGTCAGCTAGGACCTAAGGGTAAGTCCTATAATTCATAAATGGGAACTGAGATTTGAAGGTAATTTGAGAGGCTGTGCTTGCTCGGTGGACAAAAAGCCACGGTGTTTGAGGAGCTCCAGTCCCTCTCACTGGCTCTCACGTTCTTCCTGGGCTTCGGATTTCCTGCTCACAGAAGAAAAGTTTCCACCTGGATAATTGCTATGTCCTTTCTCAAATGGAAGTCCCATTGCCTTTCCTTTTCTGAGTGTATTGAACCATCTGTGTGAGAATCTGTTCTGAGAGATGACAGATACTGGTGTAAAAAAAAAAAAAAAAAAAAAAAAAAAAAAAAAAAAAAAAAAGAAAGAAAGAAAGAAAGAAAGAGAAAGAAAGAAAGAAAGAAAGAAATCAGCCCAAGAATTCCAAAGGCCATAGCTTCCACCAGGAAAGTGGAACAAATGTTATTTCTTTTCTTTTTAATTTTTTTATTTCAATGATAGTTATTAGAAATTCAAGCAATTTAATTACTGGCTTCCATGGGAAAGGAATGTGAACAAGTGAATGCATTCCAGAACTGTGAGGCTGCATCCTGGTGCAGTTCCCCTCTACCATGCAGACACTGTATTCCTGGACTAAGTTAGTTAGAGGTCACATAGGAGCTGAGCCTGGAGAGAAGCATCTTGATTCATGTGTGTGTTTGTCAATCACAACATTCAACCAGAAACCATAATATCACATGCCCTCCCCCATCTCTGTTCAGATTGTGATTTTTTTTCTCAAGTAACTGACTAAGTGATAACAACCAGCAGATGGACTGCAGGGGCAGATGGGACTTGCTTGGGAAGGCAGCTGAGAAATGATTAAAATCGCCAAGGACTGCACTCATTATTCCTCCGTTCAAAGGCTGCTAGGCTTTTCTTTCTGTAAAACCTAGTTAAAATAGCAAAGCAGACACTCAAAAGTGAACCCTTGCTGTTATTGTTTCGTTTTTAAATCAGCAACAATTAAAAGGAAATAGGGCAGTAATTCAATGTTTTAAATAGAATTTATCCACTTGAAGATTCACAGACTTCCTTAAAATTGTGAGATCCTCAGAAAGATTGTCTTAATTTTATTAAATTTTACCATTACCTCTTTCAATCACTTGTCTAGGATTATATCTGTCTGTACTAGGGACTGGTGCTATAGTGACCAGCTCCATGAATTCAGGCAATCCCATTGGAAGAATCAGAAACGTCTGCAATGCTGTCCAATTTGAAACACTCGGTTTGAAATGTAACAGTTACTTGTTGCAGCATTGCTCCTTCCTACATTTTTGGGTTGCCTCTTTGGGAAATGTTTTTAGAAGTTGGCTAGTAACTCCAGAAGAAAACATTGTATCATTCTTTAGCTAACATTTGTTTTTATTCCACAGAGCTTTTCCACAGAATTTGATAATAAGCTTGATTCTCAAAGATATTCGGTTATATTATATAAGTTTCTATAGTTTGTATATATTTGGATGCCCCTCAGCTATTTCCTTTGTTGAGATCCTGGTCCCAGTGGAGGTTAGAAGGTTGTCTGGAATCTTTAAGAGGTGGGAAGTCCTAGGATTGTTTAATGATGTGTTCTTGAAGATGATGGAAGTATTTCTGGCATAACCTTCAGTACTTCTCACTCAAAAGTGAGTGACTTAAACTACCTCACCTGAACTCTCTCTTCTTCCCTACATTTACCTATCACTATTATCTACCATGAAGTAACAAAGATAAAGAGAACCACAAAGAGCCTGTGAAATGCTGTTTGAACTATGAGCCTATAGCCCTGGGAGCGAAGTAACATTTGTTTATCTGTTTGTTTTTATAGAGCTAGCTTACATTTGCCATCCTCTTGTATTAACAAAAGCTGTATAGAAGATATATAAAACAAATCTCTGGAAAAGTTGAATCATCTAGGAAGGCAGAATAACACCAAAGTTTCCCTCTTTTCAACCTCTGACCCTGTGAGCATATCTAATATAAACAGGCACTTTTGTATGTGTGATTTGGCTGTTCTAAATATTAGATTCCTGCCCTAGCCCTCCAATAGGAACAGAGCGGAGGGTGGTCACATGGATGCCTGCTACTGTCTATTCTAGTTATTTGAGAGAGTTACAGCGGAGTCTCAGAATTACAGGGTGTCAACACTGTATATAGTTGCTCTAATCTGAATAACCTGAAACCTCTCCTTGCTTCTATACTAAAACTACTTCATCTACTACTCAGCTACGTCTTAGGTCTCAACTAGCAATGTCAAAGAAAACAGACATATTAATCTAATGAACTATTTTATACCAAATTGCTTTACTAATGGTGGGATAATATTTTTGGAATCATCATGTAAAAATTATACAAACTTGGTGTCATGGTAGACACATCAATGTCCGTGTTTGGAAAGAGGATGGAGTGTGGGGAGGATCATGAGTTCAAGTCCTTGAAAAATGTGGAAAATCCCATGTCTCAACTGTGTGTGTGTGTGTGTGTGTGTGTGTGTGTGTGTGTGTGTGTGTGTAATACAAAGGCTTTAAGTAAAATGTTTTCTTCTTTCCTTTCATGTAGTGTGAAAACAGCAAAGAAGACAATAACTGGTAATGAGTAAAGATGGAGTGAGACATATTTTTTAATGCTTTACCCTGTACTCTATGAAGAACTTACATGTTTTTCAGGAACCTTACAAACATTAGCAGCTGATGGCCCATGAATTTCTCTTCTCTGAGAGACCTAATCTCTAAACAATAGAGTTCAGTTACAGGTTCTGTTCAAGAATTCAGTGTAGAACCACACGGCCTTAAACTTAAACTTATTTAAACCCTACACTTGTGCATGAATAGGCCAATCTTCTCAAAGAGAAAAGCAATGATTTCTTAGAGGAATACAATTATTTCGCAGAGAACTATGATACAAAGTAACAAGCAATTCATATTCCAAATATAGATTATCTGAGTTTGAATCTGTTTTTCATTTGAGAAAATTATTTCAGTTTTCTAAGACTTGGTTTTGTCATCTACAAACCAAGTTTTATTTTTCATGAGCTGTATAAGGAATATCGAATCATGGAGTCACTCCTAGAGAGTAAGTCCTGGTACCTGGGCGCATATTTTCATTAACGTTAGAATCCTGTCTACTTTCTAATTCTCCACGGCTATCATGTGCTGACTTCAAAGCTAACATTACAAGACTGGAAAATGACCATCTAGTAGTCTCAGTAAATGCTGTAATTTAATTGTTAGTCACAACTAATTCTGCCTTCCTAGCTTCTTGAAAATGCCCAACCCCTTTAAAATTCTGCCAGGCATTCCCCAGCCTGGCAGTAGGACAAAGACACAGAAATAAGACCTGAGCAGAACACTCCTGAGTTGTTCTCTGAAATATACCTCTTCCAAACAGGTAAAGAAAATCCCATGAAAACATCCCCGATTCTCTTCCCGCCGGTTTGAACACTACTACAAGATGGGGCTGTCTTTGCATCAGCCAAACTGTATGACATGAGAAGAAAAATGTGATATAGGAAAATAAGGCCTGTGGTGTTGACCTGCAGAAGTAGGTATAGGTGATATGAAAACCACTTTTTTGAAACTTCTCACGAAGATCCTGTTCGATGAACTCTATTCTTTTAAGCCTGTGTCAGTGCTCAACGTTTTAACTCCAAACACCCAAATTAATATCAGTGTAGTAGTTGATAACCTGAAATGGGTAATAAATAAAAGCTACTCTGCAATGTTTAATGATTTCATTAAATAACAATGGTAACTTTGTTGAAAAAAAAAAGTGCTTGATTTTATCTTAGATCTTTGTTTATTTTCTAAAATTTTCATTCCAACTTGTTAGAGTAAGTTACATTCTGGACTGAAGCATAATCAGCTGAGTCATAAACCCTATTCATTTTTCTTGATAAGGAACAGGCTAAACATAACAGTCTTTGCTACCCTTAGTGAATATAGTTTAGTTATGGTTAATGAAGCCCTAAGAACTATAGCTATATCATTAGAATGGCTTTAAATATGCCTGGTAGCTCTGACTCTTTGGTAGGAAATGTCTCTGTGACCCTGTGTAAGATTATAAGGATTTCAATATTGTGAGTAGAACAAGTTACAATTTGTCAGAAGAAGTGAATGAACTGCTGTTGTTGATGACCATCCTGACCTGGGATAAAACTGTGCAATCTGAAGCCCTGTTCCTCCACTGCTGTCTGCAGTGGACAGCTGACAGGAGTACTGGCTGACTACTAGTAAACCAGACAGACCATTTCATGGCAGTTCACCTAGCTTGGAGTCTTTACAGCTTACTTTGCTCATGTTCTTTGGGAAATACATGTTATCCTGAAATAATATTTTCTGTACTACTTATATACCTTATGAGTTTAGTGAATACAGTTACTGAATACAGTAACTGAAGTATGCAGATAAATCTGATGGGAAATCTAAACCAAGAAACATGAACTAACCTCTGTCTAGCAGCTCAGCTTCTAGCCATCCCTTCAGTACACCAAATGACTGCGCTATTTTTTTAATAGAAGGTCATTGTTTGTGGGCTAACAGGTCAGCATGCCAATCTTGTTTGGAATTATTAATCTTTATCTCACATTTTTATTGTCTCATCTACTCATTATATAGAACTCGTGTCTTTCATGAACCCTTCCTTTTTCCCACAATTCCAGCATAGGTATGTCTGCCTTGAACTTCTGTAGTACCAATGAACATTTAACCCAGAAGCATTTCTCTGTCAGTGTGCATGTAGCTGCCCTTTGGAAACAGACATCAGTCACTAGTACTTTGGGGGATAAACATTTAGGTATATACTTTATGTGTATACAGTGGTGGCACTAGGTTTTTCTTGACCACTGCAAATTTTTGCAAATTAACCTTAGTGATGTAATTTGATTGATAATAACTTCCCATCAAGGATCCCATCTGCTATTGTGGAGGAAAGAATGACACCAATATGTCTAATAAAAAATGGAAATCTGTCCAGATATATGCATTATGCTACAGTAAGGCTGAATCCTATAGTGAAACTGAAACCAAGGAGTTCATCTGCCAGTAACTGTCATCTGCAGGCATCACCCCAGACACTTCAGGGCACCCCAGTCCTATAAGCATCCTCGTTATGGTGATTTCTTGCTTGTCAGCCCCATTCTTTGCTTCCAAATAATTGAACCTTTGATCTCGGTTCAGGTCTTTAATGCTTTTAGTGAGGATCAGCAAGTCTACAGTTTATGTTTTGTTCTGTTTTGTTTCTGTTTCTGTTTTCCTTCGCATCCAGCCAAGAGTTGATTTATCTACAACGCAACTGTTCCTGTTGTTTGTACTATGAAGTTGCTGACTTGTTCCAGCAGCCTGGTGTGATGTATACAAGACTGCCAGAAATATTAAAGGCAAGGTTTTAGAAAAGGTATGTTATTCCTTCCCTTACAATAATTTCTACAATTTAATTTTGGTGCAATCTACATGATCTCTACTTTTTTTTATTAAGTTATTTATTTACTTTACATCCCAATTGGTCACAACTTCCCCTCCCTCTTCTTCTCCAAGCACCTCCCTCTCACCTCCCGTTCCCCCCCCCCCCCATTCACCTTTCCTCACCTCCTGAGAAAGGGGGAGACCTCCCATGGTTATCAACCGGCCTTGGCATATAAGGTTGCAGTAAGATTAGGCGCGTCTTCTATTGAGGCTAGACAAGGAAGCCCAGTTAAAGGAAAGAGATCTTAAGACAGGCAATGCAGTAAGAGATAGACCCTGCTCCAACTTTAGGAGTCCCACATAAAGACCCAGCTGCACAACTGTTACTTACATGTACATAGCCTAAGTCAGTCCCATGCATGCTCTCTGATCATCAGTTCAGTGTCTGTGAGTGCGAGTGGCCCAGGCTGATCCTGTAGGGTGTGTGTGTGTGTGTGTGTGTGTGTGTGTGTGTGTGTGTGTGTGTGAGATGTCCTTGATTCCTCTGGCTCCCTCATTTCTTCCTCTCCCTTCTTCCACATGATTCCCCAAGCTCTGCTTCATGTTTGGCCGTGGGTCTCTGCTTCTGTTTGCATTAGTTGCTGGGTGAAGCCTCTCTGATGGCGGGTATGATCTCAACCTCTTAATGGTGAGTGTAAAGGCAGGCCTAAGCAAATAAATCTAGCTGCAGTTAGTGGCATGACCTCTCCACACACATTGTCTGCAGAAAGCATAGAATTTATGATCACCACAGATTTATTGGGGGGGGGGAGTATTGGGTTTTTGTTTGTTTGTTTGTTTTATTCTGTCTCAATACATAGTCTCATATTGTCCTGGGCCTTGATATGTATTCTGGGCAGCCTTAAACTCCGAATCTTAATCATGTACCATCATGTTCAGCTTAAAGCAGTTTTATTCAGAAATTTCCGTTCTGCCTAGCAGCTCTTTGGGGGCTTTAAAAAATAACATGACAACTTTTGTAAAAAGCCAAGAAGTTCCAGTAGGTAATTTGTACATTTGGGGGCACATATTTATTGTATGTAATGTTGAGTTTCATAAAAAAATTTCTTTGAATATGTTAGGAAATGGTGTTATTTTCACTCCTCATAATCTCTCCATTCTCTCAGTGGCTTTCCTCTTCTACTAATCTATTTGCTTTGCCCAGTCTCCCTCCTGCTGTTATGTCACTCACTCACACACAGACACATACACACACACAACTCACATGCTAACATACATAAATGTATACATACACAGATATATACATATATAGACACACTTAAACATACACATATGTGCATGCACAAATATGCACACATACATATATATTCATACATATACACATATAAAACACATGTATACACACATAAACAAACATACAAACACACTCATATGTGTGTGTAAGGATTTGTATCTGTAGCAAAAAAACCAATGACCCACAGAGGACAAAAAACACGCGATATTGATCTTATTTTAAGTTTTTCTTATTTCACTTTTCTCCAGAAAGTAGCTGAAGGGTGAGTAAATAAAGCCAAATAGATGAAAAATAATCAAGCAATAATAGCATTCCATCAGTAATATTAACTAATATTAGAAATGTACAAACATTTCTTATTTCAAATCTTAAATTTTTTCTAGTGGACTACTCTAAATCAACAAGACAATGATCTTTAATAAAATTAATGCAAGATAGATACACAAGAAGAATTAAAATATGTGAATGTTTATTATCAGTACTAAATATATTGAGTCAGGAATTTTATACATTTTCACAAGGAAAAACTGTTGACTCAAATGTCTGTACACATTTTACTAAGTACTTTTTTTATTCTAATTTCATTTCTGAGTAATTTTATGTATATTGAGTAGAATTAAAAATTAATTTTGACACAGGCAAACAATGGGTGAAACATAGGAAGTCTTGTGGGGAAACAGGGGTTAGAGGGGAAGATAAAAGGACTTGGAGTGGACAAGAATACCACAAGAAGACCAACAGAGCCAACTATCCAAGGACCAGAGAGGCTTGCGAAGACTGAGCACCAACCAAGGACCATGCATGGACTGGACCTAGGCTCCCAACACAGATGTAGCCAATGGTCAGCTCAGGGTTCATACAGCTCCCCTGGTAAGGGGAGCTGGGATTGTCTCTAACATGGATTCTGTTGCCTACTTTTTGATCACTTCTCACTGGCAAGACTGCCTTACCAGGCCACAGGGGAAGAGGATGTGCTCAGTCCTGATGTGTTTAAGTGGGTTGGTGGGAAGGGGTGTCCTTTTCTGAGGAGTAGGGGCTGTGGGAAGAGGGAGGGAAGGTGGGATCAGGAGGAGAGGAGGCAGGAGGCTATGATCAGAATGTAAAGTGAATAAATTATGTAATTAAAAAATTAGTTTTGGAGTTTATGTTGTTTTATTTTTACTTTTGTTTTTCTGGTAATTCATTTCTTTTTTTTTTTTTCAAAATAAACATTCTTATAAAACAATGCTATTACTTTTCTTTTTGGGTTGTTACTCTTAATTTCAATGTGCTGGATTAGAAAGGACAAGATAACAGCTTGATTCTTCATGGCTGCCAGTTTGGAAAGTATATTTTTCATGAATTCTTTCTTTGTGCAAAATCCTCTATGGGCCCTGCTGTACTCTGTACACTTTCACTATGGAATGTTGTATTGCATGACCAGGAAGCACTCAGAAGTTAAAGGTTCCAGGAAAGGCCATACCATTTGCTTACTCTTCTGTTTCCTCACATTCTTGTGAAGTCCCTACTGTCCTATAACATACTTGTTAGACAGGGTGTCATCTGCAATCAACACTGAGCTGTGAGAGGTGAGACTGCCTGTATTTAATATATTGCCTGTGTTTGTCACATGCCCTACATTCAATAAATACTTGCTACAAAAATGAATGTTTTCTGGCCAATATTTGCAATGATTTCCCCCATATTTGCCCAACACCTCTTTTTACATTATCTCTATATAAACACCAGCAAATTTATTTAGCATCTAGTATCTAGTATGTATAGAAGTAAAATGTGATATTTTGATCAGCAAATGGTCATGCTGTAGAAAATATATTTGTGTTCAGTTCAAAAACATAAGTTTTTGAAAAGATCAAGTATGTTTTGTCTTGGTTTTTCTTTTTAATCCACCATGTTAAAAACATAAAAGGAAAAGTAAAAAAGAAAAAGGAAATGACATATATAATTTTTAAAAATCATTTTTTTTTGGTCAAAATAACCTCAAGTAGAATTTTGTTATTTTAATTATACTAGTTTCAGTCTGCTGCTGAGTTTTTTTTTTTTTTAAACCTTAACCAAATATAATGTGGAAAAGAAGAGTTTGTTGCTGTTTGTTTGATGGAAGTTGAGGCAGAAACTCAAAGCAGGAACCTTGAGACAAGACCATGGAAAACACTGCTTGCTGGCTAATTCAACTAGATTATTTTTATACAGCCAAGGCCCATCTGCGTAGAGATAGCACCACCAATAGGTGGCTGGTCACTCCCTCATCAATCATCAATCAAGGCAAGCCTTCATGGACATGGCCACAGACCAGTCTATCTGGGGCATCTATAATAGAGACTGCATCCTCAGGGGTCTCCAGGTTGTGTCAAGTTGAAATCTGAGACTAACTAACTTCACTAGTAATGGGAAGCTGCATCAGGAGATTGACATCTAAAGCACCGACCAAGAGGACCTGACCAAGTGATGCAAGTCAGGAACCTGAGGTTCCGGGCAACCACAGCCCAACCCAACTATGACTATGAGCTCACTTGATGTTCTCAACTTTTGCCATGGCAATTCTCAGGTACATAACAGAAACACAGTGGTATTAAAGTTTAAGTCTGACTGAGCCAGATCAGTGAGGAACTCTTCTTTTAAGCCTTGTGAAAACCCTTCATTCAAACAGGATACTTCCCTGCAGTCTTGCAATAATTTTTCTATTTACATATTAGGTCAATTTTCCCTAATTGACCAGTACACATTTCCCCTTCCAAATATATATATATATTTTTAAAAACACATCAATTTAAAAAGTGCTCTCATTCTGGATGATGTACTTCAAGCACTTGGGTCAAACTCTGTCTTACCAATTCCTCTTTGTCACATATGCTGGCTGCATAGCATAGTGCACAGCACTATTGGAGGCTCAATGTGATACAATTCTGCTTTCTGATGAATTGAGGCATGAGAGAAAAGACCAAAGTCTGAAGCTCACCACATGAATCAAAACCTGTTTCATGCTGCGACTATGATACAAAGATTTGAAACTATCTCTCAGGAAACATTTGGAGTCCCCAGGGCACACACGGATTAAAAGCAACTTTGCTAAATATGTGCTTTCCCCAAGATGCATGTTTGTTTTATATTTTCAAATGTGATATAGGAAAATCATAAATGGCAGCAAAAGAGATCATGATATTGAAAATCAGGAATGACAAAAGCATGGCTGCCATCGTCTGTGTCCATCTCAGAACAGTTATTTTCATCTGAATAATACATAGTTTATATATCTTATTGTTAAAGTCAGTTTCTTAACACTTGCGAACTCTACTTTTATTTTTTTTTTTCTTTTTTAAGATAAAGAGCACTCTTCATAAGTTGAAACTTGGGAGAACACTTTGCCTCATCTCCCAATGATAGAGATGGCAAATGTGAACCACCATGCCCAGCTACAAGAAAGTGAGTTGGTTGGTTTGATGTTTGTTTGCCTTTTAAAAATTAATTTAGTTCTTTGATAATTTCACACATGCATTTATATTTATATAATGTAGTTTGGTTGTCACTGTCTCTCACCTTCTCCTGTCTCCTTCATAGCCCATTTAACCCTTGCTTCCTCCTTAACTGTACCATTCCCAGATTTATGACTGTTGGACAATAATGCATATAGGGGTTAGTTTTTCTTTTTTCTTTCTCTTCTTTTTTCTTCCTTTTCATAGTTGTATTCTTTTCTTCTTAGTCTCAGCAATGAGAAAAGAAGTCATGACTTTGTTCACATGATATAAGCTCTGTATCTATGAAATCTCAATTTTACTTTCTCACTTTGACTTTCCCCCATTTATATCAGATTTCTGTAATAGACGATTAAAAGTTGTCCAATAGTCTAGTCTCCTGGAAACGTGAATATTTTGGCTTTGGAGTTAATTACTTGAAAATGTCACATGAAGAGACTAAGGGGACAGTCCAGCATTCAAAAGTCCTGATTTTGACAAGGACCCCAGTTTGGGTTGGTTTCCCAGCACCCATGTGAAGTAACTCATAGCCACCCTTACCACTAGCTCCAGATGATCTGACAGGGTCTTCTGGACTCATGGTCAACTACATACACATGCTCATACCCACACTCACTTATACACATATACCCATAAAAGACAATATACCAAATCTTTAAAAAAAAATGTCATGTTGTCACTCAGTCAGTTATATAGGTCTAAAGTGTAGAAGCAAGCATGTTAAGTGAAATGACATAATCTGTGGTTTCATCAAATATTGTGCATGATATAGCTTTCCACTCATTCCATATTTTGATCACACGTTTAGATTTGGTGAATCTACTGCCTCTGAGTCTACAGATGAGAAACACAAACCTAAAGATCTCTGTGAACAGCAGTTCTGGTAGCCCAGTGCAGCTTCACTAAAGCCATCTAGAGAGCACATGTACTGAGTTAGAAGATCCATGTTCTGCATTGGAAATGTTCCATTAGCAGAATACATAAAGGCCTTATCTGCCTGATTTTTTTAAAAGAGTAGTACAGCAAGAACAGGAACAACTAGTTTAGTGAGTGGCAGTGATGCTCCCGCCTCCTTTGCTGGATGTCAGCTAGCTGTCCATGGCTGTGGGCGGGGGCCATCCTCGCACCATCCACACAAGGGCAGATGCCACATGTTGACCATGCTCTTCCCTCTTGCTCTTTCCTATAACCATACCATCTTTCCTCTTCTCCTTACCAGAAAACGCTTAGCAGTTCTCTTTGCCTTCTTAGGTTACACACAGATTACAGACTATTTTTATTCTATAACTATGAATTATAGCCATTTTTCCCTCATTGTTGCAACAAATGCCTGGGCATAAACAATATGGGAAATGACATGTTTTAGGCCATAGTTACAGAAAGCACCGTTCATGGTCATTTGTCCCTGAGCTTCTGGGTCTGTGGTGAGGCATAGCATAACAGAAGTGGAAGTACACGGAGGACAATACCCACCTCATGTTGTCAGGAAACAGTAAGAGCAAAGATGGGCAAAGTATAAGTTGTTTTCTAAGTTACACCTTCATTATTAAGCATCCCAGAATCTCCCAAGTTAATTCTTCTATTTAGGCACAAAGCATTTAACACACAACTTTGTGGAACAGTTACAATGATACATACTCCACAATAATTCCACAACAATATATAGTACTTGACTTTGTGAGGATGCTATAAGATGACTTTCAACTCATTTCACAAATAAAATATTGTCATGAGATTTATACTCTGTTTTTTGTTAATAAAGTAACAGTACTTTCTTGAATGCCATTTGATGCAAGGTTATTACCTAAATAAAAATATTCACTTTACCATAGTGTATCAATTTGGTAATGGGTCAAGTTATAGAACCAAAGTGTGAGAAAAATTGGAAACTTACCAAATATTAATTCTCTGCTCTCTTTTATGAATAGTAATAATATAAATAAAATGTATTTCCAGTTACTATGCTTTAATAAGTCAAAAATTAAGTATATATTCATGCTCCATTCTTTATATAATGTAAGAGTCCAATATGCTTTAATAAGTCAAAAATTAAGTATATATTCACACTCCATTCTTTAAATAATGTAAGAGTCCAAAAATGATATAAAACACTACAAAAATGGCTGTGATGGACATTAAACAGAACATCTTTCAAGATGTTTCTCTTGCCCTTTCATTGATAACTCCCAATAATGAAAATATCTAGAAAAATATGCTAATCTGTTGCAAGGCAAACACCAAAATCAAACCTAGGAAAAAGTCAAGTTAGCTGGATTTGGATGCCAGAAAAGAAAGGAGGTTGGTAGGGAGGCCTTTTGCTTATTAGGCATGAATCACACTGAAACAAAGGAAGTAATAAAAGTCACAATGAGAAACACTTAATGAAATGAACTTTACATAAGCAATATAAATATTGCTTAAATAATGCATTGACTTTTAATGTTTAGCAGTAATTTTAGTGAGGCAAGGAAATGTTCAAATTTGTCGACTTGCCTGCCTTGATTTTACTGTCACCAGAGGAAAGGGTGAATTGCAGGGCACTGAAACCTCCTTTTTTTTTTTTTTTTAATTTTATTTATTTATTTATTTATTTATTTTGAAATCTCTTCTTAAACATCCTTTGTTGTTTCAAATACACCGATGTGGAACAGTAATCTAAACACACATAGGGAAGATTTTTGAAATTCAACTTTATTAAAAACTGGAAACATTGGAATTTCATTTACTCTTTCACTCATCCATTCATTTACTATTAATCTGTGGTTGCAGAAATCTCCCTATTCTCATCATCAACACCAATAGTCAGGACTATTATATCTTCAAGTTCCCACTAGGTTTGAAGAAGCAAAGACTCAAACAAATCAAAGTTTGACTTCTGTTATTCCAAAATTAATTAATTTACATTTGAATAACAATATTTGTACATGTTTATGAGGTATACTTCAATTCGTAGGCTTGAGGTGATTAGCATATCTAATAGCTTACATTTTTGTCCCTTATAATGACTACATTTCTCTTCTAATTTCTTAGATCCACAACCTGTAACAGATACTGTCTCCATCCTACTGTGCTGCACACCATCGGATGAACTCTTCATCCCTACTCAGCTGTGCCATACTGCATCTGTGACCCACATGGCTTCATCCTCTATCTAGTCATTGTGCCCAGCCTCTACTAAGCATATCCCACTCTCAACTTCTATCATAGAAACCATTTGCAGATTCCACACACAAAAGAGCATGCTTATGTGTCTTTCTTTACTTGACTTCATTTACTCTGAGCCCATATATGTCACAAGAGGCAGTATTTTATGGTTTCTAAAATAATGTTCCTTTGTGTATGAATACCTTATTTTTTTATTGGTCTATCAGTGGGCTTACGGGTTCATCCCACACCCTGCTATGAGTAGTACTTCAATAAGCATGGAAGTGTAGGGTTTTTTTTTTAACATGTTGATGTTATTTTCTTTGGTTATACACCCAGTATTTGAACTGTTAGGTAAATGGTAGCTCTACTTCTTTTCTTTTATTGTGAAACATCCACACTACTCTTAATAATGACCATATTAATTTTTATTCCCTTGAACAATGTATAAAAGACACAAACTTTTCTACATATCTTCATGAACCCTCAAGCAAATTTTCAATAAGAAGTAAAAAGGAATGAAAGAAGAAATAGCAACACTGGTCTCATGAAACTCAGGCTCTACCACATACCAGCCACCAGGAGAATGTAAGTAAAGTAGGTATGTTAACATGGCTAGGGCACATGTTTTAAAACTGTCTTCCTCTTAATCTAAGCATATTTCCCATATTAGATAGAGGTCAATGATCAATGTGTCCTGGGCACACCCTCATTTGATATATTTTTCTAAGGATATAAGATATGACTTATTCTGGTGCCAAATAGGAGAGAGCACAAATGAAGGTTTTCACTAAATACCATGTTACAAGGAGGTAGTAATTTCAAAAAGGTTTTATAGTAACAGAACAAAGAACTTCATATATCAACATACTTTTAATACATTGGTGGGTACATTAGGTAGTCAAGACATAAAAAAAATCAGAGAAACTTCATCAAAGTCTGTGTTAAAATCAGATTGTTTGGTGTGTTTCGCTATTGTGTTTTCAAGTGCCTTATGCATTCTAGAAAATAACTCCTTATAAAATGTATAGCTTCTTTTCTTTCAGTGTAGGTTGTCTCTGAGCTAAGATCATTCCCCATTTCAGGCAGAAACCTTTTAAGTAATCTTATTTGTCAAGTTTAATTTTCTTGTTTGTGCTTTTGTGTCCATATGAAAAAAGTCTTTGCCTGTTGCACCATTCTGAAGTGTCCACCTTATATTTTCCTCTAGCAGTTACCCAGCAATGGTTTGTGGAGGAGAAGGACATTTGTGTTTCTTTTGATTTTTTTTTGGCCTTGGGCACTCAATTATTTGTGGAGAAAAATTGGGGAGTAAGTTGAGGAACTACAGGAAAGACAACATTTTTGGAGGATAAATGCCAGTCTAGATAAAAAGGTCCTAAAGTCTGAAAACCAACAAAGAGACTTTTTGAGAAGAGACTGTGGCCAGGGAGTTACCTACAGAGCATACTGAATGGGGATGTTGGGAATAGGATATTTACTGGATGCCCGGGACCAGTAACACTGGCAAGAACTCAATGGTCAGTTGTTGGCATCTTCCCTTAGGTGGGAGCCAAGATCTTCACCTACAGCTAGTCCAATCTCTATGAGTGAGTTTCATCTAAGTCAGGGTGAGAGACATAGCTGTACTGAGCTGGAATTGAAAGCTAATAATGATATTACCCCCACTAGGTCTTGATCTTACATATTAGTTATAGAAATATAATTAAAAACAAATGTCTCTCAACATGGTAACACTCGCGAAAAAGCTGGTAGAAAAGGAGGGAGTTTTATTTGGCATTCAATCAGAATATGAGGTTCATTATAGGTATGTTACTTCTCTGAGAGATAGAAGACATGGGAAGAAATCTTACTTGTGTAGTCAGCCCACCACCAGCATCTCTAAATAGACAGTAATTAGTTATCAAGTAAGAGGACTTGACAGCATCATTTACTCATGTAATTTATCCTATAGTTACCTGTTAATTAGGGTGGCCATCTGTGTTATTTAATTGGTTTTATACAAAGAACAAATAAACTCATATATTTTGCCAAAAGGTTATTTTGCAACCAGGAAAGTAGCCCCCAAACCAGTGAAGTACAGAATGGGATGCCTCCTCATGTTTACAATTCTAACAGATGGCTCCCAGGTCTCTAGACAGACATCCCCGAGTCATAAAGTTGACAGAAGCCTGATTCATTTGAAGTGATACAGAGAGATAACTTACACGTTTTCTAAAAATAATTGCTTTTGTAGGACACAGAGGTGCTTACCTGTGATCTTAGAAGTTGGGAGATGGAGGCAAAAAGATTAGGACTTTCAGGCTAGCCTGCTCCACAAGAGATCTTATTTCAAATAGCACTGAAAAAATCAGCAAGCAAACATGTAAAAACTCTTAGAATCAAAGCAACTACTCCAGCTGGGCATTGTGTTACATATCTGAGGTCCAAGCCTTGGAAAACAGAAGAATCTGGAATTCAAGGTCAATATTGCTACACAGAAAGTTTAGAATAACCTAAACCACATGAGACTCTAACTATATCCAAAAATAAACAAGGAAAACGAATAAATTAATTAAAACCCTGACAAAAATATCAAAACCCCAGAATCTGTCTTACAAATTAAAATAAATATTTTAACAATAACAACAACAAAATATGGAGGGAGGTTTTGTTGTTGCTATTGCTAAAAAAAAAATATGGAGGGAGGTTTTGTCTTTTATATTCTGCAAAGTGATCCAAACTACATATTCTTGAGCTACAGAAGTAGGGAAAGATGCCTTTCTGAGACTCGTGACTGGAGGGTATGAGAGTACGCTCCCATTGTGACAGCAACAGGCTTCCAGGACAAGAAAGACATAATGATCAGCTGATAACACTGATTGATAAAATGTTGATGGAAAAATTGGCAAAGAGTCTGAAAGGAGATACCCTTCGAGGCTGGTAATGTTGCCCCTGTAGCCCCATGGGTTAGTAAACAAAAGAAGTTTTATGTCCTCATGAATTGTAAGTCCGAGAGGCCCCAAAGCCCACAAAACAATACAAGTCCCTGCTGTCCCCTTGGTTTCCCACTAGAACTGGATAATAAAATCATAATGATAAAGATATCACATACCCTGATTCCTAGCCTTTACTGTGTGCTAGAAGGTAGTAGTCAGGTTACTAGAGGAAAAAAGGTATCAGTGGTATTACCTGTCTGTGAATCTTTCAAATAATAATAACACCAACTTGATAAATAAGATGCATACACTTGTTCACTAGTGCTACAATTTTTTAAGGAGTAACCAGTCACTGTCTAGTTGGAATCCAGTCCCATGTCACAGGAAGAAAACCATGCTTGGTACTGTAAATTCAGCCAAAAAATCCATGGCTGTTGAGGTCTTGAGCCCAGAGAGGAAACTTGCTTCTGTTGTTTAGTCAGCGTAGTCAAACCATCATCTAAATATTTATGTGTATGCCTGTAAACAAATGATAGAACCTTCACTAGTGAAGCCTCTCTTTCAAATGAATGGTGTCATGAGTGTAGACACTCGTAGCTGTCCAAGGTGCTGAAAATAAGTAATGATTGAATGTTGATCCTTAAGCAAGATATTTATGCTACATCCTGTAATGGTCAGGGAACACTGTGAAAGAACATACGAGCTGAAAGATTGGGAGAAGAGCTGCCAAATGCTTCATCTGGTCATGATATCAATATTGACACCTTAAATCCCCATCAATTGAGGTTGCACAAAATAAATGTGCAAACAATCAAGCACACACCGGGGAGGAATTTCTTTCTTTCTCTTTTAATTTAATTTTATTAATTTATTCATATTACAACTCAATGGTTATCCCCTCCCTTGTATCCTCCCATTCCCCCCTCCCTTCCATTTTCCCCTTACTCCCCTACCCTATGACTATGACTGAGGGGGACCACCTCCCCCTGTATATGCTCATAGAGTATCAAGGACAGTTCATCCATGCTGAAATGGCTATTGATAGGTTGTGGAAGAGAGAAGGGGGAATTATTCTCATTCCAGCATCCACTGGTGAGACTATTAGGGTGCAGCAAGGAGTTCTAAATCCATGATCATACCGACATCCCTGATTAAATGTAGTAGATCACAACACAAAAACTAAATGACATGAACATGAGCAGGGAACTGGTATGGAGGAAAAGGGTTGACAGAGGTAAGAGGGTGATAAGAGAGGGTAGGGGTGCAAGGGTGAGAGTGATTAAATTGTATTATAGACATGTATAAAATTGTCAGTAAACAAAGTTAATAATAATAAGGGCATTCAACATGTGTTTGTCTAATACTATGCATGCATTTTAACATCCAATGCTATTATTTTGATTAATTGAAGAAATGATAACCATGTAAATATTTTTCTTCTTGATAAACTTGCCTTTTTCTCTCCTAGTGGATTCTCAAATACTTCTTCTCTACATGTGTTGGTTTCAGGAATTCAGAGCAAGTATCATTTCTGTATTCACTTCTTTGTCATTTCATCACAAGTTAATTACACAGTAAAATGAAAGTAAGGATGAGGAAGCTTTATAAAGCCAAATTGCATATTAATATTTCTAGAAATCATTGTTCAAACAATCATGTAGGCTTTCAAATGTCCTACATAGACACCTATGCAAAAATTGAACATTGGGGCAATCTACCCTGAAAATGTCAATTGAACAGACTTTGGAGAGTCAGGTTGCCCACACTTTTTGTGCCACCAGATAGAGCTAGTCTTGGTTCCACATCCAGTGGCCAGCTTAGTCTGACAACTACTACCTTTACATAAGCTAATCTCTAAGTTTTTGCCTGGACTGACCTCCATGCAAACACCCCAGGTTCCTTCCTCACAGATCTTTAGGTCCTACCTCAGTTGAGTCTCCCTCACATCCCCATCCATGCCTTTTCCTCAGCCTTCCAGGCAAGCCTTGGTCCCACTTGCAGTAAAGAATTCAAGAAACAAATAATAAATTCTGGAACTAAATGAATATGAAAAGACAACACAACAAAACCTCTGAGACATGTTGAAAGCAGCCATATGAGGGGAAACTATAGCTCTTTAATGCTTGCATTAAAAAGTTTTTTAAAAGCACAAGTAAATGATTTGATAATGCAACTCAAAAACTTGGAAAAACAGGAACAAATCAAATATAAACTCAACTAATGGTGAGAAATAATGAAAATCAGAGCAGAAATAAATGGAATAGAAACAAACAAAATACAAAAAAAATCAACTAATGTAACAGCTGGGGTCTTTTTTTTTTTTAACAGATAAACAAGTTTGACAGACCCTTGCTCCAAATAAATAAAACAAAGAAGAACGCAAATTCATAAAAATCAAAGGTGAACAGAGAAACATTGCAATAGGTACCAAATAAATTCAGAGTATTTTAACAGACTATTTTTTAAATCTGTGTTCCTCTTAGTTGGAACACAAAAAAGAATTAATCTCTAGATTCAGAAAAACCACCAAAATTAAACAGAGATGAATCAACAAACCAAAAAGACCCATAACAGATGAGGAGATTGAGATAGTAATAAAGGCTTTCAGCCAAAATTAAAGGTCATGGCCAAATAGAGTGACAGTAGATTCCTACCAGACAGTCAAAGAAGCCAGTATTTATTTCTTTTTTATAATTTTTATTTAAGTAATTTATTCAGATTACATCTAAATTGTTATCCCCTAACTTGTATCTTCCCATTCCCCCTCCATCCTTTTCATCCTGTTATCCTTCTCTAGGTCTGTGACAGAAGGGACCTCATCCCTTCACTATAAGATCACAGCCCATAAGGTCTCTTCCTGGTAGCCTGCTTACTCTTCCTCTGATGTCACCATATCTCCCCACAAAGGGAAAGTGGTCAAATAGGGGGCACAGAGTTCATGTCTAAGTCAGTCCCTGCTCTCCACATAGTTGTGGAGAAAGTGGTGTCCATTGGCTAGATCTGGATAGGGGTTCTAGGTTTACTGCATGTATTGTCCTTTGTTGATACAGTAGTTTGAGCTGACCTAACTGGGTCCAGATCCAGCAGCCTTAATGGTCTTCTTGTAGGTTTCTAGGACCCTCTGGGTCCTTTTATTTCCCCATTCTTCCTTACCTCTCTCACCTAGCATCTCAATAGGAAGTCCCAGTATCTATCCCAATCTCTGGCTAAGTGAAGACTTTCAGGAGACATCTCTGTTGAATTAGTGTCCAATTATAAGTGAGTATATACCATGTGTATGTTTCTGGGTCTAGGTTAACTCACTCAGAATAATCATCTCTAGTTTCATCTGTTTGCCTGCAAATTTCGGGATTTGTTTATTTTTAATAGTTGAGTAGTATTTCATAATGTAAATGTACCACAGTTTCTTTATCCATTCTTTGACTGAGGGACATCTAGGTTGCTTCCAGGTTCTGGCTATTATGAATAAGACTGCTATGAACATGGGTGAGCATATGTCCTAGTTGTGTAGTTGGGTATTTTTGGGTATATTCTAAGGAGTGAAATATCTGAGTCTTGAGGTAGCCCCTATTCCCAGTTTTCTGAGAAAGTGCCAGATTGATTTTCAAAGTGGTTGTACAAGTTTGCAGTCCCACCAGCAATTAAAGAGTGCTCCCCTTTCTCCACATTCTCCCCAGCATGTGCTGTCACTTGAGTTTTTTATCTTAGCCATTCTGATGGGTATAAGATGGAATCTCAGAGTCATTTTGATTTGCATTTCTCTGATGACTAAGGACGTTGAGCATTTGAGCATTTCTTTAGGTGTTTCTCAGCATTTGATATTCATCTGACAAAATATATAATATCCAAAATATATAAAGAGCTCACGAAATTAAACACCACAAAGCCAAATAATCCAATTAAGAAATGGGGCTCAGAACGAAACAAAAGCCAGTAGTTCATAAACTTTTCAAAAACACTGAAAGAGATGGAGCCCTTCTGAACTCCTTCAATGAAGCCAATATCACTCTCGTACCCAACCAGACAAAGACACAGCACCAGAAAAAGAAGGGAAGGAAGAAGGAAGGAAGGAAGGAAGGAAGAAAGGAAAGAAGGAAGGGTAGACCAATAGCCCTGATGAACATATACCTCAAAATACTTAGTAAAATACTTGAAAATAGAATACAGATATACATCAAAAAGATTATACACCATTGCTAAGTTGTCTATATTCATAACATTCAGGAATACACAGGTCAATAAACATAATAAACTCCAAAATGGACTTGAACAAAAGGTCATAAGATTATCTCAGTAGATGCAGGAAAATCCTTTGACAAAATCCAACCTGCCTTCATTTAGAGAATGTAGGACTAGAGGGAAAAATACCACAACACAATAAAATCTGTACATGAGAAACCCACAGCCAATATAATTCTAAATGGCTAAAGCTTAAAGAAAACCCACTGATGGATACTGAATTAATTTGAACAAATAAAAACATTTTCTATGTAGCAACAACCAATATACAAACAATGAGATCATGATCAAACTCCCACTCTTAATAACCTTAAGTAAAAGAAAATAAAATCTAACCCAGAAAGTGAAGGACCTCTATAATGAAATATTACACCTCTAAAGAAAGATATATAGACATCAGAAAGTAGAAAGACATCATATGCTCATGAATTGGTATAATTAACATTGTTAAAATAACCATTTTATCAAAATATGTTCATACATTCAATACAATACAATCACAATAAAAATCCCCATGTTATCTTCCCATAAATAAAAAAAAATTATCCTAAATTTTATGGAAATATACACACACAAACACACAACAGACACACACACAGACACACAGCACACCACCAACACCACAAACACCACCACCAACAACAACAACACCAAGCATAGAAACAAACAAAACCTCAAAGCAAACCAAAGCAAAGCAAACCAAAGCAAACCAACCAGCCAACCAAACAATGGAATAACAAACAAATCCTGAATAAAAAAAAGAACAATGGTAGAATGATCAGCTTCCCAGAACTTAAGATATATTTTGGAGCCACAGTAATAAAAAGTAAAATAATAGTGACACGAAACCGTACATATAGACTAATGGGCACAAAATTGAAGACCCAAATGTGAGTACATGTAACTTGAGTTACTTAATATTTGACAAAGAAGTAAAAATTATAAGCCGCACAAAAAAAAAGCAACTTCAACAGATTGTCTTGCAAAAACTGGATGTCCGCACTAAGAAGAATAAAATTAAACATGTATCTATCATTTTGGAAAATAATACTAAAATGTATCAAAGACCCAAACCTGAGAGCTGCAACACTGAAACTTCCAGAAGAAAATATAGGCAGTACCCTACATGACACAGGCATAAGGAACGATATCCTGTACAGGAAGCCTGCAGAAACTGATGCACCAATCAAAGATAATGCATGGAGAGAACCTAGACTAGACCCCCTGTTAGCCAATGGGAAGATCCGTCTCATGTGAGTCCCCTAGTAAGGGAAGCAGGAGCTATCCCTGACATGGACTCTGGTGCCTGCTGGGTGGCCTTGCCTGGCCACAGAGGAAGAGGATGCAGGATGCAGTCAAATGGTGAGGGAGGAGGGTCCCCCTTCAGTAGACTAGGGAAGGAGGACAAGGAAGCGGAAGGGAGGGGGAAATAGGAGGAGACAAGGCAGAGGGTTACTATGGGATGTAATGTGAATAAATTATAAAAAATAACAATAAAGGAAATAATTTTTGAAAATGAAAATAAATAAAAATAACATCTTTGTGGAAAAATAAAGATGTAAAAAAAAAAAGAATGAAAAAAAATGACTTCCTGAATAGAACTCCATTTTCCCAAGATTTAAGACCAACAATTGACAAGTAGGACTTCATAAAACTTAGAAGTTTCTACACAGCTAGAAAAAAAAAATCAACTAGGTGAAAAAGACCATGGAAGGAGGGAGAATCCTTGCCTGCTACGCTTCTGACAGAGGGGGTAATATCCAGAATATATAAAGAACTAAAAAACAAAACAACCAAAATAAAGAAAAAAGACTACATGAGCATGACCCATTGAAAGGTGTGTGTAGAACCTGAAAAGAGGGTTCTCAAAAGAATAAAAAAAAATTGTTAAGAGATATTTTTAATGTTCATTGTTACTAGTCATTAGGGAAATACAAATTTTAAAAAATCAGCTATGTGAACCAGCTACGTCAGCTACATCAGCATATACCCAGTGGATTTGACATCCTATTCCACAGGTACTTGCTTGGATATGTTTACATTTGCTCTATTCATAGTATCTAGGAAATGGAAACACCTAAATGTCATTAGGCTGACAAGTGGACAATGAAGATGTCGTACATACATACTGTGGGATACTATTCACCTTTAAAGAAAAATGAAATCATTAACTTTCAATGTAAATGGGGAAAGCTGAAACGATCCTATTTAGTGAGGTAATCCAGGCACAAAACCACAAACATCACATATCATCTCACTGGAACCTCCTAAGTCCAGATCCTCAGATGTGAGTACATAAGCTGGAGTAACTGCAGAAACCAGGAAAGCAAAATAGAAACATTTGGCAAGATGGGAGCAGAAAAGAAATAAAGAGGGGATAAGAGAGTCTATGGATCTGATCTGCAAGATGGGGAAGGGGAAGAATCTTTAGAAAGGAAGAAATGAAGAAGGAAGAAGGAAAAAGGTAAAGGGGAATAGCAGAATATAAGGGATCTGATCAGGGCAAATGGGAAAATGGGCACTCTTTAGGGAGGATGAATCTAGTTAAATATGAAAGTAGGAGAGAGGGAAACAAATAACAAGAAGAGACTCGATACCCTATGAGCATATACATAGGGGAGGAGAGTAAGGGGAAAATGGGAGAGAGGGAGGAATGGGAGGATACAAGGGATGGAATAACAATTGAGATGTAATATGAATAAATTAATAAAATATATTTTAAAAAACAAGAAGTACCTTTGGAAAATAATAATGAATCATACTACTATCATCTTACAAACCATAATACATGCAAGTCTGTGTATAAATATACATATATAGCTTTTGTGAACTTTTCTTCTCTGGGATGGCAATGCTCCCTCCAGGAACCAAAAGACCACCTAACAAAATCCCCAATACTAGACATGAGAAGCCATCTTAGGAGTGAGAGCTGTCCAAGAAACCCCCAAAGTATGCAGCCTATTGCTCTCACCCTCGATTGCCTTGCAGAGGTGCAAGGTAAGTCCTCATTGCTGAAGACACCATGCACTTCAAAATAGGGCCTAAAAGCCAGTGATCTAGAGATGACCCGAATGAATGCCTTCTTCCTGAGGACTAGCTTTCATGGTGAGGAAAGACACCATGCAAGCTTCCAAAGGAGGGTGGCACCCAAACATCTTGCTCAGCTATAATGGCTATGAATGACATCAGTGACCAGCTTATATGGTCAATGATAAATGACCAGCATGGTATAATTACCCTAAAGGTGTAGTAGTGGCATTCATACCTTGGTGATAATCAACATCTCTCTAACTGGACTTAAGACCTGAACAGCAAGATGGAAACAGTGCTTGGTACTAGAAATGTAGCCAATCATTCAGTGCTCTGAAGTCATGGATATTGGAGGAGAACCTACAACCACTAATTTACAAAGCCAGCATAATTTCTAACAACAATTTAAACATTTGTCCTAATACACACAGACAAATATATTATTCGCCCCCTCATCAAGGACACTACTCTTTGCAACAGTCTGACAGACAGCACTACAGAAAACCACGATGAATCAAAACGCAGAGCTGTGGAGCCCAGTCCCAATGGGTGCATCTACAAAATACTCCTGCACCTAAAGCTCAGGGAACGTTGTGGATTTGGGGCAGAAAGATTGTTAAGAGGCACAAGATCAAGGAGTTTCCTGTGATTTTGTGTTTCTTTATAATAACAGAAGCCACATGACTACCTAAAATGAGCTTTAAAGAGATGAAAATAGACATGTTGAAATGGATGGGGGAAAGTCAATGAAGCCTCCACCCTACCAAAAAACTGCAGGCAACTAAGGAATGTTCAGAGGGAGAAACATAGTCTCTACTATGGAAGAGCACATCAAATATCAAATGGTCAGTTCAGGAAACATACATATTAGCACATTATACAGTATAAGCAGGTTATTTTAAGAATATATATTACACATATACACATGTAATTATAATAATGAAAAAAAGAGACCGCAAACTTGAGAGAACAAAAGTGGGTATGTGGGAGGATTTGGAGGGAGGAAAAGGAAGGGAATAATGTGGTAATTACATTCTAATCTCAAAAGTAAAAATAAAAACTTTTTAAAGGCTGAGGACAAAATGGGACTCATTTCCTACTATGATGCATCTCATTTTCCTTGTGGAAAAGATATATGGTAGCAACTGTTTATTTCTCTTTGATGGGTCTTCAAAAACTTCAGATTTACTATATTCTTTTAAAAATTGGAATAGAATTACACCACTTTCTGCCAGATATCCTCCTTTGAACCCTCCCAAGCTACTTTCTCTCAAGCCCCTCTGTTGTCTCCCTTGCACACTGACTCTCAATTTGATATCCTCTTTTCCTTATTATTGTTACATATATGTATGTACACTTATTCATAAGCATTTATGACCACAGAAGACAATCTTCCTGCTGGGGATAAATCTAACTTTGTGGTGGAGGGTTTGCCTAACAAGTATGAGGTTCTAGGTTCAAGTCCAAAAAACCTCCAGACTAGCCCACCTACACACAGAGAGAAACAGTGCTTATATCTTATTGTAGAGGTCTAGGTGGAGTCTAAACCACTGATATCTTAAGATAAAGGTGATTTTTTTTTCTCGTTCATTCTGACTGCCTGAACTAGAATTCATATATTTGAGTTGGTTCTGTGCTTGCATAACTTAGCTCTTATAATCAAGTCAGTAGCTTGAATATGACAAATTTACTGGAACAAAGCAATATATCCTAGAATAACCTAGGTCTAATGCCTTCCCTATGTCTAACACTCTATTAATTGAATCTATATTTGGAATCACAACTGTAAAGTTTTGAGAAGTCTTCAGATTGTTGAGCCTGGTGTTGACTCTAATAGACTCCAGTGGTTGGTCAGTTCTATTCTGCCAATTGTTTCAGAAAGTGATACTCTATGTATACAGTGGGGAATGTTATTGAACAACATTCCTAGGTGATATGAACATTTTATTCTATATAGTCCTGAAAAAAATGAAAACTTACACACACACACAAACACACACACACACACATACACACACACACACACACACACACATCTTGGGTAGATCCCATAACATAATGCTATATTTAGCTTTTTCATGTGTGTATTTTAGTTTTTTACATATACATTTGTATTATTACATATATATATATGTATATATATATATACACAATAGATTACCTATAGCAAGAAGAACCATGAAACAATCAGGAATTATATAAATGTTACATTCTTAGTGTTTTGGCTCTTTGTATTTGACGGTCTTGAAGAAGACATTTTTCTTATTTTGGTACATCTAAATTTCTGAATGTAAATCAATCTCCACCACATATTGTTGTTATCAACTTAGAACACCTATCTAGACCTAGAAACATCTTAACCTCTAAACAATTAAGCTTCATTGTAAAACTAAGCTACCTGGTTTTCAATTCTCTCAGAGACTTGAGAAGGAATATTATTGACAATGAGACAGGTTAACTCATGGAAACACCCATCCTACCTCAAAGAGGATGATGATCCTAAAAGAGCCTCCTTATGGAGATGGCTTCAAAATGTAGCAAACTAGCCACTGGAAGGTCCTCATTTCTACCACTGACAAAATTCTGCCTAAAGAAAGACAAGCTTGGATGCAGGCAGAGTCAACAGCCAAACTGCCAAGACAGGATAAGCAAGTCCTCAATAGTTCCTGCCGCACAAATATGTCTGTCAGATGTATTGGGCCAGAAGGCTGAAGAAGATGTTCCAATATTGTAGAGAGTTTTGTGTGACTATTCAGGTACAAATGTTATATTTAAAAGGATATTTGGCTGCTGCCTATAAATTGCAAAGATACCTATACATCAGCCACAAGGAAAAATCAAATATTTTCCTACCGATACATTGCAACAGATGTTGGTCAAGCCAAATGCCATATTGTTGGGTAATATGCTTTAATGGAAGGCACAGTAAAAATATGCATGTATTACATTTCTAAAGCATATACCAATGACAAAGAGTGTGTAAGGCAGTTTGTAAACATATCAACAATGTTTCAATTTCTAACAGATGGAAAAAAACAGGGTTGCACTAAGTTCAATTTTAATTATGAGATTTTTGAGAAGTCAAAGGTTGGACTTCATATCAGAGAGTTGGCTGCTGCTAAAGATTAAAGGACCAAGTGTGTATTCAAGGTCTGTCTAAAAGGGTCTTCTGGAGGGTCTCTACATGGGCAGCTTTGTGGGTTATCATTGGACATTACATAATAAACAAATTTGTCCTTTTGTCGACTATATATAAGTATGTATATGTATGTATGTATATATTACATATATATATATATATAGTGTGTGTGTATGTGTGTGTGTGTGTGTGTGTGTGTGTGTGTGTGTGTGTGTAGCAATACCATTTAGATAAAATAGACTTACTGACCAATATAAAAAACAAAATTGGTGTTTGGGTGAGACATAGAGCACCATTAAAGCTTCTTCTTGCTGTGGATGGAAATTAGCATAGAGACCTACAACTGGACAATGCGCAGACTGAAAGACTATGGGACTCTGGAACATTCCACCCTAAACCAGATGTCTTCATCAAACCCCTGGAAACATACATATTAGCACATTATACAGACTAAGCAGGTTATTTTAAGAATATATATTACACATATACACATGTAATTATAATAATAAAAAAAGAGACTGCAAACTTGATAGAGAGCAAAAGTGGTATGTGGGAGGATTTGGAGGGAGGAAAAGGAAGAGAATAATGTTGTAATTGCAGTCTAATCTCAAAAGTAAAAATAGAAACTTTTTAAAGGCTGAGGACAAAATGGGACTCATTTCCTACTGTGATGCATCTCATTTTTCCTTGTGGAAAAGACATTATATGGTAGCAACTGTTTATTTCTCTTTGATGGGTCTTCAAAAACTTCAGATTTACTCAAGGTTTAGGGAGCTATGTGGAAGAAGAGGAAGCAAGACTATAACAGACAGAGGGAGTAGACGACACCAAGGATGTATTTTCCAGATACAACAGGATGGGTACACATATGATCTCACAAAGACTATGATAGCAGGAGCAAGACTTGTACATGTTCAAGCTGGACAACATCTGAGCACTGAGACATCAAAGTGGAAACAAGGCCCAATCTCTAGTCAAGAAGCCGTTTGCAATTGATACCTACTAGGCAAGGGAAAGTTGGTTTTCTCTAATGGAGTGTCAGTAGGTATATAAACCATATTCCAGGGCAATCCTAAAGCCTGGGAGTATCACAAAACTCTCTCTCTCTCTCTCTCTCTCTCTCTCTCTCTCTCTCTCTCTCTCTCTCTCTCTCTCTCTCTCTCTCTCTCTTTCTCTCTCTCTCTCTGTGTGTGTGTGTGTGTGTGTGTGTGTGTGTATGTATGTATGTCCCTCACTCCCTGCCCTGACCATGTGTGAGTGTATGTGCTTTGGTAATTTTTTTTGTCTTAATGATTTTTTTCATTTGTCTATTTACATTTCCATCTTTTCCTTGTTTGTTGTTTTCCTGTTGGGAGAGAGAACATGATGTGGGCTGGATAGGGTGGTGGAGATAATCTGGGTGGAATTAGAGGAGAGCAAAAATATTATCAAAATGTGCTTTAAAAAAAAAACTTCCCTTCTTCAGACTAATACCCTCAAAATAACAGTATCCTTGTGATAAATGTCTTTTTAATTTTGTATTTTAAGGATAAATAAACATAATAAAGTAAAGCAGTTTCCGTGTATCCTATCCTTGGTCCCCTCTGGTACATATGCCCTTAGGAATGGGGGAACTTATTCATACAAAGAGTTCTCCAGACAGCTAGTGGAGCCCATGGTCCAAAGTGTTGCTGCTTTAACAACTAAGCCTGATATGTTCCTGTGCCATCTCCATTGTTTGTTCTTGATGCTCAGAATGAGTGTGCAGTTGAACCATTGTGCTATTTAAGGCAAGAATTGAGAATATTGCAAGCCAAAGATACTCACAGATGAGCCACCTCAGGAGCTCTGGGCATATCCCAGGGAAGAGGGAGAGATTGAGACCTCTATTGCATCTCTTTTACTCCAAAGAAAAGAGTCTCTTAAGGATGTGCAGCATACTCACTCATTAATGGGTATGATTACAGGACCAAAGATATGAAAGTGAAAGAAATAAACATCCCTTTACTCTCAAGGAGTTCAATGTAATCACAGAAACTAACCAAACTAATTAGAAAGCACTGGTGGAACACCACACCATAGCTGCTAAGACTCATGGAGGATCACATGTTCATCAGAACTGAGTCTGCACCTTAGCAGGTCCCAGGGCACCTCACATCAGGCAAAGCACTGAGCATCCCAAGTCTTAGCATTTTCACATGTGAAGTCTTATACAATGACTACAGTTGTATTCAATATTAAAATGAGCATGTGATTGTTAAGTAAGGCTGACACACAGTTCCTTCTTACCCCATGGAAATAGTCATAATTACTAATGTGCAAAATGATTTATACAGTGCAGTCTTGATTTACAGATACTTGTGAAGGAACTGATGGTAAGTTGAGAAGCGTAGAGATGGTTAGCATTTATACAGAGCCATTCCTCTAGGTCTCAGGAAGAGAAGAGAGTGACTTGGGTATTATTCCATACTCACAGAAAGTCTGTGTATACATCCACACCGCTCTGGCAGCTGAGTTATCAGACAACTTAGTGGCTGATATTTGTATTTACCTGATTCCAAATTGCACTCATCACTTAATAAACAGACCTCTTCTGCAATCCCATTATTTAAAATGCCACCAAAATGTCACTACTAAATAATCTTCCCAGCTCTAAATCTAAGGGATATGGAACAAGTGAGAAAAACAAGGAAAGATTAATATATGTTAAATCAGGAGAGAAGATTGCAAGGCCTTGGGTTTGGGCTGCAATTTCCCTTGTATGTGTAATCATCTTACAGAACTATTCTGTGACATCTAGTTTCCCCAAAAGGCATGGAAATAGAAAGAAAAAATAAATAAGAGAGAGAGAGAGAGAGAGGAAGAGAGAGAGAGAGAGAGAGAGAGAGAGAGAGAGAGAGAGAGAGAGAGAGAGAGAGAGGAGAGAGACTCTATAACGATAGCTTGGCTGTTTTTATTTCTCTAATTTTCCGTTGAAAAATACTCAGCTCAGAAAATTGTGCACACATGGTAGCCTGCTCTTAAATCCAATTTCATCCAGCAATGCCAGTTTCTTCTGTTTTAAGAAAAAGAGAGCATGCTGCACAATACAAATATTGAGGCCACATGCTGTCCCCTGCTGTCATCCAGGAGTTAATTTGTTCACAGCTCACCTATTTGCAGCATCTGATTGCCTCAATTACCAGCTCACAGTGACCCCTGATCAGGGATGTTCTCCATTAACTTCTGTCTGAAGTAACTTGCTAGGAGGCCCCTCCCTCCCATCAATCAGGATGAGTTAGCTCTCTTCAAAAGCATTCCTGCAGCGAGAACTCACTCAAGTGTCAAAGCAGGCTTTTAATTGCAAAGTTGATTTTCATTCTGGTTGACTGGAAACATCCGAGCATTAAATTTGATTCCCCTGTGTTACTAAAATGTAAAAGTCGATAATGTTCTATAAATTATAGAGAAGTCCCCATATGAGGGATGAGACAGGACACACTAGAGTGCTCTGTAGTCAGTCAGAACAGATTCTAGGAAGGAATCAAGGTGTATGACAGGGCCGGGCACCGGGGGATCCCTGTAACGAAAGTAGGTGATACAAGTCCTAGAACCATCTCTGTCCTCCATTGGTGGGAAGGAAACTCACATTCTAAGATGGAAAGAGTACAGCAGATAAACTAGTGTATAGAAAAAGAAAGCCATGCCAGTTGCCACATTCTTGGTGTGAATAATCCCAGGAGGCTTTTATCTATGTGTAAAACAAATCATGCAAGCAAACACAACAAGATACAGAAGACTTAAACTTAAACCATCTTTCCTAGGACAGGTAGGCATACAGACTAAAATGGGTCTGGGGAAATACTTGAAGAACAAAAGACAGACATATGCTCCTTCAAAGAGGCAAGCCCCTCGTTCAGAGACAAGAAGGAAGCTATGCCAACCTCACTTCATTCTGCCCTGGTCCACGCCTACCTCCATAACCTGACCTCTTACCCAGGCCTGCAGCCATAGCAAGCATCAATGTAATTCAAGATGTCAGGGAAAGTCCGTAGTTCAGAACTCTGTTCCCAGTGACACTGAACTGTGGCCACCTCATCAATGGCTCTCAAAAGCAACCATTTTAAATACAAGCAAATAAGATGCTGTGAATAACCTGCCTACTTTTATTTTTCCAGAATGTGAAGTTCTCTTTGCCTTCCTTGCCTAGGAGTCTGAAGGTCTCTTTCCCCCTTTCCAATTAACCACTAACCTACACCATTTGTTTGCCTATCTGTAGTGACAACTTTCTGGGCTGAGAGCTGAGCAGTCTGTTTCTGATGCTGGCCATGTGATTCTGGGCAAATTACATCATCGTTTGTCTCTGGATCCTTAGCAAGAAGCATGGAGGTTCTGGCGATGTGCTTGCGGGTAGTGACTACATGCAAAGTGCTTGAACGGCATACAGCATCTGAGCAATGCAGCCATATTTAACCTATAACCTAATAGTCCATGTGTGTCATGTGTATATGTCTGTGTATGTGTGTACATGTGTGTGTGTGCATGTGTGTTTATGTATTGTACAGGTGTGTGTGCTTCTGTGTATACATATGTGTGTGTACAAGTGTGTGTGTACCAGTGAAGTGTGTGTAGGTGCACATGTGTGTAGAGGTCAGTGGACAACCTCATGGGGTTTTCCTCCTTAGGGACTGCCCTCCTTATAAGGCAGTCTCCCATCAGGACTTGGAATTCACTGATTAGGGTAAGCTGGCTGGTCACCAACCTCCTCAGAGATCTGCCTGTCTCTGCCTCCCCAGCCCTGCAATTACAAACACTCACCGTGACAACCAGCTTTCCATGTGGGTGCTGTGGCACTAGACTTGGGTCCTTAGGCTTATACAATAAGCACTGGGCTCTTTCCCTAGCCCCTACTAGTCCTTGTTTTTTAAGGCTCACATAAAAGTGGTTGCCTAGCCAAGCATTCTCTTGCCTCCATCACCTATGCTTGGTGTTGCTGATACAAAATCTTGAAAGAATCATTAGGTAAGAGAGGAAGGCATGTTCAGAAGCACCTGTGACTTTAGCTTTCCCCTACTGGGATTCCTAGAGAGGATCATTGAGCTCCAGGCTCCTCACAATGTACAGTGAAATACTGATTCTAGGATTAAAGTGCGTTTGTGGATCCCACCCTCCCTCCTTTGCTTCTACTATCCCTTTCTTCTTACTTTTTATAAAATTAATTTATTCTTTGACCATCTGTTGGCCTTACTCACCCACCTAACTGCCTTTATCTTCTTTCCATTCGTATTTTAAAAAAAACAAAAGCGAAAACTCTCCTCCCACCATGCCACGTTCATGTCTTTTGTTTTGTTTTTGATTGTTTTGAGATGCACTGAGTTTAGTCAGAGCTTTGAGGCCAATTACCTATTTCTCACCCTCCCTCCCTCTATCCTTCCCTCTATCCCTCCGTCCCTCACTCCGTCCTTCCCTCCTTCCCTCTTCCCTTCCCCTCTCTTTCTTCCTTCTTTTCTTCATTTCTCCTCTACTCTCTCCTTTCTCATACCCTTATAAATGGGTATAAACAAGGCATGTGTGTTTCTTTAAACAATTCCCGTATGTGGTGATGGTTTGGGGGAAACCTGTGAATTCAGAGATGACAAAGAGTTTTCACAGAGGAGTTTTTCCAGGCTTTTGTGGCTCCTCCTGTCCCCCGAGCTACACACAGGCACTAACACGTCTTCCAGCACACTGTGCCACATCCAGTCCTTGTTTTGTCACTCCTCAGAGAATAAGAGGAACAGGTGGAATCATTGCCTCTTCAGTGACAACGTGGCCCTTATTATAACTTAATCATGAGGACTGACAGGGGTTCTCCAGGGCATCAAATCCCAGGTCCCTCAGCCTATACCAGTTTTAGACTAGACTTCATTTCACACCATCACCCTGCATGCTGCATGACACCCTCCAGCTCCAGAGAAAACGTTACTTTATTTGAATAATCTTCATATTTGTGTTGACTGTAGCTGATAATTTTGTAAGGCAAGCTGAGTTTAAACACTGACGATATGCTTCTGTTGTGTCATGTTTGCAGATTCCATTTGAGCAAAGCTGACATTTCTAAAGTTTCAAGGAAAAACTTGCTAGACTTTTTCTAAGAAACCAATTATGATAAACAATAAATGTTCCTGTTACAAACAGTTCACACTTCAGGTACACATAAATTCTTCCTACCCTTATAAATGGGTATAAACAAGGCATGTGTTTCTCTAAACAATTCCCATATGTGGTGATGGTTTGGAGAAAAACTGTGAATTCAAAGAGCACAGATAGTTTTAACGGAGGAGTTTTCAAGGGTTTCATGGCTTCTCCTATTCCCCACACCTACATGCGTGCACTTACAGAGATCTGTAGGCAAAAAGGATCAAGCCATGGGCAGATCTAACTGTATTTTGAGTAGAGTGTCACATACATTGATTAAACAACAAAAAACAAAAACAAAAACAAAAAACCAAAAAACAAAAAATCAAAGCAAACAAACAAACAAAACAAATTATTTTTATAATGTTTATGATCAGCAACTATTTTCTTTCACATCATGATATCAAGGCCTGCTCCAGTGCTGATAGGAATTGGGTAAAACGTCTCAGGAAATCCTGCTCTGGATGAATCCAGGATGTTCAGAGTACAGTGGCAGCAAGGGTCGCTGCATCCTGTGTGGCACAACTGTGCTCTGCACATGTAGACTCCTCAACAGTCAGGTGTGGGCCCAGCCTTAGTAATGAACATGTGGTGTCCCTGTAGGTCACGTCACCAAACTAACCTTCAGTCTCTCTTTCTGCAAAGGGAGAAGGTTGCACTATATTATCTTAAGGAGTTCTCTGAACATTGAGATAGATGGTCTCTTGGGTTATATGGCATTTTAAAGAGTCTTCTGTTAGGAATTAGCATACAACATTTAACTCTGAGATAAACACAAACATTGCTATTTCTACCGCTATAGCATAAGACCTTCACTTTACAACAGGAAACGGTCAGCAGTAGGTGAGGGTCAGACTTCCCATTCAAAGAATTGTAAACTCCATTGGAGCAGGGTGCCATGCTTTCATTTCTCTCTAACTTTCTTCACCATGTATGGTAGACAAGGACATGAAAGTAAGAGAATATTCCCAAATAAGCCTACTGAGGATTTGATAAGGAAGACGATTGTGGTGGAATGTACAGGCAAAAAGTCAAAGAACAAAGAAGAAGGAGTGTTAGTTTGAGGAGACTTTCCATCAAGTTTGAGTGTGAATGGGTCGGTAAGAATGCAAAACTTAATTCAGAAGTTGGTGAGAAGAGGAAAAAAAGAAATGGCCTTGCTAGCTATATAGAGGAATGACGGGGTATGCAGAGTTTAAGCTGGTCACTAGCATCGATGTGGCACAGCATTGTTGGGGCAGGGAGGGACACAGGACAGATCTAGATGGATGCCAGCACTAAGAAAAACAAGGCACGTCAAAATAAAAACTAAATATCATAAAGCCTTGCCTTTGGGGTGTTCTATTGACTGTTTTCTAGGTAAGCTTTGTAGTCATCTTCTTAGGAAGGACCCCAGAAGGAGCTGTTCACTATGCATGGCATGTTTTTGTACTGTACAAATGCCACTACCAAGAACTAATGGCATCAGCTTCTACCACACTGTGACATTCCATTTGAGAAAATGATATGTTGTTACTAAGAAGTGAGGAATATTGACTTCTCCATGTGCTTCTTGCTTGCTCAATTGCTTTGATTGCAGCAAAAAATACACATGTTAAACATGCAAAAAAAAAAAAAAAAAAGACACAGGTTTATCTCTGGTTTACAACAATGTGGAATTTGCTCTGCGCCCTGGAAATAATAAAATTCCTTACACTCTCCTTGATTCTGGACTTAAAAAAAAAAAAACAGTTTTGTTGTTTTTCTTTATTCTTTTTAATCTTCCTGGTAGAAATGTTCAAAATGTATGACAGTTCCTCAGATGATGTAGAAGGCATGCTGGAGGAGGTCCAACAGTCGGATGGTATCCCAGACTTAGTAACGATCACATGGTTTCCTTGGAGCTTGCATCACCAATCCTACCTTCAGCTTCTCCCTCTGTAAAGGGAGAATGCTGCACTGTATTATTTTAATCATTTATCTGCTGATTAATAATGTGTTATTCTTGGATATGAAAACATGGTTCAGTAAATAAGAGCACTTGCTGCTCTTGCAGAGGACCCAAGTTCAGTTTCCATCATCCACATGACAAGGCCATCCAGTGTCCTCTTCTGACTTCTATAGGCACCAGGCCCTCAGGTGGTACATATATACACATGCAGGTCAACACATATAGGCCAATACCTCTAGTCTTATAATAAAAATAAATATTAAAAATATATTATTGTCTTAACATAAATAATATTTTAAATTCAATATGTATTTTTTTGTGTGTCCACTGTGTATCAGGTATTGCTCTAAACTTGAAGAATATGACAAGTGAAAAACAAAGACCTTGTTCTCCTGGAACTTACCTTTTAGTAGATAGAGACAGACAAAAAATAAAACAAATATATATATACACATACTGGATGCCGAAAGAGCTGCAATGACAAGTTAAACAGATTAAACAGAAGGATATGAGTGATTGTTGGACTGGCCGTGTGTGGGAAGTAAAAGGCTCATTTACCTTGGGCAGTCAGGAACCCTCCCCCCCCCCCCGATAAAGTTACTTTATAGCAGACATTAGACTGAAATACGGAAGTAGAATATGCAGGGACCCAGGGGAAGAGTACCTAGGATAAAGAAGAAGTAAAAAGATGCTAAGGCAAAGGTTGCTTGAAATAGAATTGGAGCCCTCCTGCTCCCAGGCTGGGAGGGACATCCAGAGGTTAGCCTGTGTTTCGAATGTTCCCTCACTTGCCTTCAGCTTATGCGATTCACTCAGCATAGATGTCAACATCATTCCAACAGATTTCAAACAGTTCAGAAAATGTCTGTCTCCAAAACCACAGAGAGGCCTCAGTGGAACCTCAGAGCCTGGTGGCAGAAAGAATAGGAAATATGTTCTAAGACTATATATATTAAAGTATAGTTGTCTCTTGAATAAGCCAGATCCTTTTCTCACTTAAGGAAGACATTATTTTGGGGGTCTTTCTAAACATTTTCCTCAAAATAAAGAAGTTAAAACTTAGACAACTATATTTGGAAGGAAGCAAAATCAAAGCCTGCCCTGAGAAGGTGGGACTAGCTCTTGCCTAAATAAGCATTTGCAATTACAGCCTCAGAAATCACCTTGTAGATACTTAATAGTTTAGTAAGATTTTTAATGAGACTCTTGGAACATGAGAAACCCCACTGTATAAAACAGTCTCATAAAACTTTAGGCAGATATGTTGTGCCCTCAAACAAACCTCAAAGCCCACCTGTGCCTTGTGATATGAAGTATAGGTGTAGCTGATTTCAGGATTTTTGTTATACTTGGCTCCAAGTATTCTTGGGAAGATCTCAAATTCCTTTTGAAACGCCCCACAAATAGAGTGGATGACTACCAGGGAGTGTAAAAAACTCAATATCTTCTAATTGCATTGCTAATTCTCCCATATGAATTTCTATATTTACTACACTAACTCATTTATTTGACCTCTTCAGAGTTTATCAGCATTTCCATGAGGAATAGGATACAGAGAACACTTCCTTTTTGTTCTGGGGACACAATACTCTCTACTAAAGCCAATACATAATCAAGTCAAGGGAAGTAGGAGAATAGGACAAGACTTGCAACCTAGTGGCTAGGAGGGGTTTAGAAAGAGGAGCCATAGCTACCACTAAATGTAATCAGAAAGACTTCTTGGAAGTGATTGTGTAGTCTATTGTCTTTGATGTAAGTCCACTCATGGAAGTCGGAGTGGTGTACTGGGGTGCTACTGTCTTATTGTCAGGACTGTAAGCAGGCTCAAAGGACTAGAAAGTAGGCCATGAGCCTACACAGAGACCAGTACAAAGTCTGTGCTAAGGGGAGTCAGGAGAACCTGGAAATGCAGTCTTTCACACTGAAAGCATGAATACTTTGGACTTTGCACTCAGGCTGTTAAATTACTGTGTGATCTCTGAATCCTTTTGCACAGATGAATTTCACGATAGTGAGGGAAAGTTAGAAGGATGTGGTAGAGAGCAGAAAGAGAGATGGCTTCCTAAAAGAATCACTTTTTCCCCATGAGGGAAAATGGCAGAGATGAAAAGCTGGCTCCAGAACAGGAATTTGGGTGAGAAATATATATTTTTTTAAAGAGAAGCCACATAACTGTGGACAATGGACAGGACAATGATACTCAAAGAAAGAATAAGCAGGCTACCAAGGTGAGACTTGATAGCCTATGACCATATAGTGGGGAGGAGGTCCTCCTCAGTGATAGACCTAGGGGAGGGGAGTAGGCGAAAGCGGAAGGGAGGGAGGAATGGGGGGAGACAAGTGATGGTATAGCAATTGAGTTGTAATCTGAATAAATTAATAAAATTAAAATTAAACAAACAAACAAGACCTTTTACCAAAAATAAAATAAAATAAATCAATAAAGGGAAGCCACAGAAGCTCTACAAAATGTTGAAGCAGATCCAGCTCTCCCAAGCCCCCACCCATCAGCCACACCTTCAGGTTTCTATATGTCTACTCATTCATGTGATCTACAGTACAGACTGTTTATAAAGCTTTTTCACTGAGATTTTTAGTCTAGATGACCCAAACATTAGTGGTAGTAGAGTGCTGAAGTCACCTGCTGTTATTGTATCAGGAACTATCTGTCTGTCCTTTGTTCACTAGGGTTTGTTTCATGAAGTTGGGAAGCTCAACATTCAGTTCATATACATTTACAATTGCTCTGCCTTCCTGATGAATTCTTTGCTTTATTTATTTATTGTTGTGTTTGCTGCTGAAGCATGCTTCCCACAGTGTTTCATTTTCTCACAGGTAATTCTAACATTTCTATTGTCTCAAAGTTGTCATCTATTTGCTGATTATCTTCCTTACTCAAATTATTTCTGACTCATGGTTAGAATGGTTTGCTATTGTGCATTTTGCATACTATGAGAAGGAGTCCCAGGTCTTTTTAAATTCCATTTTAGCTATTTTATTATCACAGTTGCTTTATCTGGAAGAGGAGTGTGGCATAGCTCAGTACTGTCAGTCTAGGATATATGGCCCTATTTTCTACTCATCCTCAGTTAAAAACAATAGGGAGGAGCTCATCCCTCCTACTAGGTAGAGGTGGGATTTTTCATCTCTATATTAAACCTTTACTGACATCTCAGAAAGGGTGGACGTATTCATTATTATTTCCCGTGACGCTTCTACTGACAACGAGGCAGAAGTGAAGGTGGCCACATTACTTCTGGACGAAATGAAAGTGTGGGCTTTCTTCTGAGCCGTCTTGAATACTCTCCCTGTATGACAAAGGGGGTATGCTTCATTATCTACCAGCAGCTGGGCTGGAAAGAGCAGGCCTTTATTGGTAGGTCTTCGTCAGCATCCATTGCTGTTTCCCAGTTGTCAGAATCTCAAGGACCCCCATCTAATACATACTCTTGTTATTCTGTGTATTCCAAATTCTCTGACTGGCCTCTCTCTTGCCTCTATTTTCCTTCTGATATATATATATATATATATTTCTTCAGGGTTTTAAGGTTTTTCTTAGGAGTAGTAGTAATGAATATTTTGCTTACCCAATTATTTTGAGTGTGGAAGTTCTCTTTTGATTGACTTAAATAAATGGAAATATAATGCACCTTAACAAATATGCTTTTTCACCTCTTCTTCCTTTCCTCCAAATCTGTTCTCCTAGCCTCAGCTCTGTATCAGGCCAGCTGTTGTGCCATCCCCTTCCTCTGCTGTCTCCAGGGAATCATACAGATCTTCTCTTCCATACTCCTTCCCTCCTGCCATTCCTATGATCACAGCCCCCAACTCCAGCAGGCAGGCAGGAAGCTCAGGCCACTTGTGACAGGGAAGCAGGTGGGTAAGGTTCAGACCCTCACTCCTCCTCTTGCCCACATGTGCAATCCCCTAGTCTCACCTCTAATGCTGTAGCAGACCACATGATGCTGCCTCCCCTCCTCTCTACCCTCATCTCCAGGAGATCACGAAGATCTTCTCTTCCAACCTTTCTCTTCACTCATCCTGTTAGCCTAGACCCCCAACCCCTCAGGCATTCCCTGAGACTGGGAGATAAGCCTGCCAGAGAAACAAGTAGGCCAGGGAAGCCAGCCAATAGAGAAGCTTCAGGATGCCACTGCCCCACCTCTTCTCCGTATCCTGTCTCATGCATGCCCAGCTATGTAGTTTCTCCTCACTCTCTGCCCTCATTCCCAAGGGACCTAGTGGAACAACTACTATACTCCCTCAAGTGGATCCCAATTCCCACCCCTGACCCATTCCCAACTGTGTCACTCCTAAATGCCTAGAAACACATTTTACAGAGAACCCCCAGTGACAACACCTAAACAAATCATAGTATTTCCCACCAGACAGCACACAGCTATAGCCCTCTGCTAAGAACCAAAGAGGGCAACAGAAACCAAGGGCAGAAACACCAGAGCCCAGGAGCTGACCACAGCAGGCCTTGAATATTGCAACACAGCTAAAGCACAAAAGAGATACATTAAAACAGCCTTTATAATGAGATAGCAGTCCTTAAATGGGAAAATAATAAACCCCTTAAAGAAGTTCATGAAAACACAAGGAGTGGAAGGAAATGAACAAAACAGTTCAGTACCTGAAAGTAGAAAGAGAATCAATAATAAATATCCAAACTGAGGAAAATTAGAAAATAAAAAATTTAGGACATCAAACAGGAACCCCAGAGGCAAACCTCAATAGCAGAATACAAGAGATAGGAGAAAGAATCTAAGGCTTTGAAGATACAATAGAAAAAAAAAGGATACCTCAGTCAAAGAAAATGTTTTTTAAAAAACTGTTAGCACAAAACATCCAGAAAACCTGTGAAACTATGAAAAGATCAAATCTAAAAATAATAGAAAATAAAGGAAGGAAAAACAGGCAGCGGGTGGTGCCTATCTTTAATCATAGCACTTGGGAGGCAAAAGATGGAGGATTTCTGTGAGTTCAAGGCCAGTCTGGTCTACAAAGCAAATTCCAGGACAGCCAAGGCTGTCTCAAAACCCTGTCAACAACAACAACAACAACAACAAAAAAAAAAAAAAAAAAAAAAAAAAAAAGAAAGAAAGAAAGAAAAAAGAAAAAAAAAAGAAAGAAAGGAAGAAAGGAAGGAAGAAAAAAGAAAAGAAAGAAATAGAGGTAGGAGGAGAAGAAACCCAAGTCAAAGGCACAGAAAATTTTTTCAGCAAAACCACAGAAGAAAATTTCCATGACATAAAGGAGATGCCTATCAAGGTATAAGAAGCATAAAGAACATGGAGTAGACTGGACCAGAAAAGAAATTCCCCTCAGCACACAATGATCAAAACACTAAATATGCAAACAGAGAAAGAATATTAAATCTACAAAAGAAAAAGATAAAGTAACATATAAAGGCAGACCTGTTAGAGAAAAACCTGATTTCTCGGTGGATACACTAAAAAGCCAGAATCATAGATGTGCTACAGATTCTGAGGCCACAGATGCCCAGACTGCTATACCTAGCAAAACATCATTGCTCTCAATTCCTTAAGAAAAAGGCAAACTTACAGAGTGGATGCAAAAACAGAATCCATCCTTCCACGGCATCCAAGAAATACTTCTTAACATCCGGGATGGATATCACCTCAGGGTAAAATGGATGGAAAAAGATATCCCAAGCAAATGCCCCAAAGAAGAAGATAGGTGTAGCCACTTTTCTATATGACAAGTAGACTGCAAACCAAAACTAATCAGGAAGTGTAGGAAAGGTCACTACATACCCATCAGATGAAAAAAATCTACCAAGAGAATATTGCAATTCTTAGCAATTCTATGTACCAAACACAAAGTCACCCAACATCATGAGAAAACAAAAAGCAAAAAACAAAACAAAACAAACAAACAAACAAAAACTCACTACTGTTGAGGCCTGCGCCTTTTGGGTAGCATATCTATATAGATATTTTCATTTCAGGCCCATCCGCCCCATCCATCTCAGCTCATCGCTGATGTAAAAGACTATACTAAGTAAGGTCGGCCATAAAGTACATTTAGGTTCAATGAGAAACTCTGTGGCCTTGTTACTCCCAGAAATTCCCCAACCATTAATGCAGCTGCCCCAAGTGCCAGGTCACTTTCAAGGTCAGATAGAACTTCTTGTTAGCAAAATAACTTGAGTCAGAGCTGACCACCCTGTTCTACCCTCCACCCCCGGTATGAGTTAAATGCAGTTTTCACCTTTAAATATGCGATACAACTTCCTCTCAAAGATGAAGTTCAGATTCAGAACTAGCCATCTCCCTGAGCTCAGAAAATAAAGCTTTAATTTTAAGCTTCTTCCATCTGAAGTGAATTTTCTCTGCTTCCACCCCGACCCCAACAACTACTCCAGCTAAATTAAATATTGAACTTCACACACTGATCTTGAGAGACATCAATACCCCATTCTCGCCAATAGACTCATATCCAAAAAAAAAAAAAAGATAACAGAGAAATGTTGGAGATAACTGAAGTTATAAACCAAATGAACATAACTGATCCTTACAGAACATTTTTCCCAAACACAAAATAATTTACCTTCTTCTCAGCACCTCATGGAACTTTCTCCCAAAGTGACCGTATATTCAGACACAAAACAACTCTCAACAGATACAAGAGAATTGAAACAACACACAGCATCCCACATTCTATCTGAACATTGTGGATGAAATCTAGTTATCAACATCAGAAACAACAGGAAGCTTACAAATCTATGGAAACTGAACACCTCTCTACTGAATGAAAAATGGATTAAACAGAAAGAAAGGAAGAAATTGAAGATCTTGTAGAGTTGAATGAAAATGAATACACACTCAGAGGAAGGACAGCAGGTAGCCAAGAAGAGACTTGATACCCTATGAGAATATACAGGGGGAGGTAATCCCCCTCAAAAACAGTCATAGGGGAGGGGAATAATGGGAAAATGGGGGGGGGGGGAGCGAGGAATGGGAGGATACAAGGGATGGGATAACCATTGAGATGTAACAAGAATAAATTAATAAAAAAAAAGAAAGACAAAAAAAGAAAAAAAGAAAGAAAAGAAAATGAATACACAGCATACTCAAACTTATGGGACACAATAGTCAGCTCTGAGAGGCAAGTTTATAGCACTAAATGCCTACACTTAAAAGAAAGAAAAAACAGGAAAGACCTCATACCAGTAACTACACAGCACACCTGAAATCTCTACAACAAAATGAAGAAATCACACCTGAAAAAAAAATAGTCTGCAAAAACTAATCAATCTCAGGGCTGAAATCAACAAATGGAAATAAACAAACCAATATATGAGAATCAATGAAACAGAATTGACTTTTGAGAAAATTAATAAAATTAACAAACCCTTATCCAAATTAACCAAGCTAAATAAAAGGTGGGTAGAGAAAAATACAAATTAACAAAATTAGAGAGGAAAATGAAGAAATAATAACAGAGACTGAGGAAATCCAGAGAATCATAGGGACATAATTTAAAAACCTGCACTCCACCAAATTAGAAAAAAAAAAAAAACTAAAAGAAATAGCTCATTTTCTGTAAACAAACTACTTACCTAAGTTAAATAAAAATCAAATAAGTAATTTAAACAGACCTGTAACCCCTAGTGGAATTGAAACAGACATTAAAAGTCTACCCACCAAAATGAACCAAGGGCAGATTGTTTTTAGCACAGAATTCTACCATCTTTTAAAGGAAGAGTTCATGCCAGTACTTTTCAATTTATTCCATAAGATAGAAGCAGAAGGAACATTGCCCAATATGTATCAAGGAGCCACAATTACCCCATACTCAAACCACATAAAGACTCAACAAAGAAAAAATTATAGACCAATTTCTCTTATCAATAATAGATGTGCAAGTCCTCAATAAAATGCTTGCAAACAAAATCCAAGAACACATCAAAAATATCACCCACCATGATCAAGTTGGCTTCCACCCAGAGATGCAGGGATAGTTCAGCATAAGTAAATTGATAAATACAATCCTTCATATAAACAAACTGAAAGAAAAAATATAATCATCTCAGCAGATGTACAATTCATCACCTCTTTATGATTAAAGTCCTGGAGAGATTAAGAATACAAGGAACACACCTTATCATAATAAAGACCGTTTACAGGAAAACCATAGCAACTTCAAACTCAAAGCAATTCCACTAAAATCAGGAACAAGACAAGGTTTTTCACTCTCTCCACACCTATTCAACATGGTACTTGAAGTCTTAGCTATAGCAATAACTGAAGGAAATCAAAGGGTTAAAAATGTGAAAGGACAAAGTCAAAAAAATCTTTATTTGCATATGCCTTTCATTGTATACAAAAGTGGCCCTAGAAATCCAACAGAAAACTCATACAGCTGATAAACATTCTCAGAAAAGTAGCTGGATAAAAAAAATTAACATACAAAAAAATCAGTAGCCTTCCTGTATGAAAATGACAAATGAACTGAGAAACAATCAGGAAAACACCTTTCACATTAGCCTCAAATAATATAAAATATCTTGGGCTAGCTCTAACCAAGCAAGTAAAAGACTTGTATGATATAAACTTCAAGTCTCTGAAAAAAGAAATCAAAGAAGATGTCAGAAGATGGAAAGATCTCTCATAGTCATGGATCTGTAGGATTAACATAGTAAAAATGGCCATCCTACCCAAATCAATCTACAGATTCAATGCAATCCCCATCAAAATTCCAACACAATTCTTCACAGATCTCAAAAACACAACAAAACAAATTTTTCAATTTCATATGAAAACACAAAAACCTAGGATACCAAAAACAATCTTGATTAATAAAAGAACTACCTAAGGTATCACCATCCCTTACCTCAAACTGTATTATGGAGTTATAATAATTAAAACAACAAGGTATTGGCACCAAAACAGACACATTGATCAATGGAATGTAATTGGTGACCCAGACATAAACTCACACACCTATCATCAACTAATTTTTGATAAGGAAGCCAGAAATACACACTGGGGAAAAGAAGGCATCGTCAACAAATGCTGTTGGTCACACTAGACGGATATATGTAGAAGAATGCATAAAGATCTATGTTTATTATCCTGAGAAAAATTCAACTTCAGTAAATCCAAGACCTCAACACAAAACCAAATACATACACTGAACCTGAAAGAAGAAGAAATGAAGAATAGCCTCGAACTCATTTGTACAGGAAAAATATTTTCTGAACAGAACATGGTTAGCATAGGCACTAATCCAACAGTTAACGAACCTGATCTCATGAAAATGAAAAGTTTCTGTATGTCAACAAAACAACCACCACCACTAACAACAACAACAGCACCCCTCATATTTTAAAAACTGGCATGTTACAGATTGGAAAATATTTTTACCAACCACTTATCTGATAGAGATAATATTCAAAATATATAAGGAACTCACAAACCTAGATAGAAACAAAATAAATAACCAAATTAAAAGTGGGGTACAAAGTTAAACAGAAATTTTTCAAAAAAGGAAACTCTAATGGCTGAGAGAGAAACCCTTAAAGAAATGTTCAACATAATTTTTTTCTTTTTTTTTTTTTCCCTTTTTTTATTAATTTATTCTTGCCACATCTCAACGGTTATCCCATCCCTTGTATCCTCCCATTCTTCCTTCCCTCCCATTTTCCCCTTACTCCCCTCCCCTATGACTGTTACTGAGGGGGACTTCCTGCCCCTTTATATGCTCATAGGGTATCAAGTCCCTTCTTAGTAACCTGCTATCTTTCCTCTGAGTGCCACCAGGTCTCCCCATCCAGGGGACATGGTCAAATATGAGGCACCAGAGTATGTGTGAAAGTCATACCCCACTCTCCACTCAACTGTGGAGAATATTCTGACCATTGGCTAGATCTGGGTAAGGGTTTAAAGTTTACTGCCTGTATTGTCCTTGGCTGGTGCCTTAGTTTGAGTGGCACCCCTGGGCCCCAATCTGCCTATCATAATGTTCTACTTGTAGGTTTCTAGGACCCTCTGGATCCTTCTACTTTGCTATTCTCTCATGCTTCTCTCATCTAGAGTCCCAGTAGGATGTCCTCCCCTCTGTCCTAGTTTCCTGGTAAGTGAAGGCTTTTGTGGGACATGCCCCTTGGGCTAGTGTCCAGATATAAGTGAGTATATACCATTTGAGTCTTTCTGCTTCTGGGTTAACTTACTCATTATGATCATTTCTCGCTCAATCCATTTATCCACAAATTTCTGGAATTCCTTGTTTTTAATCGCTGAGTAGTATTCCATAGTGTATATGTACCACAGTTTCTTTATCCACTCTTCTACTGAGGGACACTTAGGCTGTTTCCATGATCTGGCTATTATGAATAAGGCTGCTATGAACATGGTTGAGCAAATTTCCTTGTTGTGTGCTGGAGCATCTTCTGGGTATATTCCAAGGAGTGGAATAGCTGGGTCTTGAGGAAGCCCTATTCTCAGTTTTCTGAGATAGCACCAGATAGATTTCCAAAGTGGCTGTACTAGTTTGCATTCCCACCAGCAATGAAGGAGTGTTCCTCTCTCCCCACATCCTCGCCAGCATGTGGTATCACTTGAATTTTTGATCTTAGCCATTCTGATGGGTGTAAGATGGAATCTCAGAGTTGTTTTGATTTGCATTTCCCTGATCACTAAGGAGGTTGGGCATTTCTTTAAGTGTTTCTCAGCCATTTGATATTCCTCTGTTGAGAATTCTCTGTTTAGTTCCAAGCCCCATTTCGCAATTATTTGGTTTGGTGGTGTTTAATTTCTTGAGTTCTTTATATATTTTGGATATTAGACCTTTGTCAGATGTAGGGTTGGTGAAGATCTTTTCCCAGTCTGTAGGCTGTCGCTTTGTTGTCTTGACAGTGTCTCCTGCCTTACAGAAGCTTCTCAGCCTCATGAGGTCCCATTTATTAATTGTTGACATTAAGGCCTGGGCTGTTGGTGTTCTGTTCAGGAAGTTGTCTCCTGTGCCAATATGTTCCAGGCTCTTCCCCACTTTTTCTTCAAACTGACTTAGTGTCTCTGGTTTTATGTTGAGGTCTTTGATCTACTTGGATTTGAGTTTTGTGCAAGGTGACAAATATGGGTACAGTTGCATTTTTTACACATAGACCTCCAGTTCGACCAGCACCATTTGTTGAAGATGCTATCCTTTTTCCATTGAATGGATTTGGCTTCTTTGTCAAAAATCAAGTGACCCTATGTGTGTGGATTCTCTTTTTCTTTTTTATTTTCTTCTTTTCTGCTTTTGTTTCTATCTTTCGTTTTCTTTTCTTCGATAAATTTTTGGGGAAGTTGCTTTTTTTTTTACTTATACATTTATATTATTACACAAACATACAATAAACTACCTACGGCAAGGAGAACCACGAAACTATCAGGAATTAAATAAATGTTACATTCATACTGTTTCAGCTATTTGTATTTGACAGCCTTGAAGAAAACATGTTTCCTATCTTGGTCTAAAATTCTGAATGTAAATCATTATGTATCAAATTTCATCATTATCAACTTAAAACATCTATGCAGACCTAAAAACATCTTAACCCTTAGGCAATTAAGCTTAATTATAAAACTACACTATCTGTCTCACAAATATATCTCTCAGATACAATGGGCCAAAAAATTGAAGATGATGCTCCAATGCTATAGAGAGTTTTGGGTGGCTGTTCAGGCAGCCAACTGTCTCTGTCATCTTCTCATTTGGGAAGCTGCTAACCTGCACTTCCTGTCTACTCAGGTAATTAATTTTATTCCTTCTCAAAGTCTCTGATGGGGATGTTCAACATCATTAGTCATCAAGGAAACACAAATCAAAACTACTTTTAGATGTTATTTTACACCTTTCAGAACAACTAAGATCAAAAACACAAGTGACAGCTCATACCAGAGAGAATGTGGAGCAAGGGGAACACTTCTCCATTGTTGTAGGTAGTGTCCACTTGTAAAGAAAATATGAAAATCAGTGTAGTAGTTCCCCAGAAAGATGAAAATCAATCTACTTCAAGGTCCAGCTACATCACTGTTGAGCATATGCCCAAATGGCACTTCATCCTACCACAGAAATGTTTGCTCAGCATGTACATTGCTGCTCTCCTAACAGTGGCCAGAAATTATAAAACAAACAAACAAACAAAACAAAACAAAAAACCCACAAAAACAACAATAGCAAACAAACAAAACAAAACAAAACCTCAACAGAAGAATGGATAAAGAAAATGTAGTACATTTACACAATGGCTGTAAAATGAAATAAAATCATGAAATTTGAAGGCAAATGGCTTGAATTATATATATATTCCTGAGTGTGGTTCTCAGACTCAGAAAGACAAATAGGGTATGTATTTGCTTATATATAAATATTAGCTGCTAAGTCAATAATAACCAAGCTACCATCTATAGAACTACAAAGTTAGGTGTAGAGTAAAGAACTGGAGGTGTGGGGGAGAGGACAGATAGCTCTCATCAGGAAAGGGAAATAGTATGAATAGTTATAGAGGATCAAGGGGGAGATGAGGGAGGAAGTACAGGGGGAGACAGCTAAGAACAAGGGTCATTTGAGGGGTAGTATGAAAATAATACAGTAGAGCTTCATAAACACATGCATATATGAAATTGATCTAAATGAAATTGCCAAGGAAAGGAGAAGACAGAGGCCCACCTGAACACCTCTTGTCACCAAATGAGGCTTCCAATGCTGGACTTAAGTTACACCTAGTTGAATTGTTCACCAAAGGAGTCCCATGAGATCCCTCAAATAACACAGGCTGTTATTGAGAGTGTAGGTTGTTCTACACAAATTGACAGCAAAGCTGCATTGCTGTAGACAACACCTACAGAACTCCTAGAACATGGAGAAGCTGGCATGATTTGTGGAGAACAAAAACAGAGACCCACAGACAGACATTATGCAAAGAGTGAGAGCCTTTGTAACACTCAGCCCTAAAGGGGATGTCTCCATCAAACAGGTCTCCTCAGGGCTCAGGTCACTCAGTGAAAGGGGTGGCAGAAATAGTTTAAGAGCCAGAGAGGAAAATGAGGCCCTCAAAATAAAGGATGTGTTGGACTGGCAACCCTATGGTGAAGCTGTTTTGTTCTTTCTAAATCCTAATGGCTTACAACTGATTAAGTTCTAAATAAGTAAGTAAATTTAGTCCCGGTGAAATGCACTTGCTAATTCTAGTGGCTAACTCTGGCTTTATGGAGAACTGGGGAATGAAAGGATTTATGTAGCCTCCCATTTAGTACCTCCACAACTTGGTGTGAGAAGAGTGATCCTACAACGGGAGATGGAGGTCTCAACACTCAGGTAAAGCACTTACCCAGCCCATCCAGAGGTAGAATTTAGCACCATGTCCAGCTGCCTCTAGAGCAGCCATCCCTGTCCACCGTGTTGTGCTGTCTTCCAGCTTTTCTGAAATCAAAAAAGCTGAACTGAGAATCTGTAAAAAGCAGTGTGCTGCTGCAGAAATGGCCTTTCTTGAGAGCTGTGGCCTGACATCTTAGTGTGGACGGATCTTTCATTACTTTGTCCACAAGAAAGGTTTAACCGGCCGCACACTTCTTTGTGACTCAGCGTTTAATCATATGAAGTGGAGTTTTTCTTTCTCTCCTGTGTGTCTTCATTTTATAATCTGAGAACTTAATCTTTCCAGCTGTGTGTGACAAGCACAGGAAAGCTTTGGCAAATGGTTGAAATTTTGTATCATATACCCTTCCTAGCTTTGCAGATGCCATGGAAAAAAAATGCATCTTCTTCTCCTTGCTTGCGATCCTGCAAGTACTAATGATGGAATTACTTAAGGCAGAGTAACCTTGTGTAGGTGCAGATTGTGTGCTGCTTATGTGTGCATGCACACATACACATGTGTATGGATTTGTGTGTGCTTGTGTGTCTACATGTGTGTCTGCAGAGTGCATGTGGGTATGGGTTGGGGAGCTAGATTTGGTGCCATACAAAAATTGAATTTGAAAGTCTCTTCCTTTTTTAAATTCATGGGCTGGGTCTTTCCCCTTTTGTTGAAACAAAGAAAATTATGCAGCTTTTCTCACAGGCCTACTGTGTCACGAGAAAGGTGGTGTTTGTATATCTATAATAATGTGTCCAACACAATACAAGATATTATGATAACAGCAGCACATTTCTTTTTCCCATTTCTGTAAGCACCGAGGTAAGAAAACATCCTGTTGGCATGCTGTATAATCACAAAATCTGACCAAGGCACAGCTGATTATTACAACAGCAAGCAAAACAAATACATTGGGCATTCTAGGACATTATTGTCTGAATGAAGTTGTTGTTAAAATTCTATAAAACAACACTAGAGGGAATGTTTTCTAAACACAACACCCCACTCTGAGCCACTGGCCACAGGTATTGAACACGTGAGGTGTTGTATTTCAACTCAGAAACTGGATTCTAATTCAGTTTTGCTTTCCTTAATTTAGATTTAAGTAGTTGGATATAGTTATCTCTACTTGGTTAGATAACACAGCTATAGAGTGGTCTCACTAATTTACTTTTCTGGGGGGAGGGGATTAAGAAAGGGGTGGGGGGGGATCTCATAGCCCAGGCTGGCCATAAATTCTATGTGAATCACAAGCTGAGATCTCCTGCCTCAGCCACTAGAGTTCTGGGATTACAGTTGTGTACCTCCACCCTGAGGTTTAATTGACTTGTTCACATAGGCTGTTGGGTTTAGTATCTTCTTGAAGTGTTTCAGCCTTTCTAGGAGTTTTAGCAAAAGTGATTACAGCTTTAGCTGCCACAGCTAGTTCCTCCTTTTCTTCAACTTCTCATGGCACTCACATTTCAGGTTCATGGTTTTCTACCCCTCTTTCCTTCCTTGCAGAGCATTATTTAAGTTGGTGAAATCACATGGACTAGGAACTTAGTTGAGTTACATGGCGAGCAAGGCTCAGAGCTATGCAAACTTACTTTCCTTTAATACAGCAATAGGAGACAAGCCAGCTTGTGTTTCTAACATCTATAAGCATAGTCTCAGAAGAGCACGGGGCACTGACACTCTAGGTCACTGTATGAGAAAGACAGTGCTTATGCTAAAGTAATTATAAAATTGAGGGGAAAGGTGGGCTTGGTGGAGGTCTGCTACCAAAACAAGAGAGGAACAAAATTATTTCTTATACAAGGTACCTTGCACCTTTCAAAGGAATGAACCCCAACATTCCAACATCTTGGTTAATACTTTAGTTGAAGCACAAGGTTTGAGGTGAGGAACACAAAGAGGGTTCTGACAGACTCAGTGAGCCCAGGACCCTGCCCATCCTAGGCTCAGTTCCAGTCATGAATACACCTTGATGGCTCAGAGCAGAGGATGATTGCTGAGAGCATGGCCTGATCCTTGTCACTGCTCATGGTAAGTGTCTCCGGCATGACATGAGGAATCCAGTTATTTGCTTTGTGTTGCTCCTACTCTTTACCACAGAATTGTTAAGGAAACAGATAGAAAATGTTAAAATAGTGGGGAAATGTAATATTGGATTCACAAAAGAGAGAGGTGACATTACTGTATACATCCTACCACTTATCATTGTCTCTGGCTCTTCAGGTGATAGTTCAGGGAACTGATTCTAGAGCTTTCTGCAATATCTCTCCATCATGCCTTAGAAGGTCAAGAAAAGCCAGTTTGAGAATAACCCCCAGGCACTAATCCAGGGAAGACACATACCATAGTCTCCTGTCCTGCCAGAGGAGGCTATGGTTAGGGTACTTCTGTATACTGGTGTATGTAACTGGTGTCACCACCCTATTTAGCTGTCAAGAATACTGAATTTTGGTAGATGCTGACAAACGTGGTCCTTCGGCAGCAGCTCAAGAAACCAGGGACTGTACAACAGCAAACTCTCTATGAGTCTGTCCTATCAAAGGGAAGCTGAGATTTATGCAAATTATGCAACACTTACTGAAATACACATAGCAATCTGAAGGAATGGTGGTTAGGTGGCTGGTAGATCTGCCATGTTAATCTGTTCTTAGCAACACATCTTTAAGATAGGTTTGGAAATGGTTTTCCTATGTGGGGAAAAAAAAAACAGAAACAAGAAAATCAACCCCAGATCTGTCAGCTGCACTGAATTAAGTAGCCACCATGCCATGTGGGACTGCCAGCCCACACAAGGAAGACAGCCATTAGGAAAGTTCCAGGGAGTGGACAGCTGACTTCCTAAAATGTTTGCTACACATGAAGCTAATCTTACAGGATTGCAGGGCACAACAGGGAGTCCCTGAAACCCAGCAATGATCCAAATGAGATGTGAAAGTATGAATTTTTACTCCTGTGAAAAGTTCTTTCACATTTTACCACTCTAAGACCTATGGTTCCATCACGTGAACACAGCTATCCTTCGGCAGCATTCTGACATCCTCTACCTGTTGGATTAATAAGCAATGATTAGCTTTTAAATTGCGCTTAAAGAACATCATGGGAAAATGGGAAGAGCTGGGAAAGCCATTCAGTCACAAGAAATAGGCAATGGAGGCTAAGGATATTGATAAAATACTGAAAATCAGTTTTAATATTTCCTACAGGAAATTCAAGAATATTTCATATGCTATCTTGACCCAATTATTTCATTACCTGCCTTTCATTTTGACATTGTGATTCCCTCCCTTTTTTGTGAAACTGTTTTCTTCTTGGCAAAAGTGGATAAAGAAAGAAACTGGTAGGAACCGTTTGTAGTGTAAGCTTTCTTTAGAAGGCTTCTCATGAGGTGTGGCTTCCCAGTACCCTCAGGTTTTCCCATGGTTTTACTGATATAAGCAGGGCATCTGTTCTTAGATGAGCCACTTGGATAAATTACTTATTCCTATCCCACATAACCCATGTCCCATAATTTTAAAGAAGAGGCAAAGGCTTTGTTTTTTTTTTTTCCAGAAAAGCAACATGGTGCCATTTATTTAATCTTTTAAAATACTATCACATTGTTCCTATTTTCATGAGTTTTCATGGATTATGTATAATACTTTTTGTAGTTTGAAAGTATTTACCCACTTTACAAACACATTACTTGATTTGACCACTTTTCTATATGTAATTATGTAGATCTCTAATTTCTAAAAGTTAGAAGATATTACTTTGAAGCAAATACAGGCATTTCAGACTTGGATCTTGCATTCTGTTATTAAGGTCCTTAGAGTGGGATTACCTTTCATAGAATCATGAAATCTAACTATCTGCTTAATACAATTCCCCCTAGGCCTAATTAATTCACCAGCACTGAGTGATATTGTTTTTTGAGTTACATGTGGAAGGTCTGTGGTTTAGTAGCTGCTAAAATGAAGTTCAAAAACACTATAGTAAAGCAATAGATATATTCCAACCTTGTCTTCCTTGTATTGCAATATACAGAGATTTAGATTACGGCAGATCAGAGCTGGGCTCAAAACACCCAAAATTGAATTCTAGCATTCCATTGATGGGTAGCTCAGGACTTATTCAATCCAGTTAGGAAATTATATAAATGAAGCAAGTGGTTATGTTTGCTCTAGGGGGCAAAGAAAAGACATTTTTCTTCTCTGCTTCAGAAACTAAAGAAGGACTTTGAAATCTAATGTTGTCTGATGGAAGTCATTAGTCGGTGCCACAAACCAGAGTTAGGGAGTTGTGGGGCTTACTGCAGACTTTCCTAAAAAAGTATGCAACTAATGGACATTGAAAAGAATCTTACTATGCTCCAGGTTCTGGCCCTCGATGTTTCATTTAAGCTTTTAATAAAATATTATAAACATTATAGAGTGTCCTCAGCAGTAACTGTCTACATTCACAGGCAAAGCTTGGCCCCACACAAAGAAAAAGGCACAGAAGAAAGCATGACCAGCTGAGGACAGATGCTGCCCAGCAGCCCAGTAGCACAAAAGAATGGAATAGTTGATGGCTGCCTATACTAGGTGATTACAGCCTTCCAGAGATCGACATAATCTAATCAACCTTGCAGCAAAGAGGTCAGTGCCACAAAGATTTAATACCAAATGGAAAATTGGACATTGCAGGTAACATCTGTAATCTCAACGCCTAAGAGGCAGAGAAGAGAGAATTATGAGTCAAAGACCAGCCCTTGCTAGATAGAGAGTTTAAGCCTGGAGGTGCAAGCTTTGTCTCAAACAAACCAGAGGAGAGAAACCAACAGAAGGAAATACTGTTCTCACATTCACTGACTTGCTAGACTTATAAGCATCAGAGCCAGACAGGAGTGAGTAGTCCACTGATGTCAGAACCATCTAACTTCTAGTTAGAATAGCACTTGTCCTCAGCTAAGGCTTAAGTCCTTACAAACTGACTGGGACACAGCCTATGCCTTTGGCTCCCTCAGATCTTTCTGGCACACCTGAATGTTCTCACAATCTACCAACAAAAAGTTCAGGGGGCATGGAGCCAGCTTCCTCTCCAGACTGAGATATAACATGTCAGTTTTTTTCTTTCATTATTTTATGTTTACTCATGAATAAAATTAATTAAACTACATACACCAAGAATAACCACGAGACAATCAGGAATTATATAAATGTTATATTAATAGTGATTTGGCTATTTGTATTTGGCAAACTTGAAGTAAACATATTTATTATCTTGTTGGATCTAAATTTCTGAATGAAAATCATTATCTAGAGATTCTAAGATGGCAGTGCCAATCACGCATTGTATCTGATCTACCAAACGGAGACCAGGGACAGACTGCAAGATCTGGAGAACACTAGGTGATTATGATGCCACACAGTGCAGACCACAGGCAGGCCTGGCCCTGGGTCAACCATCAGCCCACAGAGGATGGGAGACCAGTCTCTAGACGCTGGTATTGAACCTGCCCACAAACTGCAGCCAGGTTCTATAACCCAAACTTGGTATATAAGACAGTGAAACATCAGAGCTCCTGGCCTGAGGAAATCTCTGAGAATCTGGTGGATTAGTCCATAGGAAGCCTCAGGGGCTGCAGGGAAGCCCAGGTGGCTGTGAACATGTTACTCAGCCACAATGGTGCAATCTGAAACAGACAGGAACCTAGCCACCTGCCACAGTGGTGCATGCCTTCAGAATTGGGCAGATAGAATGCAGCCTAGCAAGCCTGCAAGGCATGGCAGGGTCTCCCATGCTCTTGCGAGAGGCTGGACAACCCTGAGGGGTCCAGGACAGCAACCTAAACAGCAACTCCAATGCAACAGGACTGAATGGCCAAAGTTGCACTATCTAAACGGGTCTGGGCCGGAGCCTAGCTATCAGCCACAGATGTCTGTGCCTGCACAATTGGGCAGATAAAACCCATCCTAGCCAGGATACACAGCCTGGTAGGGTCTCCCATGCTCTTGGGAGAGTCTGGGCAACCCTGAGGGGTCAGGGCAGAAAAGTAAACAGCGGCCACAACTCAGTGGGACTGAACTGCCTCAGTAGTGGATCTGAACAGGACCAGAGAGAAGCCTACCTCTGCTGACCCAGTGGGGAGCCTACTTCATAGAGCAAAATCTCCTGGAGTAGAAACCAGATCACCTGCCTGTTCCAGGGTAAATTCCCTGTTCCCCACAGGCAAGGACATGTGACCTATAATCACTCACCAACTATCCACTTTCAAAGTCCAGTAAAGGATTTCAGAAGCTACCTCCCAACATCAGAGACAAGATAGCTAAAGACCAACGTAAGAACGCAAACAAGAAAAAACAAAACAATTTGGCATCTCCAAATCCCAGCTATCCCAAAGAAAGCAACACTGAGAATGCAAACACAATTTAAATACAAGGAAATGACCTCAAATCCTTAGTAATGAAGATGATAATGGAGGAAACAAATAAAATCTGTAATCAAATGCAGGAAGACACAGCAAAACAGGTGGAAGACATAAAGGAGGCCTATAAAGAGGCACTGGGAAAATTCAGGAAAACACAAACAACCAGATGAAGGAAATCAATAAAACAGTTCAAGAGCTGAAGATGAAAATAGAAACAGTGATAAAAGCACAGTTAGAATAAAAACTGGATCGAGAGGCCTTAGAGGAGAAAGCAAGCAACACAGAGGTGACCTTCTCTAACAGAATCCAAGAAGTGGAGAAATGAATCTGGGGATGAGAAAATACAATCATAGAAATCAAAGCAACCATCAAAGAAAATGCTAAATCTGAAAATTCCTGACACAAACCATCCAGAAAAATCAAGGACACCATGAAAAGACGAAGCCTGAGGATAACAGGCAAACTACACCCTTCACGATAGCCACAAGCAATATAAAATATTTAGGAGTAACTCTAACCAAACAAGTGAAGGACTTGTTTGAAAAAAAATCTTCAAATCTCTAAAGAAAGAATGAAGAAGGAATGATCTCCCTTGTTCATGGTATCATAGTATCATCTCCTTTGTATCATAGTAAAAGTAGCCATCTTACCAAAAGGAATTTACAGATTCAATGCAATCCCCATCAAAATACCTACACAATTTTTAAAGACATTGAAAGATCAATTCTCACTTCATATGGAAAAACAAAAAACCCAGCATAGCTAAAACAATCCTATACAGTAAAAGATCCTCTGGAGAAATCTCCATACCTGATCTCAAGTTATGCTATAGAGCAACAGTGATTAAAACAGCATGGAACTGGCACAGCAATAGGCTGGTTGATCAATGAATTTGAAACAAAACACCAGAAATGTATCCACACACATATGGTGACTTGATTTTTGGCAAAGAAGCCAAATCTATTCAATGGAAAGAAGATAGCATCTTCAACAAATGGTGCTGGTCTAACTGGAGGTCTACATATAGAAAAATGCAATTAGACCCATATTTATCATCGGCACAAAACTCAAGTCCAAGTGGATTTAAGACCTCAACATAAAACCAGAGACACTAAACCGGTTAGAAGAAAAAGTGGGGAAGATCCTGGAACACATTGGCACAGGAGACAACTTCCTGAACAGAACACCATCAGCCCAGGCCTTAAAGTCAACAATTAATAAATGGGACCTCATGAGGTTGAGAAGCGTCTGTAAAGCAGAAGACACTATCAACAGAACAAAGAGACAGCCTACAGACTGGGAAAAGATCGTTACCAACCCTCATCTGACAAAGATCTAATATCCAAAAATTTTAAAGAACTCAAGAAATAAAATACCACCAAACCAAACAACCCACTTGAGAAATGGGGCTCAGAATTAAACAGAGAATTCTCAACAGAAGAATATCGAATGGCTGAGAAACACTTAAAGAAATGCTCAATGTCTTTAGTCATCAGAGAAATGCAAATAAAAACAACTCTGAGATTCCATCTTACACCCATTAGAATGGCTAAGATGAAAAACTCAAGTAACAGCACATGCTGGCAAGGATGTGGAGAAAGGGAAACACTTCTTCATTGCTAGTGGGAATGCAAACTAGTACAACCACTTTGGAAATCTATCTGGCACTTTCTCAGAAAACTGGGAATAGGGCTACCTCAAGACCCAGCTATTCCACTCCTTGGAATATACCCAGAAGATGCTCCACCACACAACAAGGACATATGCTTAACCATGTTCATAGCATCTTATTCATAATCAGAATCTGGAAACAACCTAAATGTCCCTCAGTCAAAGAATGGATAAAGAAACTGTGGTACATTTACATTATGGGATACTACTCAGCTATTAAAAACAAGGAAATCCAGAAATTTGTTGACAAATGGATGGAACTAGAAATAATCATACTGATTGAGTTAACCCAGAAGCAGAAAGACTCACATGGTATATACTCACTTATAATTGAACACTAGGCCAAAAAGGATGTCAGATGAAAGTCTTTACTTACCAGGAGATTGGGATAAATGTAAGGACATCCTATTAGGACCCTAGGTGAAAGAAATATGGGAGAATGGCAAAATAGAAGGACCCGGAGGGTCCTAGAAACCCACAAGTCGAACATTGTGATGAGCAGATCTGGACCCAGGGTAGTCTGCTCAAACTACTGCACCAACCAAGGACAATACATTCAGTAAACATTTAACTCTTACTCAGATATAGCCAATGGATAGTACATTCTCCACAGTTATGTGGAGAGTCGGTACTGGTTCTGACATGAACTCTGGTGCCCCATATTTTACTGCTTCCCCTTTGTGGGGAGGCATTGTGGCACTCAGAGAAAGGATAAGCAGGCTACTAAGATGAGACTTGATAGGTAGCCTATGACCATATAGTGGGGGAGTAGGTCCCCCTCAGTCATAGACCTAGGGAAGGAGAATAAGATGAAAGTGGGCTAGTATGCAGATATAAGTTAGGATATACCATTTAACTCTTTCTGCTTCTGGGTTAACTCACTTAGTATGATCATTTCTAGTTCAATCCATTTGTCCACAAATTTTGGGAATTCCTTGTTTTTAATAGCTGAGTAGTATTCCATAGTGTATATGTACTACAGTTTCTTTATCCATTCTTCTACTGAGGGACACTTAGGCTGTTTCCATGTTCTGGCTATTATGAATAAGGTTGCTGCCATGAAAGTCTTCACTAACCAAGAAACTGGAACAGAGGGGAGGACATCCTATTGGGACTCTAGATGAGAGAAGCATGGGAGAATGGTAAAGTTGAAGGATCCAGAGGATTCTAGAAACCTACAAGAAGAAAATTATGATAGGCAGATTTGGGCCCAGGGGTCCCGCTCAAACTATGGCACCAGCCAAGGACAATACAGGCCCTAAACTTCAAACCCCTACCCAAATGTAGCCAATGGACAGGACATTCTCCACAGTTGAGTGGAGAGTGGGGTATGACTTTCACATGTATTCTGGTGCCTCACATTTGACCATATCTCCTGGATGGGGAGACCTGGTAGCACTCAGAGGAAGGACAGCAGGTTACCAAGAAGAGACTTGATACCCTATGAGCATATACAGGGGGAGGAAGTCCCCCTTAGTCACAGTCATAAGGGAGGGGAGTAAGGGGAAAATGAGAGGGATGGAGGAAGGGGGGGATACAAGGGATGGGATAACCATTGAGATGTAATATGAATAAATTAATAAAATAAAATTTTAAAAAAATTGTTAAAACAAAAAAAAAGGTGAAAGTGGGAGGGAGAGAGGAACAGGTGGATACAAGTGAGGGGAAAAAAATTGAGATGTAATTTAAATAATATAATGAAATAATAAAAATTTTAAAAATCAATATCATATCTCATCTCTATTAACTTTAAACATCTATCTTGATCTAAAAACATCTTAACTCCTAACCAACTAAGCTTAACTGTAAGACTAAACTATTTTGTCCTCACCATCAGAGACTTAAGAAGGAATAAAACTTAATACCTGAGTGAACCAGAAGTGCAGGTTAGCAGCTTCCAAAATGAAAAAAAAAAATGACTGAGACAGTTTGTTGCCTGAACAGTCACCCAATACTCTCTATAACGTTGGAGCATCATCTTCAGCCTTCTAGCCCAATATATCTGACAGATATATTTGTGAGGCAGGAACTATTGAGGACTTGCTTAACCTGTCTCGGCAGAATTCAGCCACGAGCTCTGCCTGCATCTAAGCTTGCCCATTTTTACACAGAATTCTTTCTGTGGCAGAAACAAGGACATTTTGCCTAGTGGCTTGTTTGCCACATTTGAAGCCAACTCCATAGAGAGGTTCTTTGATGCTCATCAGGTTCTTTGAGGTAGGGTGGGTGTTGCCAGGAGTTAACTTGTCAAAGAATCTTTAGAATAATAGAAATATCTTTAAATACCATATTCTGTAGGTCTCTGAGGCTTTTGAAGACCTTAACTATTTTACCTTATATATCTATAGAATCATTTCTACCTGTTAGGTCTAGGGTATATATTCTTATAATAAAAATAGACTAATATTTGATATGACCATGATTTGTTCAACTAAAAATTAGCCTGTATTACTTAATTATTGTAAATAGGCTTCAGCCCCACTTTCAAGGTATTGGAAGTGAACCTTGTATTATAATTGAGTTGGATGAGTATAATACCTCATATTACACTAGAAATGTGTGTGTGTGTGTGTGTGTGTGTGTGTGTGTGGAATAATGTTAGACTTGAATTCTATACCAATGTATCAGAATTACAATTATTTTGCATCAATATACAAAATTCTATATCAATGAATTAAAAATAACCTTATTTGTGAGTAACAAGGCCTTGAGTTGGGGAGTATATTCAGTAATCTACCTTTTGTTCTATCCTCCCTCTATATTTCTTATATCCCATTTTCTTTCTTTTCAGCTCCTGTAACCTTACCTATGAAAGAAAGATAAAGGAAAAGAGAGACATCCTTGAGTCCAACCTAGTTTTCTCTCTCAACATGACCAATAATAACTTATGCTTATGAAAATAAGCATCTGTAGACCAAGAGAGCAAACATAAACCTACCCTTAGAGGAAATGAGACATTGTTCTCTTAAAGTTTCTTCAGGCTGATTTAGGGCAAATAATCCCTTTAAAGGGGCAAAAAAATTGGCAAAATGGTTAAGCAAGCCAGGGATAGCCTTTGTAGTCCATTTTCTAAATGTTGAGAAATTCCACGCTTAATAGGAGTCCGGTGTGGGACATTCTGAAATGCTGGACCAATTGGGATCAAAAGCTTTCTACAACAATGTCCTGGAAGCTGTCCTGTTCTGATGGGTAACAGCAACTGAGGTACCTGAGACTGGAACATGGAGGATGCAGGATGTCAGCATCCAGGTTGCTGAGGGGAATGAATCCTGTCAGGTCTGATCCAGCATCGGTGTCCAGTTCTTTTGTTCTGAAAACAAAATTTTTCCTAATCATTAAATAGTTCTAACATTATAATTGTATGAGGTGTGTGGGATGCACAGAACAATTAATATTGGCTCTCTGCTCATTGTATGATTGGAAGTATGATCTGCAAATCTTCCTTCATGCCATACTAAGAATGGCCTGTAACAAACATGAAGCCTTGTCTATGCATAGACATTTGTATCTTAGCCAATCTCAGAGTTTTCTCATGTAGTGGGATTAGTGATATAAGTTACCTGCTTTTTCTGCAGTTTGAATTCTTTACATCCAGATTGCATCCCCCTCCTGATCCCATCCCCTCTGTCATCCACTTTCCCTCCCTCCACTAGTCCTTAGAAAGGGGAGCCCTCCTCCCCTAACATCTGACCTCAGCTTATCCAGTGTCCTCTGTCCTACCTGTAACCTCTTCCTCTGTGGCCTGGCAAGGTCACCTTGACAGGGTGGAAGTGAACATTAGGAAGCCTGAGTCCATGTCAGAAGTAGTCTCTGCTGCTCATATTGTGGGACCCACAAGGAGACTGTGTGGCCTATCTACTACATCTGAGCAGGACGTCTAGATCCACATCCCACATGGACCTTGGTTGGCACATCAGTCTCTGTATTGTAACGTGGTTAACTTGAGTTAAGTGGATAACATCTGCTTCTGAGTGAGAGTGTGCTGTGTGTGTATTTCTGGGTCTGAGTTACCTCACTCAGGATGATTGTCTCCAGCTTCATCCATTTGCCTACAGATCTCAAGATTTCTTTGGTTTTGACAGCTGAATAGTATTCCATTATGGAAATGAACCATAGTTTCTTCATCTATTCTTCAGTGGAGGGACAACTAGGTTGTTTCCAGATTCTGGTTATTACAAACCAGGATGCTATAAACTTAGTTGAGCAAATGTTCTTCTTGTATGGCAGACCCTCTTTAGGATATATGCCCAGGAATGGCATGACTGGGTCTTGAGGTAGACTTATTCCCAGTTTCCTGAGATAGTGCTAGATTGATTTCCAAAGTGGTTGTATAAGTTTGCACTCCCACCAGCAATGAGAGAGTGTTCTCCTTTCTTCACATCCTTGCCAGCATGTGCTGTCACTTAAATTTTTTATCTCAGCCATTTGGATAGGTGTAAGATGAAATCTCAGAGCCATTTTGATTGGCATTTCCCTGATGAGTAGGGATGTTAAGCCTTTCTTTAAGTGTTTCTCAGCCATTTGATATTCCTCTGTTGAGAATTATCTGTTTAGCTTTCTACCCCAGTTTTTAATTGGGATATTTGGCTTGGTGGTGTTTAATTTCTTAAGTTCTTTATATATTTTGTATATTATCCCTTTGTCATATATAGGGTTGGTGAAGATCTTTTCCCAGTCTGTAGGATGTCATTTTGTTCTGTTGACTATTTCCTTTCCCTTGCAGAAGTTTTTCCACCTATGAGGTCCCATTTTTTAATTGTTGGTCTTAGAGCCTGGGCTGTTGATGTTCTGTTCAGGAAGTTGTCTCCTGTGCCAATGAGTTCAAGGCTCTTCCTCAATTTTTCTTCTAACAGATTTAGGGTGTTCTGTTTTAAGTTGAGGTTCATTTTGTACATGGTGATGAATATGGGTCTACATTTTTCTACATGTAGTCATCCAGTTAGACCAGCACCACTTGTTGAAGATGCTATCTTTTTTTTCTGTTGTATGGATTTGGCTTCTTTGTCAAAAATCAAATGTCCATAATGTGTGGATTTATTTCCGGATCTACTATTCCATTCTACTGGTCAACCAGTCTATTTGCATGCCAGTACCATGCTGCTTTATTACTGTTGCTCTATAGTATAGCTTGAGATCCAGGATGGAGATTTCTCCAGAAAATCTTTCATTGTACAGGATTGTTTTAGATATTCTGGGCTCTTTGTTTTTCCATATGAAGTTGAGAATTGATCTTTCAAGGTCTGTGAAGAATTGTCTTGGGATTTTTATGGAAATTGTATTGAATCTATAATTTGCCTTTGGTAAGATGGACATTTTACTATGTTGATTCTCCTTATCCATAAACATGGGAGGTTTTTCCATCTTCTGATAGCTTCTTCTATTTCTTTCTTTAGAAGCTTGAATTTTTTTCATATAAGTCTTTCACTTGTTTGGTTAGAGTTACACCAAGATACTTTATACCATTTGTGGATATCATGAAGGATGTAGTTTCCCTAATTTTTTTCTCAGCCCATTTGTCATTTGTATAGAGCATGGCTACTGATTTTTTATTTGAATTGACTTTGTACCCAGCCATTTTGCTGAAGGTGTGCTATAGAGCTGGATTTGTGGTTAGGTACTATTTGAACTTGGTTTTTTATCATGGAATATATTTTTTTTCTCTATCTATGGTGATTGAAAGCTTTGCTGGGTACAGTAGTCTGGGTTGGCATCTGTGGTCTCTTAGTGTCTGCATGATTTTCATCCAGGCCCTTCTGGCTTTCATAGTTTCTGTTGAGAAGTCAGGTGTACTTCTAATTAGTTTGCCTCTGTATGTGACTTGGCCTTTTCTCTTGCAGCTTTTAATATTCTTTCTTTGTTATGCACGTTTAATGTTTTGATTATTATGTAGTGGGAGGATTTTCTTTTCTGGTCCATTCTATTTGGAGTTCTGTAGGCTTCTTGTATATTTATGAACATTTCTTTCTTTAGGTTAGGGAAGTTTTCTTCCAAGATTTTGTTGAAAATATTTTCTGGGCCTTGCAGTTGGGAGTCTTCTTTTTCTTCTATCCCTATGATTTTAGGTTTGGTCTTTTCATAATGTCCAAGGTTTCTTGGATATTCCATGTCAGGAGATTTTTAGATTTAGCATTTTCTTTGGCTGCTGTATCTATTTCTTTAGTCATATCTTCTATCTCTGATATTCTTTGTTCTATCTTTTGAATTCTGTTGGTCATGCTTGTGTCTGTAGATCCTGCCCTCTTCTCTCAGGTTTCCATTTCCTGGATTATCTCAGATTGTGTTTTCCTTATAGCTTGTATCTCCTGTTTCAAGTTATGAAAACTTGTATTCATTTCCTTCTCCTGTTTGATTGTAGTTTCAAGTGATTTGTTCAATTTTTCCTTTGTGTATTCCAGTTCTAGTTTGAGGGATTTATTTTCCTACTTTAAGGCTTCTATCATTCATAACTTCAGGTTTGAAATCCTTCTCTTGTACATCGGCTGAGATTGTATCTCCAGGGCTTGTTGTGGTGGTGGGACTGTCAATTTTGGTTTCTGTGGTATCAAATGGCCCTGGGGATTGTTGTTTGTGTTCTTATGCTGACCTCTTCCCATTGTGATGTCTCTGGTTGGAGTGTATGCCCAGTACCTGCTTTGACCTCTGAGCTTTCTGTTTTTTCTAGGAGACCTGAGGTCAGATACACTTGTGATCCTGACTATAGAGTCTGCTCAATACTAGGACTGGTGATTTTGCAGACTGAAGCTAGTTCAGAGCATTAGGGAGTTTAAGAGCTGCTCACTGGCCAGGTATGTGGCATTTACACAGGCATTGTGGTGGCTTTTAGGGAACCCATGAGCTCTCTCTGTGGCTTTTCTGGATGACCTGAGATCAGATCCACTTGTGATCCTGACTATGGGGTCTTCTTGGTACTAGGATTCACAGACACTGGTAGTTTGACAGTCCCCAGCTAGATCTGTGCACTAGGGAGTTTAAGAACTGTCCACCAACCAGGTGCATGGCACTAGCCTTTGGAGGCTATGTGGCTGTTTCTGTTGGGACCAGGGACTTTGTGTTTTTCCAGGTGGCCAGAAGCTGGACACAGCTATGCTCCACAAAATTTGGATCCCTCTCACCTGTAGATCACCAGTGTTGATGTTTTGTGGGTCTCAGATTGTTCCTTGGGTTGCTGAATAGTCACTGCTGTCCTGTTCATCAAACAAGGTGTGTGTTAGGTGCCACCATCTTGGATCTCCAACATATCAATTCTTAAAATCTCTATAACAAGTTGGAGAGTGGGTGGCTATGTGGCTAATACCTTTGCCTAGATTTAGCTTACTCTGATATTAAGAGATTAAAAAATATAAGTTTAATCAGCATTTACTATTAAAGAGCTTATCTACAGAAAAAGGAAGGCTAATTCATATATGGTTAATAAAGCTTACTAGCAAATACTTTGTGAATGCAGAGCTTATGGGACCATTTAAACTGAGGTGACTATGTAGGCTGACAGAGGTCAGGTCACGGGAAAGTATGTATCAATGTGATTTCTCCTGTGTGGAGCTTGGATGGCATTTCTTGTCATGTGATGCTATAATTTAGTATCTCCAATTTTATTTTAATTTTTGGCCGAGTAATTCAAAACTTTACTTTTCTGAGCAGGGATAACTGGGGAATTTGTGGAAGTGAAGCATGAGAAGAGAGTAGGTAGACTATCACTAAGTTACTGAGGTGACAACATTATTGGGGCAATTTGTTATCAGTTTATTCTCAATAAAATCTGAAAACAAGTATATGCAAATAATGACCTAATTCATTCATTTAAATAAATTGACTAATTTAAAATGAATTGTGATCAGTTCTTAGAAGCAGCTTACATTATGCCAGTATGTTGACTATTAATTGAACACAAAGCTGACTGTATATTTAATTTAGAATGAAACTAATAAAAGCAAGCCCATGAAATACAGAATATGTCAGAATAAAACAAAATGGGAAAAGATTCAATTATGCATACTTCCTAACAGTTAACTGTTTCTAAAATTCATTCATAACAGTTTAATATGAAAAAAAAAAACAGTTTAATGATGTCACATGTCAAGGAACTGATCAAATGAGATATAGTAAAGGAAAAATAAATAAAATTTCCATTCCTTTTAGCTCATCAAAGCAAAACAAAATGCTTAATTGGGTGCCATAACAGAGTGTTTCACTATTTTACTGCCCAGTAAATAAAAGCTGTTTTCAAGTCAGATAATTAGGTGTCAAAGAATGCAGTATCTGTTTGCATACCAGGGAGAAAAACAGAAACAAAGCCATTCCTCCCTTAAAGATCCTCATGTGCACAGGGAAATGACCTCTAAAAAGTTCTCTGTAGTATGCCACAGAAGTAAGGGCATCAATGTGTTTGTGAATTCCTTTGTAAAGGTCATTATTTTTCCTTTGAGTGTAAGGAAAAGTCCCAGCAGGTAACAAAATTTAGAAGAAAAAGGCTTGGTCATTTCCTATCCACCCTCAAGTGTGAATTCCTGTATGTGAAGTTCAGCAGGGCCAATGTTACAAATCAACCCTCCAACCCCAGGAATGATGCAAGGAATGCTTGCTAATCTGACCCATCCTCTGCTGTCAGTAGGAGGAGAAAAGTATCCTTCAGTGGAATGTGCATTATGTGAAAAGCTGCCATTCTGAAACCCTCATTTTATTTGAATGGTTGAACTTGTATGGCACAACTGAACAGGAACTATTATGGACTGGATAATTCCTTTTCTCCTTGTTTCTCTTCTCCCACTGTTACTGGTAGCCCACCAGAGATGACCACTCCAACAAAGTTTATAGCTAATTGAAATTCTGTTCAAGCTGGCTGGAACCACACCCAGGTATTTGGGATCTAAGTGTGGCCCTGAGGTCTAGAATACTGGGTTTTGAAGGCAAAAATCATATTGTTTGATTTTCAGCTGGGGCTTGGAGTGGGTTTCAGAAATGTGCAGTTTAATGGAAGCTGAGATAAGCAGTTAGCTGTAGGGGGTTCTACAGAAAGCTAGGGCATCCTGACCTTGGCTTTCTCTAATAGAGTTGAGAAATTTTCCATGAGATCAAATTCTTACTAAACCTTAGTCCCTGTTAGCATACATGCTCCGAGTCTGCCTAGCAACCAATGACATCATCGCCTGCCCACACTAGGTTGGCCAGCTGCCCAGGATATAAAAAGGGCAAATCCACCTTATTTCCCTCTCTTCTCCTTCTGCTCTCTTCTTTTTTCTTTCTCTTCCTCTCTCTTGTTCCTCCACTCTCTCTCTCTTTTTTTTTCTCTCTCTCCGTGTGTGTTTGTGTGTGTGTGTGTGTGTGTGTGTGTGTGTGTGTGTGTGTGTGTCTCCCCTTAGGATGCCCCTCCCCTTTCCTGCTTTCCTATGCTTCTATAATAAACTTCTCTATATCATATCTGGTGGCTCACAGCTTATTCGTAATGATTAAAGTCTCAGCAAGAATATAAAATAGAGGAACCTTTGCATTGCCTTTACCTGTCACACCATTGTGTCTCTAAGGAGCACAGACACTGGTATCTTTGTCTAATCCACAGGCAATGACCCTCTGTGCTTCTTTAGAAACACCTGGACTGCCTAGTTTCAGGCTATCAGTAACTTCAGTTAAAAGTAGCTTCACCTCTTGAATGAGAGTTTATTTGCCTAGGTAGTTCTTCATGGATCCTAGGCTAAGCTAGTGCCCACAAAGCCACTTACATGGATTTCAAAGCTTACTCATCTATGAGGCTGATATGTTAGAAATCCACACTGTAGCATGAAAATCACTCCTGAGTAGAAAGTGGGCATACTGGCTACCATCCCAGAGTGAGTCTGGGACATGTGACTAGCACAGAAAGTATATCATTCATCACAAATTTAATTCATCTCAGTTTTAGCTCTTGGAGGAAGTTTGCATTCAACTTGAAAGCATTTGTTTTTTTGTTTTGTTTTGTTTTGTTTTGTTTTGTTTTGTTTTGTTTTCTCTGTGCAAGACTCTGCTGGATAAGGTTGGGGTTTGCCTTCTCCAGATAAGCATTTTTGTGCTTGGTCTATGTTGGTGGACTCACTTTTTTCAGCAGGATTCTTACTCCACCTGATCTAGACAGGTAATTCCTGAAAGTACCCCACCTTATACTGAGCACATCCTAGCCTCCAGCAAATGACTTTTAAGTGTACCTAGAAGTCATCCCCTCACACATAGGATAATTAAGTACTGTTTCCTCCCTGTGATAGGGCCCCATGTTAGTGACTGTAAATGAGGTCCTATACCACTGTCTGTAGATTAAGTATCCTGGCACCCTTAGCCCTAGTGAATCAGATGCATTCACCCTCAAAACCCCTCCCCACTGCCCAAGGTTTATAAACAAAGGCTGGCTGGCTAGGGGTGCTCACTCTCTTGCTCACCATTCCTCCATCATGACTGAGACTCCATTTATTCTGGGGTTGGGTTGGGTTGGTGGACTGCTGCTGCACATGACAGGTGGTCAGGCAGCAATGGCAGACCTGCTTTTGCAGCTGCTAGGGCCTGCACCACCACTGCTGCTAATCCCCTCTGGGCCTATATCTCACCGGACCAGCCTGACAACAGGTTTCAGACACCTGCCTGTGACTGCTCTGCTTGGCACAGCAGCTCAAACAAGGAGCTGTAACACTTGGTATGGGCAGAGATTTGTGGAGCTCTCAAGTCTCTACTGCCTTCTGAGACTTACAGTCTTGTTCTAAAACTGGAACACCCCCTGGAACACTCATTTTCCAGCTCTCCCAGAGAAGCTGGGAACCTAGCTTAGTGCCCAGGCTAGGAGCCTCACCCTAAAGGGCCCTAGCTGCTCCTAAGTGAGAAACAGGACCTTGGGATCAAAGGTCTGTTGGTTCTCACCTGGAAGCGAACAGCACCTGGACCAGCCTGCTGGACATGGGACCCAGGACACCTGCAGAATGCTGAACAACACCTCTGGAAGATTCAACATGAAATGCCTGATAATACCATAGCTAATATTTGTTTTCTATTAAAGATTTTTCTGGAACTCAGAAAATTACTTTTTAAAAAATAAATATTTGTGGAGATGGCTCAACTAGTAAAGGCCACTTGCTTCCATGCCCAACAACTGAATTCAATTTCAGGAACTCACATGGTGAAAGGAGAAAAATATTTCTGTCAGTTTGTCTTCTGACCTCTTCACCTATGCCGTGGTATATGTATGTATACATACATATGTACATACAGGCATCCATATACACATGTACAAACATGTACACATATACACACATGCACATGCTTGTGCCCAAAATCACACACACATGAATGCTCACATATGTGCACAAATGCATGCATACACAAATGCACTCACACACGCATTTACACACACACAGTTATAAACATGCACATGTACATACATGAACACACACACACATTTCTATTTACCTCTTTATACTATAAGTGAAGGATAAAAACTATTTTAAGTGTTAAAAGCAATCACTAGGTGGTAGAGTCAGAATGTTCCTGGGGTCATAACCTCTGAAGATGGTGTTCTGGAAGAAAAGACTGCCTTCTGATTTGCGCCCAGGGGTCCCACTCAAACTATGGCACCAGCCAAGGACAATACAGGCCCTAAACTTCAGACCCCTACCCAGATCTAACCAATGGAGAAGACATTCTCCACAGTTGAGTGGAGAGTGGGGTATGACTTTCACACGAACTCTGGTGCCTCATATTTGACCATGTCCCCTGGAGGGGGAGACCTGGTGGCACTCAGAGGAAGAATAGCAGGCTACCAAGAAGAGACTTGATACCCTATGAGCATATAAAGGGGGAGGAAGTCCCCCACAGTCACAGACATAGGGGAGGGGAGTAAGGGGAAAATGGGAGGGAGGGAAGAATGGGAGGATACAAAGGATGGGATAACTATTGAGATGTAACAAGAATAAATTAATTAAAAAAAAATTAAAAAACAAAAAACCTGCAGGCTGATATTTTACAAAGAACAAGCTTTATCATGCAAAAATAAAAGCTCAATGGCAAATATTTTTTTAAAAAAGAAAAAAAAAAGAAAGAAAAGAAAAGACTGCCTTCTAATACACTCTGCCCTCAACCTAGGAGGGGAGGACTCTCAGACAGCAGAGGTAAAGCTAGCCCTTTTCTCAGGATTCAGCTTACTGTAAAAACTATAGAGATCTCTCATTCACACCCACAGCTGATCAGCTTCATTTTGAAAAGAGTGTGACAACGAACTATAAGAGGCAACTTGAGCTTCCGCATGGGAAGCAAGGATATGCTATGGCAGAGATCAATTGTAGCAACATGGCTGAAGACCTGCCCATCTTCATAAGGGCCAAGGTTTCCCCTTCAGGGTAATATTTGCCTTGGATTTGCAGTATGCACGTAGGCTTAGTTTGTTACTGTGTCCTCCAAACACACAAACAAACAAAACAAAACAAAAACAAAAAACAACCCTCCCTGAAGAAACACCACCAATAACAACACCAAAAAACAAAATACAAATTAAAGAACAAGGGAATTCTCCACAGTGGCCAGGAGGACATGTGGTCCAAGTCTCTAAGCCTTGCAAAAATAGTGAGGAGAGAACCAGGCCCATTAGTTCAGCTTGCCAGGACTGGAGTTCACTTGCTGACCCTTAACGGTGATCAAGAAAACAGAATTCATCTGAAAGCTGTTCTTCCCCAGGATGTGAGGAGGTAAGGGAGGACCAAAGAGACCAGCAGTTACTCTGTCTCAGCTTCATGTTTAAGGTCCTTTCTAAGACTATCTTATCCACTAAGAAAAGGAAAAAATATAAAATGTTAATTGTGGCTCATAATGACATAATTTTAGATATTTGATTAACAGCTAATGGCCAGTTTGTTAGTGTAGGAGCTGCTGGCAGCTCCATCTGGGACATACAATTAGCCAGCCGGTCATTAAATCCACCGATGACTAATTATCCCAGGATTAAAAGCTTAAATATAAATAAAAATGGTATTGAAGCTTTTGAAATTAATAGGTTAATGTGTTCCATCTTGCCGTGTATATACTGTGTATCTCATTCTTGGGAAGTGTTTCTAGAGAGAAAGAGGCTGTACCATGGTAAGGTCTGCACACAGTAGATCTGTGGTCTGCCCTGCATTAGCTGTGGTTTCATCTGTCCCTTAACTTCCCCTTAGACAAATCTCCTTAACTTGCACACTCTTTGCATCTTTGGGAAATCATCTGGAGGCGTTCTCATGCACATTGTTATTTTTGTTGTTGTTGTTGTTGTTGTCTTTTGGAGTTTGATATTTTATTTTCTCTTTTCCTTTTCTGCACACCCTCTAATTTTAGAGCTGTCTTCTTTTCTTGGCATATGCACAGACATCTACGTTTCATTATCAATATCATTACTGTCAAGTGACTTTACTCCACATAAGCTTTGTATGTGGCTGTCTCCATGGAGCAAGACATTACCTTAGGAGTGATTTTTGTTATTTCAGACTGATTTTTAGGTCCTGTCACATAAATGTGAATTCATATGCCCCCTTTGAACTACAAAGCATAAATGGGGTGAAAGGACTGAGGATTATATTAACCTCATTTTTTAAACAGAACGCCAAGGCAAGGAGAGGTCATATGAACTGCCTGAAGGCATCCAGGACATTCCTGATCAGGTCAGGTTTGAGAGTATGTGTGTAGGATAAAGCCACCTGCTCCTCAGCCTTGCTACTTCAGAAACAAATGTTTCAACTTGCGTGACTCCTGGTTCCTTTGCTGCAGTGTCCTTGTGCATCTAAAAGTAAGTTTTCAATTTGATAACCTCCAAAGTCTTCAGATTTTGGCCTGTTAAACCAGAGGTCTTCAGAGTGATAATCACACATTTTATGTTTAATACATAAGAAAATTATAAGAAAATACCAGATGTCAAATATTAGAGTATATCAGGTATATTAAATGAGTATGGGGAGAGAAGGAAAGGGAGGAGGGTACCCCAGAGAGAGAGACAGAGACAGAGACAGAGGAAAAGAGGAGGAGAGGAAGAGTAGGAAAAGGTGGTAAGAGGCAGGACTGTCCTTTTATATAGCCCTGGGCAGGGCCACACCCCCGTGGCAGGTAGGCAATGACATCACAGGTAGGTTGACTGAAGCAGAATCCTAACAATGAGACTGTTTAATTAAAATCTATAATAGAACTCCAGTGTGCAAAAGCAATGCTTTACGGTGCCCTGACACACCTCTGAGGGGCAGAGGCATGAATTCTGTCCTGGGTGTAGGAGCTAGGGTCAGAGAATGGCATTTCTGCTAATGGATATCAGTGTACTTATGTTGAAAGAAAATAAATGTATGTGATAGCTATGGTAGAAAAGTATATCTCACTTTAAATTCTGGAGGGATTCTAGAAGATGAGGTATCAAGAGTTATTTCTTTAACACCCACTGGGTTAAAGATGCTCTCACGTCAGCGTTTTGGTGATAATCTTCTGGGCCTTTCTCACCCCTTTCTTTCTCCATGGGAGAATCTTCCCCAGGGTAGACTAAAGCTGTGATCCCTTAGTTGCCCTAAATGGAAATTGGATCATTCAACGAGAATTCCCTGTTTCTTTCAAATGTCCTGCACACCCCCAAAGGTCTGCTCCTTCTCCAAGGCAAGCATATATGCTTACAGACATACACAGTCTTCTTTCTTATTTCTTTTTCCTTGTGTGTATCTAGGGTGGGTGGGAAGCAGCAACTCCAGACCTAGTGTACAGTCAGGAAAAATATCCGGGTCAGATGACAGCCCATCATGGAATAAATCAGGTTAATAAAGCAAATGCTAAATGAGTTAGCCAATCATCTTCCATTTTCAAGCATCGCAGACAAGTCCTTGCCATTCCTAAGAAATAAACTGAAGTTCTTCAAATTAGCCAGTCTGTGGTACTTCACTACAGCCACACACGTGTTTAAGCTTGCTGTAAATTTCAACATTCATTTTCTCCTGATTTCCCAATGTCCCCACACTACAAACAGCTTCCGAGCCGGTGTGAACATGGTAGGGTGAGTCCAGCTACCAGGCCTCTCTTATCCCTTTTCCTAATGCACCGAAATCCCCTTACACCTTTTGGTTTCCATACTCTACCCTGATCTTCAGTAGAGCGACTTGACCGCGAGTCCTCATTCCCTTCCTGGCTGGACCACACCCTAGATATGCGGAATCCCAACAGACAGTGGCTGGCTCTTTAAGACGTGGGCACAAGAAATGCTGTTGCTTTCACCGGAATCTCTCCTCTGGTTCTTGTTATGACTGCACCTAACTGACAGCTGGAGGCAGAGGGCAGGAAGTGAAGCAGATGTGTCTGTTCTTCTCTTTGTATGAAAGGAGCCCAGCTAAGAGAGTTAGTAATACTGGCTGAACCCTCAAAACAGGAAGATACACAGTTTACATTGTAACTTTGCTGAACTAAGGGGACTGAGCAAATCAATTGCTGTCAGATACTTCTGAACGTGTCTAACCTAAACACTGATTTTGAAGCTATTGCCTTAGAACAAAACTAAATTATTATTATTAAATATTATTATTAAATAATCTGAGTTTTTTAATGAAAAACTATTTTGGTAATAATCCATCTCATTGTTTGGGTTATTTGTTATGATTTTCAACTCCTGGCTATAAATAGTGTTCTGATCATGCCTGATGAGATTGGAAGGTTGTGACATCATGAAATGAAGTAAAGGCAGGAAAAAGACATGACAACAAATGACCAGCAGGGAATAGAGTTGAAGTTTAGACACCGGAGAGATGATGCGTCTCCTCGCATACTAAAACCTTTTGTGGTGAGGGAAAATGGCCAAAAACCTAACAGGAAATTGAGCTGAAGGCTCAGAACAGTGCTAGTGAGAGATTCAGGAAAGTGGACAGAGATAAGTTGGGGTTCTGTGAGATAAATTGGGGTTTTGTGACATTTATATATGCTTATATACAAAACCACATGCATGGGGAGAAAGCAAACGTATGGGAAATGTTGGGATTGTGGGGTTGGCTGTGACTTTACAAAGTAATAACTACTGTCATTATAAACTAGGACTTGACTATGGACCACCAAATGTTTTTGTCTTGAATGCATTGTGACCTTTCAACTGGACCTTCCTTCTTATGATAAGGGGGACACTTTATCAATCTACATGATCCAGAAAATATTTTTCTGTCACCTCCTAGAAACTTCTATAAGATTCTTGGTGTCAAAAAGAAGACACGGTTGGTACTCACGTCTCTGGTCCAGATCAGGACCAAGTACAGACAAGTACCGGCTGAAGAGCAGGTGGTATTTTCCTTATGTACATAGCAGGATCCTTCAACTGTGAGTCTGAAAAGTTTACAGTGGGGTAAGAGGCAAGCAAGTCAAGTATGCTGACTCTCAAACAAAATGACAGAGATAAGTCAGAGAAGGACCAGCTCCACTTCTATTTCTCCAGTGTTTCTCTTTCAACCCCAAAGATCATTATTCTCTAAATTCTAGAAAGAATTCTTCTTTAGCAGTTGCTTGCCATAGGCCGAGGAGTGACTCAAGTGCTTGGTGACACTGGAACAAAGGAAGTGGCAGAGCTGGCCCAGTCCCTGCCATAGCTTGCCAGGAGACAGGTCTACCCTTTCCCTTCATGGGCTAGTTCCATCAGGCGAAAGTGCAAGTTGGCTCTACAACTCACCAAGAAGAGACAGGGCAGTGGTAGAAGAACATTTGCTGCACAGCTCACAAACACATCTATAAAGATCAGGGGTGTCTTTGGAAGTGATGTGGTGGCACCAGGATCAAAACATGTAGATACTGTGAAGACATGCATGCAACTGAGCCATGTAGATACTGTGAAGACATGCATGCAACTGAGCCATGTAGATACTGTGAAGACATGCATGCAACTGAGCCATGTAGATACTGTGAAGACATGCATGCAACTGAGCCACATTGTTCAATATATCTTTATATAGAACATCCTTCTATCTGATTTCTGTTCACATTTTCAAGTGATTCATGGGCCTGTGGAGGGGAGAGAAGGGTCATTATTTCCTTTCTTATGAAACACCAAAGGACACTTTAATAAACCTGGCATGGTCCACTGCTTCAGTGAACACTGGCTGTGGATTCTCCTAGCCATATAAGGAAATGTAATCAAAATGACAGTAACTATCCCCAAATCCCTGGGTTTGAGGAAATCTTATCGATCTCTCTGCTCTGTGGCTGCTTAGAAAGTCAATGATGATAAATAGTTCCTGCTTTGTTTGTTTTTTGAGATTATAATATAATTACAATATTCTTCCATTTCCTTTCCTCCCTCCTACCCTTCCTATATTCCTTTCCTCAGTCTCCTTCAAATTCATGGCCTCTTTTATCACTATTTGTTATAGCATGCATATATTCATATGCAAATATATTCCTATCCCATATACCTTTCCACATTCTCCTTCAATTCATGGCCCTTTTTATCACTAATAGTTTTTGCATGCATATCTGCACATAAAAATATATTCCTAAATATAACCTGTTAAGTCTATATAATGTTATGTTTTCAAGGATGATCATTTGGCACTGAACAACCAATTGGTATGTTCTGCCCTAGGGAAGAGCATCTCTCCTGCTCCCAGATTTACTTGATTGCCTAGAGCTCTTTGTCATATAAGCTTGAGGCCTCATGGACTCTTCCCTATCCAGTTTGGTTTGTCCATTGGTATCCTCTTTGTTCAGCTCAGGTTTGCCCAGTCATGTTTGTGAGGATTTATGAGTATTACTAGGAGAGATGATCTCACAGAAAGTCTCTTGATCCTCTGGCTCTTACAGTCTTTCTGCCCCTCTTTGGCAATGTTCTCTGAGCCTTGTGTGTGAGAGTGCTTTGTAGATGGATCCTTTAGGACTGGGTTCTACAGCTCTGACTTTGATTGGCTGTGGTTTTCTGTAGTGGTCTCCATCAGTTGAAAAGAAACATTTCCTTGATGATGAGTGGAGACTACTCTTACCTGTGAGGATAAGGGCAAATGTTTATAGTTGTCGTTGAGGGATTGCTCTGACTTAGTCACCAGAGGCTGTAGATTCTCCTTCAGTATCCAGGACTTTACTAGCACTGAGTAATTAGCTAGGTTTCCAGTACCTAGTATTTTTTGCCTTAGGTCCAATTAGAGAGTTTTTCATTACCACTAATGTATATAGGCCACTTGGGTACACATAAGGTTATTGTGTGCCCCATTTTTACCACTTGAGAAATGAAGGGAAACAACTTTTTTATATTAAATGTTCCCAGGATCTATATAGTGCTTATGGTGGTTTGAATGAAAACGAGCCCCATAGGCTCACAGGGAGTGGCACTATGAGGAGGCGTGGCTTTGTTGGAGTAGGTATATCCTTACCAGAGGAAGTATGTTACTGGACGTAGGTGTTGAGGTTTCAGAAGCTCGACCCAAGCTCAGTTCCGCTGTCTTCCTACTACCTGCAATCTGCACGTAGAACTTCCAGCTACCTCTCCAGTACCGTGTCTGTCTCCGCGGCACGATGATGATAATGCACTAAATCTCTGAGCCTGTATGCCAGCCCTAATTAAATGTTTTTCTCTATAAGACTTAGCATGGTCGTAGTGTCTCTTCACTGCAAATAAAAACCTCAACTAACACAGTGGTGTGCTGGGTGATACAAAAAGAATACCCCAAAGTAACACAGAAGGTCCTGGTATACTAGTCAGATATGAAAGGAAAGAGAACTTTGGAGGAGGAATCAGAGATCAAGATAAAATGCAAGAATGGAGACTATAGACAACTCAAAGGCAGAGAGAACATTCTGAACAGAGGGCATGGCATGACCAAAGGTGCAGTAATAAGTTTTAGCATTAGTGTTTTGTAAGACTACTAAGCTACCAGATCAAAACTAGTCATACCTTTCTTATATGTGTTTGTAAGGAAATTTTAGCATGAAACAGTCAATGCAATAGCAAAATGTGAGAACAAAACCCTACCAACCAATGCTACAACTGATTCTCTCCCCTATACACGCACATAATTCATATTTGCATGTGTTAATATATATATTTACTTATAAGTACATTATGTATTTGTGTAGTCTCACATTTGGGGGACTGTGCATGATAATACAGGCGGAGTGGAACTAAGAATTCCTTCAGAGCAGCATACACAATTGATTGTTTCTAGGTCAATCATCAAATGAGGATTTGGAGTCCCTTAAGGTCGATGTAATTCTCTCATTAAGATGACTGAGATAACCAGCCCACGAAATAGTCAATATGGTTATTCCATCCATCTTAATGACCCAGTCAGATCAACTCAGGAGATCTTCAACACCAAAGGGGAAACTCATATGGGAACACAGCAGCAGATTTGTTGAGCTCTTCTGATTTAAACATGAGCAAAGACATAGAGAAATTACTGTTTGCAAAACACACTCCTGAGACTATACCCCACAGAAGCAGGGAGAGAACAGTGTGCTTTGGAGTGCATGCACAAAAGTAGGAATAAGCAAAAAACACAAGAAGGACTCTTGATCAAGCTAGTAATTCTAGCTCACTGCTGCATGGAAAAGGTAGGGCTGGGGAGATGACTCAGTGAAGAACTTACTGCAGAAACATATGAGCCTGAGTTTTGTCCCCAGAACCTGTGTAAAAAGCCATGAGGTCATGATATTGAAAAAGAGCAGATGGGGCTGGGGGAAATCATACGGAAGGGTTTGAAAGGAAGAACAGAAAGGAAGAAATGTCATGATTCTATTGTAATCTCAAAGAGAGAAAATGTCACATGTGGTAGCACACAGGCTTGTAATCCCAGATGGGGGAGGCAGGAATAGTGGATCTGTGGGCTTCACTGGCAAGATAACCCAGCTTAACTGGTGAACCCACATCCCAGTAACTGTCTTTGAAAAACTCAAGATACACAGCTCCTGCAGAAGAACAAGTGAGGTTGACCTATGGCTTACACACATTCTCTCTCTCTCTCTCTCTCTCTCTCTCTCTCTCTCTCTCTCTCTCTCTCTCTCTCTCACACACACACACACACACACACACACACAGAAGGAAGCTAGGTCTGGGAAATAGCTCATAGTTACAAAGCAGGGGACAGCTGGAAAAACGGGTTGCACAGGGAGGTCAGGTGTTTACCAACTCAGTCTGTAGCCAACTGTGAGTTTCATCAAGGATTAACTCTGATGACAGTCCCCACAACGGAAGTCATAGTGACTGCAATGACAGTAATGTAGTCTACTGACAAGAGGAGCTAGCAATAACCATGAAAGATTGATGGCAGAGATGATGAAGCAGGAATCTGGGACAGCTTCCGTTAGTGAATGTGAGGCGGGAGTTAGGGAAAGGCAGACTGGTGAAGCTTCCTTAATGTGGACATAACTGTAAGTACATAAAAGGAAGAGCAGAGAGCAGCCCCGGGGGGGTGGGGGGTGGGTAGCAGTCCATTAGGGACAGCAGGATGTGTTCCGAGTCTGCTGCAAAGAGGCAGCAGTGTGCTTGGTACAGAGCAAGAGGGAAGAAGTCTTCCCTCCCTGGGGTTCTCGCAGCAACAAGAAGCTAGGCCAAGTTAGAGACACAGGAAGAACATAAAAGGACCCAATCCAGACCCCACTGTTTATACAATCAAATGCCGAGTACATTGTCTTAGGTATCTCAGGGAGTTAAGCTGATTGCTTTTATTTAAAAATGTCCTTCTCAATTTAAACATGTGTATCTCTCAAAGTACAGAAGAGTGTCTTAAATTGCCTGGTGTGATAGACCCACATATATTCTTTCATTGGAACTAGGAAATAAATAAAGCTTCAGTTTGGTTACTGGGCAGTGATAGGGAAGGCGTGATGATGATTTGGGTTCTGCTTCTTCCTCATGTCTTGGCCACCTCTCTTTCCTGATAATCTCAGCTCCACAGGAACTCCCATCCTAGATTTTGTTTTCTGCAGCCCCAAGTATTTATTAAATGTGCTTAGATCGTGCCCCCCTTCCTTGAGTGCCTTCTAAATCCAACTGGACAGTTAGAACTGCAGTGTGCACACTAGGCTAGATTATAAGCAGTAACAAATGACAAGATTTCAGTCATGGTGAAAAGGGTTTCCTTCTTCGCCTTCATTAGAAGATGTCGGTGTAGCAGCTCTGTGGTCCAAGATATCTTACAATCTTGCTGTAACCTTCCTCCCTAATTAGCATCTCACGGTCTTTCTGGCAGGGAAAGTGGAGTGTCATGCATGAACATTAAGAGCTTAGGTCAGGAAGTGAGGCAACACCTGTGTTCACAGCCCATTACCACAGGGAGCCACTGGATCCACTTAGCTTGGTAAGGCCAAGCTTCAGGTGTTAGCTCTTAGCATGCGCCCCAACATCCTCATGGCTTTGATGCTCCCAGAGGCCCCTCCCCCTGCCCCAGTAACTTTCATTGTTAGGAAGCTCTTAGACTGGCAGTGCTGCTTCCTGGCACTCCTGATTCCACAGACAATAATCAAGCCTGTTTACACATTGAAAGCATCTTGGAGCTTAAAAGGCATGCATTTGCGCTGAGGCTCCACCCAGAAAGGTCCTGATTTCACCAGTTCCCAGTGTCTGGGACATATGAACCATCTCCTTTTACATGCACGGTGGCTTGTTCAAAGGAAGGGAGCTTAACTACAATGTGTGTGCATTGTTGGGGGTGGGGACAGGCATCAAAGGACCCATGCTACAGGTGAGAGATCAAGTTAAATACCATGCAGCGATAAAATCAAACTGAGACACCAAATGTCACACTCTCATTTCACTTGAAGAGTACAAATAAAAAGCAGTATTTTAAGGCCACAATTTCTTCATCCTTTTGCCCAAAATGACTCTGCCTCTTTCCTGGGAGACCAGGCTATCAGTGCAGCAGTAGCTAGCCTTAGGGAAGGCAAGTGGATGTCCCCCTAATCTCAGTTTGCATACTAAATACAGGCTGAGGGTTACAGCAAAGGAGAAGCTGCCTGGAGTCTTCCCTCTCCCTTATATCTTCTGACTCCTGGGCCTTGCTTGTGTTCCCAAGTCTCTCACTGGGAGGAGGCCTTCCTAAAACAAAGGAAAAGGTTATGAACAGAGCCACTGCCTGGTGCTCCTGGTCCCTGACAACTCCCAGGCTGCCTTAAGGCCTTTCAAGTGAAATCTCCTTTTTAAAAGCAGCAAATGAGAGAGAAAGCTCAGATTGCCCAGCTCTGGGTACTGGGCCTGCTCCCATCCCCAGCACAAAGCACGTTCGGTTCCCAGGCATGGAATTTTACTGAATTCATCAACTGTAAGTAAAAATAAATAAATAAGAGCTGATCTGCCATCCTTTTCAGATTTATGCTGATTTCACAGCAAGCTGATACACAGGCCCTGCTCTAATGGCCTCAGGCCTGACATCTTAGTGAACAACTGAGAAACAGCTCCATCTGCTGGCCAGAGAGCCCAAGTGAGTGGAAATTTCCAACAGTTCTTTTCAGCTTTTGCAAGAGATCAAGAGCTCTGGGAAGCCATGCACTGGTTGACATTCACTGCAAATCATTCGGTTCTTTTCACCAAATCACCTACCAGTTCTGATAGAGATTTAGGCTGTGTCTTACGCATATGCAAGGGCAGGTTGAAGAAGACAGGCTTCCTGATTGCTTTTTGCGTTTCCTATCTTTTCTTGAATTCTTCAGATTTGGTAGCTGTATGCCAATTTCAATAGCAGGAGCTGTGGCTGTTTGTTATCCTGTTACATACGAATCTCAAGAGAGAACCTCAGAAGAGATTAAGGGGTGGAGTCAGGATAATGTCTCATGCTGGTTGCTGCGTAGGGCTCTGGGGTTTTGACGTGGGTGCTTTGACGTGAGTACCTGGACATGAGAATCACTGTGTTGGGAGTTGTTTTCATCCCAGCTAGATTAATGCATAAGAGGAGTGCCATCAAGCACACCAAGTCTGGAAATGGAAGCTTCTGGGTACCAATGAGGCTGGAGAATGAGTGACAGTTCAAGCTGAGGACCATCCCAGGACCTCTTTGTTCCTCTCACTAGCTGTGGAGCATCCCTGGAGAGGGTTCTCTACTCTCTGCTTCCTACTTTTTCAGTTAAATAAGCCGTAGGGATGGATACCTTTGTTGATTGGAGCTGAGAGTGGAGACATGAGGAACAGCCAATGAACAAGAGTACCAAGTGCAAACAGCAGGCACCAAGTAGTGATGACAGGTTGTCCAGGCACTGTCCTTCTTGCTTTGCTAGTCAACAAAGACTCACTGTAAAAACAAGAGGGGGGCTCACTAAGGGTATGAATGAGGTGCCAAATCTGGATTGTTCCCTACTATAGATAAGCTTGACTATTACTCTTTCCCAAAACACAGATTCCCTGGGAAAAATAACCTCTGGATTGCCGAGGGAATGGAGCAGAAGGAAAACATAAAAAAGATTGCAGACAGCAAATGCAGATTCCGGGAAGAAAGGTAATCTGCTTGAAGTCATGAAGCCCACAAGCGGCACAATTGAGTTCTCAATCTCCTAGACAGGATTTTTCAAGATAGCCTCGTTCTTGCCAGAGAACAAGACAATGCACCTGCCATAAAGAAGTCCATTTCACTGATTGCTGTGATGACAAGTACCACACAGCTTTCTATTACCCTACATCCTCTATAGCAGAGCCAACAGTTTCCTTTAGTGACTCACACTGCTGCCCTGAATAGGCAACTCTGATGATGCTCACTTAGAGAGATGCCCTATAGTCTGTGCACTATAGCCAGTGGCTGTATGAACCACTGTATGGAACCATGGCTTCTGAAAAAAAAAAAAAAAAAAGAAAGAAAGGGAATGCCAAAGATGGGATTCTTGCTCTTGTATTACAGAGCCAGGGAGAACACTAACGGACATGCATGGGTCTCCTTGGAAAAGAGAAGAAGAATAGATTCTCTGAGTGGACTGGCAGCAGGTGGGAACCAGAATAGGAGGAATCAAGTTGGGGTTTGAAAGGAGGGAGTACGGAGGGAGATATCTGGAATTGGAGGGCACTGTGTGTGGTGGTGGTGGTGAGATGTGCAAACCAAGTGCAGTAGAAACTCCCTGGATTCTGCGAGGGTGACCCTAAAGAGAACCCCTACTAAGAGATTATATAGAGTCTGAACTGGTTGTTCTGTGTAACAAGGCAAGGTTTCCAGTGGTGGGAATGGGACACCAACCAAACCACAAAACCAAAAATTTACCCCCTGCAAGATGTGATGGGGAAACGGAAGCACAGAACTTGTGGGAGTGGCCAACCAAAGACTGCTCTAATTTAAGGCTCAAGTCACAAGAAGGAGCCCATGCTGGACACTGCCTGGATGGCCAGGAACAAAAGTTTGGCTGGGGATGGATTCATGAAATGATTCTTCATGTATGCTGTTATGTTCATAGTTCGGTACCTAGTTCTTCAGAGATGCTTTCTCCAACAGTTTATGGGAGCAGATATTGAGATCCACAGCCAAACATTAGGGGGAGCTTAGGGAACACTAGAAAAGAGAGGAGGAAGGATTGTAGGAGCCAGATGGGTCAAGAACACCAGAAGAACACCACCCACAGAATCAACTAAGCAGAGCTCATGGGGGCTCAAATATTGAAGTGATATTCACGGAGCTTACAAGGCTCTGGGCTACATCCTCTGCATATATGGTATAGTTATTAGCTTGGTGTTTTTGTGGGACTCCTGACAATGGGAGTGGTGTTGTCTCTGACTCTTTTGTCTGGCCTTGGTACCCTTCTCCTTCTACTGAGTTACCTTACCCAGCCATGATATAAGGGTTTGTCACTAGTCTTATGGTATCTTGCTTTCCAGTGTTCAGCTGACATCTCTAGGTTTCTGAAAGGAAAAGGAGGAGTGAATCTGGAAGGGTTGGCTTGGGGAGGAGCACTTGAAGGTGTGAAGGGAGGGGTCTGCAGTTGGGAGAGGACTGCAGTTGGGGGGAACTGTAGTTGGGGGGAACTGCAGTTGGGAGGGGACTGCAGTTGGGAGGAGACTGCAGTTGGGAGGGGACTGTAGTTGGGAGGGGACTATAGTTGGGAAGGACTGCAGTTGGGGTATATTGAAAACAAAACAAAAAATCCCAAAACTTTTTTTTCGTTGTTTGAAAAAAAGTTAAACCGAACAAAATGAACCATTAAAATTAATAAACTTCTTGTAGTATTGTTAATAAGTGTAAATTAAGGCAAATAGATTATTTTAAAAGCTATATGATTCAAGTCAATCAATCAAATGCGCTACACAGGCCAGATGTTAACACCTGGTATCTTCCTTACTGTCTTCCAACTGCTGGCCCTGACTTTAGGGGAAAGTCTTGAGATACGACAACTAGCACACCGCCCTTTCTAGAAAAAATTTCTTGGTCCTGGCCATCACAGAGCTCTACACACCCACACACTTCATTTCAGTAGCTAGCCATCTCTCCCTCCCTTAGCTGGCCTTTGAGAGCCTTCCTCCCTCTGTCCTTCATGGGAACTCAGGGGTCATCTACTTGCAGCCCTGAGGTAAGGTCTTCATGACTGATGCCATTGCAGTCTAAATTTCTTTGGCCTGTTTCGATATTTAAGGTTGACACTCCCAACATGAAACAAAACATGTTGTTTTGTTTTGTTTTTTCATGTGAAACACTGAAAGTGATTTGATCCTGGTTTGCACACTTTTGGACAACAAACTAAAAAAAAAATGACAAGATGTCCCTCAATATGATTCTGAACTACTAGAATTTTCTGAAACCATAGAGTGTCCTTGAGTGTTTCAAGATTTAATTCTGTTTGGGGCTAACAGAGTCCTGAGACTGACTCTTCTAATTGATGGCTCAGTTTTATACATTGACCCTTATTTCTCTGGCTTTGAAATTTTAACTGAGTACAGAAATATTTCACTGGACAGTTGGCTCAAGTGTCAAGGCTCAATGCCTGCCCCCATGGTGCATTTTAACCAGAGCTGACTCTGCTGCAGGCTATTTCAGTCAAGCTTAAATTCTGGTATGACTATGGTGGAGTGTATGCACGGAAGCTGTTTTATGGCCCTGTTGCTTTGGATGCATTTCTTCCCTTCACTCCGGAAGAGGTTAATGTGTATCCTCTCACCTTTTGGTCTTATGAAGCGCAAAGCTTCTGGGATTTTATGAGTTCCAGATAAAGTTGTAGGAGCCATTCCTTGCAGTGTCAGTGTGATTTGTGTGGCATTAATAGCCCTGTTGTTCCATGAACCTCAATTTCCTTCAAGATAAAATACTACTAAGGCCACCACTTCATAATAAAAATGAGAAGAAATTATATCTGGCTTTAGGCTTCTGTACTATGGTTATTGATACTCGTTTCAAAGTTGCCTTTCATCTGGCCACCAGATCCCAGGAGCTGAGGTTATAGAGTTGAAGTCGGATGTATCACAGGTAAATGTGCTTCTCTTCACAGCAGGGCTCTCTCCAATAACAGCAAGAACAAAATATTATGGGCATGGCATTAAAGTCTCAAGAGTGAATATGAATATATTTATCAGCAAAAAAGAGACTTCCTACTTAAAAAAGGGGACAGAGAGAGGGAGGGGAGAGGGAGGGAACAAACAAACAGAGACTCTAGACCAATATTTCTAAAGGAATTTTATTTTTATTGCTGTTTTTTCAAAAGAATGAAAACAGAAAAATCACCAAATTCGTGGAGAAAAAAATAGTTGCTAAAGTTAGAGTGTTTCTCAAAAGCATTAATCCCTACTCAGGCTAGAAAAAATTAAAAAAAAAAAAAAAACTCACAATGTTTAAAGTCATTTCAACCAAGGAAACTAAGTTTTATTGTGGTTGATAAAAAGTAAAATAAAGTGATTTTTTTTTTAAAAGCATGGTCTCCCATATCTCAGAAAGGCCTCAGACTCGCTATATAACCAATGATAACTGAGAAGTGCTGATATTCGTGCCTCTGCCTCCAAAGTGCTGGGATTACAGCCTCCAAGCTTGATTTTCATGTGGTGCTAGGACCTGAACCTAGGGCATTGTACACACTAGGCAAGGACTCTGTGTACTGAGGTACATGCCTACCTCGCCCTAAAGAATGTGTTTTAATTTATATGTAGCTTTCCCTTTATCAAATCAGTACTCACATTGCTGAAGAAAAAAAAAAACTGATTTGCAAATAAGCCTGAACCAACAACTCATCCATGCCAATTTATCACAGCAAGTGTTAACTCCTCTACCTGGAGTTGAAAAAACTCTTGAATGAGCCCTAATTAATTGTCCTGTGCAAGGCTTACCACCCACAACTGGTATCATGTAAGGCCTGGCTGGCTCTGTCCCAACATGGCCCCAATTGCTCAGCCAAGCATCTAAAATCTAATTTTACTTGGTACAAACTGGTCCAGGCACCATGATTTCTGTTTTGCTGGGAATTATCCCTTTCGTGAGGGACTTCCTACAGGAAAAAATCTGAGATAAGGTGAGAAATATCAAACAGAATTTAACAGTGAATATGAAATTGTAATAAAACTAAGGTGAACATCAGAAAATGCAGAGCTATGTCTGTAGGCAGGTTAGTTTGGATCAGATTATTAAAGAGTCTTAAATAAATTCCCCACCGTTCATCACCTGACTCAAATGCAGACTCTTTCATAGTCACTTGGGAAACCTTTTCCCATAAAGAATCTCATCAAACGCAATCAAAAATGACACTCCTTCTTCCTAATAGGTTAAACATTGAGTTATAGTCTTCACTCTCATGTATTGCTAAACTTTAATGCTTACTTATAATTTGCCTCAAGCATTTCTTGTATTTCCAGACATATTCTATCAGTTTTGTTGAAATACAGTTTATATACAGGAAAATTTGTTTTCTAATAAATATGGATCAGTGTGTCTATCAGCCATCCTAAATAGAACATTTTTTATTTTTCAAAATTAAATCTTGTGTCGGGTCTCACTACTCCCCATTCCTCCAGCAGCCTTGAGCAGCCACTAATTGACTTCTTAGCTCTATAGAGGTATCTTTTCCTGTAATTTCACATGAGTACAACCATACAATGCTTTGGGTTTCTTTCATTTGGCATAGTGTTTTTGAGATTTATCTACCAAGTACTCTGCATCATTGATCCTCTAAACTGCTAAATAATTTGCTTTTGTGTGGACATGCCATATTTTGTTTATGCAGTCACAAGTTGATGGACACTTTGTTTTTGCTTCGGATTCTTCCAAAGAGTGCTCTGATGAACATAGACATCCACGTCATTGTAGGGCCTGTTTTCATTAGGAGGGCATAGCTAGAAATAGAACTGCTTTGCCACACAGTGCACTCATGCATACTATCTGAAGCAACTGTCTACATTGTCTGGGTTTCCAGCGTAAGGCATGACAGTTCTTAGATTTTAAGGTCATAATATGTAATTTTTTTGAGACAGTTTCTCTGTGCAGCCTTGGCTGTCCTGGAAATTACTCTGTAGATGAGGTTGGCCTCTAACTTAGAGATCCACCTGCTTCTGCCTCCATAGTGCTAGTATTAAAGGCATGCTTCACTACTGGTTGGCTGGGTAGTTACTTTTAATGAACTTTTAAAAATATTTTGTTAAAGTGCTACTTATCAAAACTGATGAGACCTGATAGGCTGTAGGCAGATGGTGAGAGAAGAGGGCCCCCTGTCACATGTCTAGGGAAGGGGGAACAGGAAGATATAAGTGAGGGGCTAACCATCTGGATGAATATGAATAAATTATAATAAAAACCCACTTCCAAGTGCACATACTTCTCTTTTCCCATTACATATGACAGAGATGAAGCAAGTACATCATAAGCCAAAGTTCTCAAGGTGCTTTATTTACAGGGATAAGAAAATATAAGCTGGAATCTAGGAAATAAAATATGGGATCAGAAAGCCCAGAAAGTCAACACATAGACTAACAAATGGCTTCTGACAAATATGACTTGAAAGTTGCCTGTGGTTGGGTTTGAAGTTAGCATGGAGAATTTGTTTTGTAACTTCCCAGCCATACTACATCTGATAAAAATGTCTGAGGGCCTTGCTCATTCTGTATTTGAGGACAACCTGCATTACTGAAAGTCAAGAATTGTAGATTATTGAAATAGAACTAAAAAGTGATTCAGTTCAAATGCTGCAGCCTGGCCAGCTGAGGATGTACACAGATGACCGAGTCACTGATAGACACCACCTCCCCTGTGGCAGCAGCCTCAGGAGCTCCTCTATATGAACGCTGCTCTATATGAACACTGCATTTATATGAGCACTGCTCTATATAAGCACTACATCTACATGAGCACTGCATCTATATGAGCACTACATCTACATGAGCACTGCATCTATATGAGCACTGCATCTATATGAGCACTACATCTATATGAGCACTGCATCTATATGAGTACTACGTCTACATGAGCACTGCATCTATATGAATACTGCTCTATATGAGCACTATGTCTACATGAGCACTACGTCTACATGAGCACTGCATCTACATGACCACTACATCTACATGAGCACTGGATCTATATGAGCACTGCATCTATATGAGCACTACATCTACATGAGCACTGCATCTATATGAATACTGCTCTATATGAGCACTATGTCTACATGAGCACTGCATCTACTACATGAGCACTGCATCTACATGAGCACTGCATCTACATGAGCACTGCATCTATATGAGCACTACATCTACATGAGCACTGCATCTATATGAGCACTAAATCTATATGAGCACTACATCTATATGAGCACTACATCTACATGAGCACTGCATCTATATGAGCACTGCTCTATATGAGCACTGCTCTATATGAGAACTGCTCTATATGAGCACTGCATCTACCATGCTCCCTGTCCCTGTGAGTTGCCTGTTTGTGTTTTTCTGATGGTGTTTGTTTGCTCTTTTTTTGTTGTTGTTGTTGTCCTCTTTGTTGTTAGTTATCTTATATTCCAAGCTTCATTCAGAAGCCACCCCACCTAGATTGTCCCTAATCAATCCCCAGACCCCAACGCCTCTGGATACATGACTTTTTATATAAATATGTGCACAATGAATGTGCCCTTTTACTTTCAGATGACAGAGCTGAAGTTGACAGTATCTACGTGAGTGACAAATTCAGTATTCAAATCCACACTTCTTGACTCCACAGTTCGGTGCTGTCTACATAAGGGCACCGTCTCTCTCCTCACCTTTCGACTTTCTTCGCTCTCATGTAATTTTGCCTTGGGTTCTGCTGAGACGTCTGTGATCCTTGCTGAGAGGTTGTAAGAGCATGGAGGGAAAGGGTTTGCATTTATTCATTTCTGCATTCCAGAAGAACCTAGCCCTCTCTTTGAATACCATAGAGATTCAATAAAAATGTGCCCAATGGGTAACAGTATATGATCAATAGAATACCAAGTAGCTCCCCTGGGATGTCTTTGCTGAACACACTCGCTTGCTTCTGAAGAGGTGATGCCAAGGTTCAAAACAAATGGCTTTCTCCTCCCTTAATTAAAACTGTCATTGATTTGAAATTTTTCCTTTCAAACACAGAGCAGAATTAAATTTCAATAGAGGTCTGCCCAAATTACCATCATTTCAAAAGCAAAGAGCTTGACATTTCTGAAACTGTGACAGATATTTATTGATACATCAAATCAAGAAAATCCAGGTCTGTTGGTCTTAAAAAATAAACAAATAAATAAATAAATAAGTGGATGTCAGTGAGTGTCAGCAGCTTCCCTACTGCATACAGATAGTGTCAAGCTGCTATGCCAGAGAGCATCATTAGCTGCCCTAATGTGTAGAGCAAAGCCCCTCCTCCATCTACCATAGGCTGCCAACAACTGTCCTACTGTGTGTGCATATCTAGCTCCAACTCCCAAAGCCAAAAGTGTCAGCGACCCTACTGTACATAGCTGGGCCTAAAGCCAGTCAGTCCTGTGACTCTTGGCCTTCAGAATATCTCTTCTGGAACCTTTTATTTGAGGTCATGTGGGAATCCAAGTCTTTCTAAGGCCCATTTCCATCTCTTTTGTCATCTCTCGGATTTTGGGCATGTCACTTAGCTATCTAGCCTTTTCCCTGTGCACACAAGAAAGAGTAATGCAGCATTTCAGAAGGGCTTTCAATTCTCTCTGAGTAAATATGTTGTTTAATGTGCCAGGTGCCATTCCCTAAGAATGTGGGGGTAGCAGAGGAGCTCTGTACTCAATCACTCCCAGCCTCATTTGCACCCGGTCTCTCTTGGCTCTCCCAGCCTCAGGCAGGCTCTTAGCCAAGTGAAAGAATGGAGCTAAGCACAAGATAAATAACCTTGGCTCAAAGCTCCGCAGCACAAAATAAAAATTGAAACTTTCCTTTGCAATCACCCCCACAGCCCCACCCATGTTCACACGCTCTTCCTCAACCATGTGATTATGTCCAGATCATGTTAGCATATTTTTAATTGAGGGATATAATTGAGTCATGCTGGACAGCATGCATTAAAGGCAAGGGCCTTGAGACTGCCTGTGATTGCGGGAGCATCATCCCCTGTTGACAACAATCAGCCATTATTAGATTATGGTGACTGTTGCTAGGGTACCTGCGAGGAGTGCAGCTAATGCGTCTCAGTGAGGAACAGATAATTCTGTCTCTTGTCAAAAACTCAACAGAGAATGAACAGGTCAATTCACTAATGTCCTCTGCTGTAGCAAAATAAATGTACCACTTATGCACATGTAGCAGTAGCAGTGATTATTCTCTTGTAGAAACTCAAAAAACTGATGGACTAAAGGAAGGATAAGCAGAGGGAAAGAAGGAGAAGGTGCCAGGAAAGAAGTACAGCAAGATGGAAAAACAAGCCCAGTGGGCTAGCTTTGTGTTAAATCTCATAGTCAGTGATTACAAAAATCTTTTATAAAAAGGGAGAATTTATTTCTAGGCTATCACCCCAGAAGTGAGGAATTATCTCATGATGATCATTATGGCTGATATCTGTGTGAGTCATTCATGTAACCAATTTCCTTTTAAATGTTATTTGCTGTAGTTCATATATCCTAGGCTAATCCAGTGTCTAAATGAGGTGAGTGTGTCTATATATGTGTGTCCATTGCATGTGAATTCGTGCAAGGATGAATGTTCATATGCATACCTGTGTGTAAAGTATGGTGTTCCGTTTTGTGATGAGAGATAGATGGGAGGAAGTGTAAGGCCAGATTGAAAGGCCTTTTACTGCAATTATTCTGTGTCATATAGTAAAAGGCCAATAGTGGAATTTTAAGTAAGAGTGGTGTGACAAGCTACTGCTGCTAGCACTGTGGCTGGGTTTGGAGGTGAAGAGAACTGAATGGCGAGAACACTACTGAGGAGACAGCATTCTGAGAAAGAGTGTAGGCAACGCACATCAGTGCTGGCAGCTCTTAGACATATGATCCAGACGGGTGCAGAGAATTCACTCCCGAATGAGACACAGACCAGTAGAGAGCCAGGACCCCAGGCCTGGTGTGTCTCATTCCCAGATCTGATGATGTATGTGTCTGCTCCAGCAAGTCCTAACAAAGCTAAGAAAAGGTCCAGGAAGATGTTCCTTTAGAAAAAGTGAAATGCATCTATAACAAAGGATGTGACAAGAGGCCAATCCAGGAGAAAAGAGGTTGGGCCCTACGATAGGGAAGAAAACAGAATTGAAATGCATACATAAATTGACCTCAGGAGAGTGATCTTTTCAAACCCTTTTCCCCACCCGCTTGTTCTCTGGAAATATTGTACTGTGTGGCAATTCACTGTAGTTAAACATTTCACAAGATGTTTTACAAACCTGAGTCTATGGTGCTTCAGGAGAAAGAGTTCACACAGACACTTCTCTCCATGTTTTCCCCCAGAGACACTAGTATGGCAGGAACTACAGGATAATGGGGCATCCACATTCAAAGTAATGATCTCCAGCAAGGTTGGGGGGTGCTGAGTTCTAGCCTAACAAGACTGTAGAGATCTAAGAAGAGAAAAAGGGCTGGTTCCAGTGTCTTGCCTTAAAATGAGTTCAATAAAATGTATTGGATTTAAAGTCCTCCACTAGCTACTAAAGAAACAAGTCTGTGGAATGCTTTCAAAAAGGGGCGGGCAATAACCACCACTGGGCCCAATGCATCTTCCGCGCCTTTGTAAAAGATGCTGCCGTTTGCTTTCATTACATTTTTATATTGCCTATGCCTGCTGTCACACTACAACCAGACAGGTGGATCATGAAGGAGACCATGTGACACACAAATGCAAAATGTAAACAGTCTTGTCTTTCACAGAGGAAAAAAAAAGTGAGTTTGCTGACCCTTGGTGCAAAAGCGGCAGCAAGGGAGCTGGGAATATAGCTCAGCTGGGAGATAGCTTGTCCAGACTGCTCCAAGCCCTGGGTTTGATTTCTAGTACCACATAAACTGGGCATGGTGGCACATAGTTTTAATCCAAGAACTCTGGAGGTAGAGGCAGGAGGATCAGAAGCTTGATGTAAGACTGATTCAAACACAGAGGAAGAGGAGGGGGGAAACAAAGAGATGGAGACAAGGAAGATCAAGAAAACATAAGCTTTGTGCTCAGAGTCCCAATCCGGTCTTAGGTCTACGCTTCGCATGTTTTAGGGCAAATCACTCATATTTCTAGGCCCATGTTCTTAATCTGTAAAATGAAATTAATGAATAGCTCACCTAAAGACATTATGGAAATAGTCAAATGTGATGATGGAAGACTGGGGAGGTTTAAATTCAAGTATGGATGTTTCTAGTTGAAGATACTATATGACAAAAAAAATGGTCCAATGTATTTTGGGTGAAAGAGATGTTCACATATTGTAACTTGGGATGGGGGTGGCTGTATCACAAGGTTGATTATCTATAGACATCTATAACTTGGAATTCACTTCTCCCCAGAAACAGAAGTACAATGAAATGTCACTGATCACTGCCTTGGCCTCCGACTCCATCCTTTAGATTCTGCCCATAACCTGTGCCCTCCCTCTCAATGGGCCTTGGTATGGACGATTCTCTCATCAAAACCTGACCTCCTTCTGTATTTTAAGAATTCTTGTTGTACCCCAGTCACCAGCCAGAGTTGTTCAATAGGGATCCTAACCCCGTCCCACTTGACTCCTTGTGCTCCGTCAAATACCCACCGTAAATGCCTGTTATTAAACTGTGCACTGTGTTCCATTCTTAATTGTGCATGGTTTTATAGAATCTAAACTGGATTCTGGGTCTCAAAAAAGTCATCTCCACTTACTAAGAAAACACCAGTGCCAGAAATCTTTCAGGGGAATCGTCGTCCTCATTCTATGAGCCAGAGAACTTTAGACTAGAGAGAAGTCCCTGGCATACAAGGAAAATTCAAATTCACATTGCACAACCACACCCAAATCTGCAAGGCTGCCAGAGCCTTCACTTCACTGTCACTCAAGTGTGCTGACCTTGTTGTCTCATTCCACAGTTATACATTTCATTGGTAAGAAATATTCTTTAAAATATTTATTAATAGGCCAACCACTTGCAGACTTCACTCCTTCTATCCTTTGCATCTTATAAGCCTATTCTCCAACTGTTAACCCTTCCTGGTTCATAATACTAACAGTTACCTCATTTCTTTATACCACATAAACACATGAATATAGAATTTCTGAATGAAACTACAAATTTTATGGGTCATTCAATTTGCCATTGTTTATTGAGGACAAACAAACTGACCTAAGAGCCTACTCACTGTCACAGACATTAGAATTTAGTGGAGGGAAAAAAAAGATAATTATGGCTGTCTAAACAAAGCAGCCATGTAGATGAGAATAACTAACTCCTGAAGGTGGGGCAAATTCAGTGAAGTAGCTAAAACTAAAACAAACAAAAAACAGATGAAATAAATTATGTTAGTCTTTTTCCTGGAAGGTTTCTGGGTTTCTATGATGTCTGAAAGAGTATGAACTAAAAAGGAGCTGCCTCTCCTGTCACGCAAGCCCACATCTAGCCCCATCCCCATCCTCCATAAAAGCCCAGGGAAACATCTAGCTTAAAGTTTATACCCAGCAGAATGCCTGATGTGAGGCCATTCCTAGACAGGTCCTCTTGGGAGGTGGCTTGAATCACTCTGACAGGCATTGTTGGACTCAAGATGTCAGGCAATAGTTAAAACTTGGTTTGCAACCTCTGCTTGCTCCCACAGAAGTCACTCCACCTTGTAGAGCAGGGACATGGCAGGAAGACAGAGAGAAGATGCAGCCTTGACTAGGAACTGTGTTCAAGATTCTAAACTCCATCCTGTCTTTGGAGATTATGAAGCTACAATGTCCAAGAAGAGCTAAGAAGAAGATACAAGGAGATGCTGCACTTACCTTCATAGTTCACCAATATGATCTATGAGTTATAAATATTTCAGTATATAGAATATGAGCCTCTACTTCCATGCTATCTTGCGTGCTGCAAAACATGGTTTGATATCATGGAAACATCTAGTGTATATTACTGAAACATCTCACACAGGTAGAACCGCACGAGCCCTGGGCAGGGTTAAATACAGCCTGTGAGACTGGGTTTCATGAAGTAATTGTCAAAAAAAAAGTGAAACTCTTCTACTTTGTCTTAACTCTGAATGTGATAAGGCAAACTGCTTGAGAAACAGAATCAAAGAGGAAGGTTATCAATTTGTGCATAGATAGGCATCTCTTGGCAGAATAGATGTGGTTTCCTGTGCTATGGCAACAACCCAGGCCCTAATCATTATCCTAAACTGTGAAGTTCATTAAGTTACTCTGACTCATACAAGGCCCTGTCCTTTCCATGATCCACTCATGTGAGAATATAAACTGCTGCAATCATTTTTTAAATGGCATTAATAGCATGGTTCACATGTGATTAAAAAAGCAGCTAAGCAAAGTATAAAAATTAGACATAAGTTTTCAACCATGGAACAAGATGAAAATGATGCTAAAGACCATTTTTGTGGAAAGACACAACCCTGAGAACCTTTGGCCCAACCTGATCTCTACCACTGAACAGGAAATGAACTTGAGCCCCAGAGCATGGCTCAAACTAAGAATTCAAACCTGACAATGCTTACTGTTGTTTGTTTTGTTTTTGTTTTGCCACAATTAATTTTCCCAAGTCTATTTAAAACACTTATTTTTTTAGTTTTAGAAACAAAAAGTCATCTGAAAATAATCCGTAGACCATTAAGAACTACATGAAGCAAATTGGAGACAGGTTTTTCTGCTAACTAACTTTTCAACAAATATACCTTTCATACTTTAATTTCTCTGACATTTAACATGAAAACTTTGCCAGATTTCTCACTTCACTCTAGTATTTATAAATAATTTTTTAATATCTTTTGTAAAGTTGGACTTTTGTTATCCCTGACCTAGATCTCATTCACTTGAATTCAGAATAAGTAGTGATGACTGTTTGAATACCAATGTCAGGCTTTTTCTGTAACTGTAAAGATTAAGAAAAAAATGTTTGATAGTAATCCTTCTCAAAACCATGCAATAAAAACAAGATGTTTAAAAACCATTTAAATTAAAAGAGTTAGAGTGCATCAATAGTCTAAGTACAACAAATCTACAGGAGCACACGCACATCCACAAATGCACATATGCCCCTTAAACACATGAATATGCAGTGACAAGCACTGCAGAGTCCTGGCATAAACACTTAATAGCATCGAGAATATTCCCAAAGATGGTGGGCCAAACTTTCCTAGGACAAAGCCTAGATACTTGCAGGGGCCAAGGGAGAGTGCAGGGTGAGTTTTAAATACAAGAAGGTACACACCTATTAAAAACATGACTGAACGTGTAAAATTAGAGGAGTCAGTGTCCAAAGAAGAAAGAGGTATGTATGGGATGGACAAATAAGAGACAGGAACAAAATGAACCAGACAATTGAACCTAAGATGTGAAAGAGTCATTTAAACAGGCTTTGCAAGACTTCACATCTGGGTGTCACTGCCACTTGAGTTTTTCAGCCTCACCTGTAAAAGTGAGTTGATGAGAGTATCCTTTAAAAGGTTCAGAGAGGAACAAGTTACCCCTTTCCAGGTATAACTATAGTTAGGATTGAGTGTCAGTTAGGCTTGCCAAGCCTATGTCACTGGCTAGACTCAGAATGGAAGATATGTCATCTAGCATGGTTCCCTGGCCTCAGTGAGAGACTTCTTCAAACTGACCCCTGGTCTAACCTAGCATGAACGTCACTTGTCCTTCCTGGCCATATCTCTGGTCATCTACATGGTTCCATGTCCCCATCAGGACCTCATTATAGTGTTTTTAAAACTCGAGCATGAGGAAAGTGTCTCTTCCCTCACGTTTCACCACAACGGAGGGATTTCTCAGGCTCTATAGCCTTCTTTAAAACTCAGAAAGTGTCAGGGGAGAGGTCGCTGCTGGTTACTACCTGGAAAAGTACAAGTCCCCAAATGATCTGTCCTTTGTGCCTGCATCACCAGGCTGCATTTCTACTAAAATTAAGTTCAGAGATTCTGGTGGGTAGATTGGCTATCTTAAGTTTCTTTGCTTTCCTCTACAACAAAATATCTAACCAAAGATGCTTAAGAAAGGAACGGAGTTACTTAGCTTTGCATCCTGGTGAGGAAGGCACACCATGGCAGAAACATGAGGCTCCAGGTCACATCCCATCTGCAGTAAGTTTTGCGACCCTTCCGACCAGCGGAAAATAAGGACACGACCCGAGCGTTCTTCTCCAGGCGGTTTATTCAGGAATTTTTTCAGCAAGCTTCTTCTTCCTCCCAACCCCGGATCCCCGCTAATATGCTATGCCTCATCCAATCAGAAGCCCTTACATCGGTAGCTCCAATTGGTTCCCGACAAGGCGGGATGCATACGTCAGAGCAAAGCGCGGCCCACAACCCAAATAAGGACTTGTTTACCAGGAGCAGAATTGCAAGTCATTTTGCCTGGCAGGTTGCCAGGCGCCATCTTAGCGAGGGTGATAGCTTCAGCTTCCCACAAGTAAGGAAACAGAAAATGATAGACACGCATGTTCAACTCACTTTCTCCTTCTTATTCAGCCGAGGACCCCAGACTATACATGATGCTTCTCATAGTTAAGGTGGATCTTCCCTCCTCAGCCTCATGTAGATAATCCCTCACAGACATACTCAGTGGCCTCATCTCCTAGGTGATGCTACGCTATGTCAAGTTGACAATATCAACCATCACACTGGCCCATAGAAAATGCTCGGCAAACGTCACCTGTTAGAACTGCAACTGTGACCTTTAATGACAGTATACCCAGAATCTTTACTCTCTTTGATTTAGATCAACAGAGAGCATAAAGGGAAGGTACATCCAGAAACCCTTTCATCAGGGTGGCCCAGAAGTTCCTTCAAAGCCGATAGAGAGCTCAGGAGCAGAAAAACCCACATCAGACAGTTGTGTGGGCACATACTAAGGGGACTTGGGATGTAGATCTGTTGGTCAAATGCTTGCCAAGCATGCACAAAGCCCTGGGACCAATCTCAAGGCTGCATAAAACAAGCGTGATGGGGGACACTCAATCCCAGAACATGGGAGGCAATGGCAGGAGAATGTAGAGCTCAGGGCCAGCCTGGGGCAATCAGTGACTTTCCTTTGCTCCCTTAGTGTAGAAACCTATCTGCAGCCAGGAGCTGACTTCCAGTGAGTGCCCTGGGTGCCCAGGTTAGGAAACTGCTCATAACAAACAGTGCGTTTCTATCAAAACAATTTTTTTTTAAATTGTATTCTAGGCAACACTATGCTGGGCATTGTCCTCTGAAGGAGTTATCTTAAAAATCTATGTTACATATGACAAATGTTAAGTAAAAATATTCTACCATAGCTGCCTATGCGGATAAAAATTTGTCTGTCAAAAAGCAGTGAGTGATTATTTTCCAAATGATTTTGACATATGGCAGTTCCTGCTGAGGTATAAAGCCAGAAGCCTTTATTAAAATATTTAAAAATATTCAACTCTTCAGTTAATAAAACCAGCTACAGTAAATTATCATATAGGTGGCTCCAGCTTCCATCTCACTGCAGGCAAAGGCTGGTCTTTGTACATTCAGGGGTTTGCTGGGTTATTGGTGGTAGTTTTTAATGGGGTTTTTGTTGTCTGTTTGTTTGTTTACTTTTTGTGGATTTTCTGGGGATTTGGGACTTTTATTTATTTATTTATTTATTTATTTATTTATTTATTTTTATTTTGCCTCTCATTCTCTAAGGATGTGAAAAGGGCACCTTAGATTATGAGTGAGGAATCTGGGAAGGCATGGGGGTTGCCATCTTGCAGTCATCCTGGAGCACAGATGGGTTAGGAGGAAATGAGGACTTGTGCATTTTTTTAGAAGTGCTGTAGACTTTATGTCTGCCTTAACCAGTTGAGCCCAGTCTATCAGGGAATAAACTGTATCATTTAAATAACCTGTGAAGCCCATGAGCAATGTGTCTGATGAGGGCCACTTTCTAGCTGGCAGTAGATGTCCTGACGTTTTATACACAGCAGAAAGCAGACAGATGGTGCCAGCTCTGGTGTTCTCTTCTTCTATACACTTGCGGCAGAGCTGGGAGATGCTGTGTGAAATCTTCAAAAGTCCAGAGCTGCTCCCAGCTGTATGTGATACCCTCTACTTTCTTTAAATTGTGTTGTTCCAAATTTCTTAAGAAAAGAATTTTAAGATTGAATTGCTTTTCTTCCTATTAAATAAAACAGGAAAATGTAAAAATGACAGGATCTGATAATGCCTTTGTGGGATGCTTCTAATCTTTCAAAATCACAAGCCTACATGTTTTGGAGCAATTTATACTTGGCATCAACACTAGATCATGAGAGATAAACATGGCGAGGTATTTATATACTAGGAAGCACAGCCATTTTTGTGAATGGTAACAAAACACAAATAAATTAAGTATTAAGTGACTTGCCAACCAAATTTATATCCAGATAATGAGATAAACCATCTGGGTCTCCTTACTCCAGGCAAGGCTTTTTGACCTGACTGTATATCAAGTTCAAGAGCAGCTCGTTTTCCTATGTACCTTAGAGATGCTCCCCATAATATGAATAGATTTTCTTAGTCTCTCATCCATATTTTCCTCCACACAATGTACACAAGAGTCATAAAGCTCTCATTATTTGAGTAGAATATATAATAGCAATTTTAAGTGATTAAAAAGGGAGCCATTTTTAAAAAATAATTACAATCGTTAGTTTTTGTTATTGAGGAATAAGAGAGAGACAGAGATAAATATATGGAGAATCAATAGAAACCTTGGCCCACAGTTTCTAAGCCTTATTTATCTGGGAGTTGTTTATCTCCCTGAGCCCTTGCTCAGAGTAAAGAATAATAATTATTGCTTAATTATAGCAGAAGTGAATTTTATCTCCCAGTTCTAAAACAAAATGACTCATAGCGCTCTCTCTCTCTCTCTCTCTCTCTCTCTCTCTCTCTCTCTCTCTCTCTCTCTCTCTCTCTCTCTCTCTCAACAAAGAAATGTCTCTGGGAAGAATAAAATGGGCATAATCTCTTAGTTACAAGAAGCTAAGATCACCTGATTTCTCATAGTGGGTCATGTCCTCACCTTTAAGAAATGTCACCAAAAGACTCACCTCTTTACAGGGACTGTTTTAGTTCCCTTTCCTGTTGCTGTGATAAGATAGCCTGACCAAAGTAACTTATTGGATTTGTAATTCCAGGTTATTATCTATCACTGAGGTGAAGTCAAAGTGGCATGAATTTGAAGTGTCTGGTCATATTACATCCACCATGAAGACCAGGGAACAGTGAATTAATGTGTGCTAGGGCGCATGTGTTCACTCTTACACAATCCAGGGTCCCTTGCCCAGTGAATAGTGACACCCATAGCAAGTTGGTCTTCCTACCTCAACTAATGAAATCAAGAGCATCCCTCTCAGACAGGCCCAAGGCCCATCTCCCACCCTGACTATGTCAAGTTGATAGTTAATGCTAACAATCCCAGGGACTATCCTTCTGCTATTCATGACTGTACAAGCCCAGGAGAAATTCCTCCAAAGAGCCCATCCTTTATATCTGACCTATGCCTTACTTAATTGTACTCATCTTTAGATCAACAGGGCCCCACCCCATGGATTACCTGTATCTACAGTAGAGCTCTGTGATAGTCTAAATAGATAACTTGGGTTTTATTCAGTCATCTAGGAACTTGGAACCTAGTCCCATAAACCATCTCATCTCAGTTTCTTTCCTCCACAGGTTAATCAGATCCAATTGATCTTTACATCACTGTCTCTGTGAAGCTTCATCAGAGAAAATGAAGTGTCAACCACCACCCTTTAGCTGAATGAGGAAATTCTGATACCATCACCTTGCTCATGTCTTGGGAAATGGGGCAAGGACCATAAATAAATACGTATCAGTGGAAGTTCACTGTTTCCTGGCTGTCTCCTTACGTAGAATATGGTACTGATGGTAATTACATTATCCTGGAAGCTTTTGCATCCTCTCATCACTTGAAATATACTCTTTGAGTCAACGAGTCCCTTTTTAAATCAGATGTCCATCTGTCAGGCTTTCTGGAAGGGGGGAAAGGAAAACTTCAGGTTGGTAAAAAGGCAAGTAGACAGATTCGGACCTGACACAGGACTTTACAGAATTTTCCTCCTGTGTTTGCAGAAAGGTAAGAAAGTTTGTCATGTTGAAGGTCATGGACGCTAATGTCATAGGACCAGAAAGATCAACAGAATTAATGTACTCAAAAACAGAACACCTGAGCTTACCTTTAGTATGTTAATGTAAGTTCCAGAATACAGGCACATGACAAGGCGAAATAAATTACTTTCTAATCTTTGAATGGAAGACAAAAGGAAACATTCCTGGTAAAGGCAGCATGTCATTAACAGTTTTAGTGTGAACTATTTTAAGCAAAGAGAAATGTGCACCCATTTGAGACTGTGACTAGTTGGAGAAATGTCTTGCAAGCAACAGGACATGAGTTTCACCTGTAGAACAAGGCACACACACAGTATTAAAATATAGGTGGCTGCAGTAGCTTACGCTTGTAACTCTAGCACTTGGGATACAGACTGATGGCTACCTGGGGTTCACTGGCCTAGCATATTTGACAAGTACCAGGTCAATAAAAGAGACTACCTAAAGATCCATAAATAAAATAAAAATTCTAAAAATGGTGGACAGAGCCTTAGGGAAAATACCCAAGGTTGACTCCAGGACTCCACATATACATACGAGAGAGAGAGAGAGAGAGAGAGAGAGAGAGAGAGAGAGAGTGTAATAAGAGTGTGTCATAAATGTCTGTACACACACACATACACACACATGTTCAGGTTTTCACTTGGATACATAAATATATGCTATAAATCTATAAAATTGATGTTCTGAAAAAGAAAATGAAGCTTTTAAAAATAATGTGCCTGTGTTTGTTGCACTAAGGATCTACTTTGGATAAAGAAATAGACATCCTCTCTCCAAAAATGAACAAAATATCTCTTTGGCAGTACATGCCCAGGTTCTTAGCTGTTGTATATACAAGCACCAAACTCCTTGATAGCTAAGCCTTTTTTTTTTCCTAGAAAACGAGAAGCTGTTTGTAACACTTGTTATCTGTGGCAAGTCTAATTTTAACAGCATTTTCTCAAGCAGATACAAAAAAAGCACTGCTTTGCTTCCTCCTTGACCCACTTTAGCACATTCTGCCCCAGTTACCATTTCCCTTCCTTTGCATTCTTCCTCTTGTATTTATCAAAGATTCTGGGCTATAGAAAACAAACTGAGTTTTTTTTCTTCTGCCTTTTCCCCTGAAAGACGGTACAGAAACCTGACCTTTCCATCCACCCTGCCTCTGTGCACAGATATGCTCAAGAAAATACTTGTCTTACAGGAAAGCTTGGAAGGCTCAGGTACATGAAGAAGAATATCTCAAATCCCCCCCCCCCTCAAATGCCTCCTTAGAACACCCAACACCTGTATCTGGTGAGGCTTGACTTAATTACATATCATTTCAAAAGACTCATATAGGTGCTGGCTGCTCTACTCCTCTGCCTCCCGCACATGAAAGACAGGCTGGGCCTGCACTGCTATTCCTGTCAGTGATGCTTGGCTGAAGTACACAGCTGTGGCTACAGAACTGAAAGAACAAGGCTCTATGACCTCTGGGTCAGTGCTCTTTTCCCAGTCTGCCATGTACCTGCTCCCTTTCTTTCTGCATGTTGAGACTACAGACCTAAAGTAGACAGTGGCTAGGTTCTGACAAACCATCCTCTTCAAATGGGATAGTCATCCACAAGGACCAGTGTGCCAATGGCAGGAAAATGACAGTTACCCATTACTCTTCCTTGTTAGTCTTTGTTCCCCAGGTGTGACTGGGAACTGGTGGGGTGAACCTGCACTGTTCATTAGGTGGTCTTTTGGAACACCTTGCCAGTGGTATTTTTAAACTGTAGTCAGAGGCCATGAGAGTTTTCCCAAGCAACATGAACATGAAACAAAACGTTTCAAGCTATAATGAATGAATCACCCAAAAGCTGTGATAAATACAGGCTCTTTGTTTCACCCCACCAGTTCCCAGTCACAGGTGGGGAAGGGTCTGAGCCTCATCATTGTAAATAATGGAGTTCTTGGGAGCTTTGGGTACGTGAAAACTCTTCAGAATCCCCCGGCATATCTGTCAGCTGGCACCTCAGGACATGCTGAGCGAGTCCTGACCAGGATACGACATGGACTCTTTAACTCTTCATGAATAAAAGTCTAGCACTTCCTGGAAAAGGTAACCATTCTTTCATTAATGAAAAGCACAGAAGCATAGTGCTGTAAGGACCTGGGACTCCATTTAGTGTAGAGTAAGCACAAGCCCATCTTCTCATAATGCTCTTAGCAACAGAGGACACCACCCCCACCCTGCCACAACAAGGTTCACGTGCGTTCCACTTGAAACAATGGAAATGTTTCTCCTTTCCTAACAGCCATCAAAGCCTCACCTGTGACCCCAGGTCAATGCTCAGCTCAGCCTGCTTTGCTTACAAATCCTCTTTTCTTGATATTTTGCAATTGTGTGCATGCCTCACAGGCTCATGTAAACCTTTTCCAAATGTGCCTGGGCACAGAAGGGTGGCAGCTGAGGCAGCCTGGACTTGGTTTCTAGCACATGGGCAATAGAGCTAAACGTGTCCCCTGAGTGAATGTTTAGGGAGAATTCACTATTTACCTTCTTCTGCCTTACGCATAATTAAAAATGCATATGATTGAAACCAGATCAGTTATGGGAGGGACATGGGAACTGAAACATATGCCCTGTTGTTTGGAGTTCAAAGCTTCTGTAGGGATTGGCTGAAGGCTCAGTTAAAAGTGTGGTTCCCCGACTGCTCTTTATGTATGTATCTGTTGGCTTGTTAATATGATATCTCATTCTCTAGCCCAGGTCCATAACCATATGTCTGCCTCATCCTCCCAAGGGCTGGGATTACAGATGTACACACCCATGCCTGTTTCTGCCTTCCTTTGACATTGATACTATCTATTCATGACAGCATTTCTCAAATGGCTTCCTAAACATCAGCTCACAACTTAGTGTTTGCTTCTCAGGCCATCCAGGCTACATCCCGGGATGCAGAGATGGCAAAGGTGGCCACCATATAGAACTATCCAAGTCTCCCAGTCAGAAGAGAAAGCTGCAGTGGCACACCACTTAGCAACAAAACTCCTTTCTCCCCTAAGGTCCCACTGGGAAAGCCCCACACAATATCCTGGGGCCCTTGAAGACTCATAACTCAAGTGGCCTGCTGTCAGTCTTGACTGGGTATTTGTCCTATGGTTTTGCTTGTTATTAAGGTTTTTCTTGCTGATTTTCAATTTGTGCACATTTATTTCAATTATTTGAGTAAGATTTCAAACACCAAAAAACACCCTGTCCAGACATAGGGCTAACTGCATCAAAAACATCCTCTCAAGCAATCTTAGCTGCTTCTTTTTCCTTTGGAGACAGACTTGTTCATGCGCTGTTCCTCAGTCCTCAGGTTTTCCTGATGCTGAGTTGCCTGTTTGCAGCTGGTAATTCAGCTCTATTTAATGTTACAATGACAAAGAGAAGTGAAAGCTGCATCGTGCTGAACACAATCAGAAGGGGAAAAAAACCAAGACCTATCATATTTTGAAGAAAAATAAAAAAGTGTGTAAGTTCTTACAAAGTTAGGAAATGATCCTAATAAAAACTGTACTACTTAAATATAGAACAAAGACAGAAAAGCTCCTGCCAGCCCTGGAGAGACCAGTTCTCTAAGCTCATGAAAACTGCAGCACCCTGTGATCCCAGAGACAATACAATGAGATGTTCATCTTAATGCTGTTGGAGTTCAAAGCTTGTCTTTTTTTTTTTTTTTTTTTTTTTTTTTGTCATAGATCCAGCATTGAAGATTATCACAAGACTTGAATCATAAAACTACTAATGTGTTTTATGTTTTGGTTTTTTATTCTTGAATGTCCTGTGTCTCAACTCTTTTCACTATAGGTAAAATAGACTTTTGCAATTTCAGGCATTCGGGGAAGTATTCCTAATGGGAAAATGGTGTAGGACTGGTTTCTTATGCCAACCACTTAAGATAAGAGCCTCAGGAGGCAGTAGGAGTAGGGACTTCTTTATCCTAAGGCAGTAGCAACCATCCCAGTCCTTTGGTTTGGAACGTCTAAGATATTTTCATTGTTTCCCACCTCCTCCTGAAATCTTCTCTGTCCCCATGCTGCTCACTTCCTTCTATGGTGACCACCTTTGCCATCTCTGCATCCCGGGATGTAGCCTGGATGGCCTGAGAAGCAAACACTAAGTTGTGAGCTGATGTTCAGGAAGCCATTTGAGAAATGGTGTCAGGAATAGACAGTATCAATATAAAAGGAAGGAAGAACCAGGCATGGGTGTGTACATCTGTAATCCCAGCCCTTGGGAGGATGAGGCAGACATATGGTTGTGGACCTGAGCTAGCGAATGAGATATCATATAAACAAACCAACAAATGAGTACATACATAAGTAGCAGTGGGGAAGACAGACTAAACTGAGCCTTCAGCCAACCCCTAGAGAAGCTTTGAATTTCAAACAACAGGGCAGAGATGTCCTAAATTGGAGCAAAGGGATCCTCTTCTGTTTTTTTCCATATAGAATGAACACTAGTCAGAGTAGGAAGATATCCTAAGGCAAGAAGATTCTTTAGAATTGGGCAATTTCCACCAAGAGTCCTGTGTGTGTGCTAGTAGGAGCCCGTGGTTACTGGATCTGTGTAGATGAGCAAGTGTGTTTGTAATTAATGGCAATATGGAACCAACCCACTCTACTTGCAAAATTTCAAATAGTTCCTGCATATTCCAAGATATATTCATAGTGTAATAAGCTATTGATATCTTAAAGAGATTATTTTAAATTAACATTGCTTTTCGAGGACAATGGTGCAGGAGGTGGGGTGGAAGTCTTGCCTCAATCTGCAGACAGCAGTTATGTCATTTTAGAAAAAGGAAATAGAAAACAAAAGAGAGTACAAAGTGGGACTTCCACTTGAAGGACCTGCAGTGGCAGCAGACATATATTTTCTAGATGCATTCCACTGGTCAAATGTCACCAAAACAATTTCCAAGCCAGCCTGCCCTTATCAGTTCTCTGGGCTCTTGATTACAAATTTATGAGATGCCTGCCTCAGACAGCCAGGGGGGAACCTTTGCCCCATCCATCCCATTGGCCCCCCAGCATTTCTCACTGGGAACATTAGAAACTTGCCCATCAACCCAAATAAACAACTCCTCTCATGAATAGACTCAGTGAAGGACCTATAAATCATATCTGTCAAAAACATCAGTAGCACTGCAGAAGACGGAAATCAATCCAAAATTCATTAGCTCGCCTGGCAAGAGCTTAATCGCCTATTGTTTAATAACAACTGTGGCACCTTAGATAGAACAGAAAGCTACAAGAGCTCATCTTAGTGTCCATGACAGGAGAGTTCAATTTTATAGCTTAATCTGGCCTTCAGACCATTCCCAGTCTATGAACAAAACTCCTTGGCCCTACTTAGGGTCATGTTGCCTGTGGAAAGAGGTAGAATTCACTCTGATGCCACTGTCATATTTCATAGCTGTTAGTGCCATGGGTCGGTGGTTTGTAATATTTCAGGCTAAGAGGATGCATATGTTGCTACAGAACTGCAATGCTCTGTGCATGCAGAGTCATCAAAACACTCCTGTAGTGCAGAGGTCAGTAGGACCTGCCCCCATCATATCGCCTGCGAAGTGGCAGCTTTTGGATGAATGAATTTCCTGGAAGGCTGTTCATTTTAATCAGATTCCAACTGCATAGTAATATTCCGGATCAGGATTGATAAGAAGCATGGAGCTAGGCAAGGACGAGCAGAAGAGACGCACAGATCTGGTGTAGCATTGAACACACTGTGGCCTTCTGAACACATGAAAAGGCCAAACCCCTTATTCTAGTAACAGAGGAGTTACACAAATTGGCAAACATTACCATGGCCTAGTGAGTCTCCTAATGCCCTCTCATGTCATCCCCACACCCCTGTATCTCTTCTCTCACTTGCTCTCCCTTGAGTTGCTCAGTTCCTTCATGACTATACCCCTCCCTGTGCAGAAGGTCCTGAGAGAACTGCCTATCTCTTCCCATCAATATGCCCCATCTTTTCCTCCAGGGTTCAACTCTCTGTGTACCTATGGACAGTTTATGTTATCTACTGGTTTTGTTAACTTTGATTTTCATTTTTGGTTTGTCATTGTAATCATTTTTTTAAAGATAAGGAGAAACTTTATTATTGAATTTCAGTCTCACTCCACAAGATTTTCATATCTGGTACCAGTATCTGGACAATAACCAATGTCTAGACAGGTCACAGGCTCTATATGAAAACCTACCCTACTGCTATGATTCTGCTCAATGGACACTGTAGTAAGTCAAAGACTAGTGAATTACTATTAGAGCCATAAACTAATGCAACTCTCAACCCACATCAAAGAAGCTCCTATTTTCAGTAGAAGGTAATTAATGCAGAAACCTACAACTGGCCAAAGTATTAAAAAAAATTAAAAGCCTAAAATGTTCAGCCCTAAATAAGACATTTATTTCATACCCCTCTCTCCCAAAGCACAATAATCATTGTGGGGGGAAATGAAAGAGTGTAAGAGCCAGGGGGAGTGGATGGTTGCAAGGAAAACAGTGTCCTCCAGACACAGCAGGGTAGCTGAGCATACGATCTCACAACTGTGACAGTTTGCACAAGTCTTGCTCAAGCCAGATGAAGTAGGAGCGAAGAGAGGGAAGATGGGCAACAATTCTACCTCTAACCAAGCAGCATTGGCAAGTGAAGCTGTCAGGAGAGGGAGAGTAGGTTTTCTTTAAGAGCATACCCCTGTATGCACCTGCCGTGTCCATTTGTGTAACAGTAATAATCAAAGAAAGAGGAGTTATCATGCTGAGAGGGAAGCATGGGAGGGGTTAAAGGGAGGAGAGAGAAAGAAACTGATATAATTTAATTTTAAGTAAATGTGTGTGTAAATAAATATACATGTATATATACATATATATATATATATATATATATATATATATATATATATATATATATATATATATGATTGTACTCATGGTTTGTCAATCATGCCAGTGCAAGGTGAGATGTCCAAGAATACACAGGCAGCGCTACTCAGATTCAGAGAGTTTTTTTTTATTAAAAGAAGACAAAAGAGGTTTTCTTTAAGAGCATACCCCTGTATGCACCTGCCGTGTCCATTTGTGTAACAGTAATAATCAAAGAAAGAGGAGTTATCATGCTGAGAGGGAAGCATGGGAGGGGTTAAAGGGAGGAGAGAGAAAGAAACTGATATAATTTAATTTAAGTAAATGTGTGTGTAAATAAATATACATGTATATATACATACATATATATATATATATATATATATATATATATATATATATATATATGATTGTACTCATGGTTTGTCAATCATGCCAGTGCAAGGTGAGATGTCCAAGAATACACAGGCAGCGCTACTCAGATTCAGAGAGTTTTTTTTTATTAAAAGAAGACAAAAGAGCTTTTCTTTAAGAGCATACCCCTGTATGCGCATGCTGTGTCCATTTATATAACCGTAATAATCAAAGAAAAAGGAGTTATCATGCTGAGAGAGGAGCATGAGAGGGGTTAGAGAGAGGAAAGGGAGAGAAACTGATATAATTCTATTTTAATTAAATATGGCTGTAAATACACACACACACACACACACACACACACACACACACACACACACATATATATATATATATATATAAAGATTGTACTCATGGTTTTTCAATCATGCCAGTGTAAGGTCACACATCCAAGAATACACACGCAGCGCTACTCGGATTCAGAGAGTTTTCTTATTAAAAGAAAACAAAAGAAAATGAGTAAACACAGGGGAAGGAATGGATTTGAAGGAGTTGAGGGAGGAGGTGAATATGATCAAAACAAATTGTGCGAAATTCTCAAAGAAACTGTGAGTTTGTGACTCCTGATAACAGCAGAAACTTTGCCCATAAAGTCTCAGCAATGTGGTCACCCAAATGTGAGATGAACAAGGATGCACTAATAGGCATGCCAAAGTGGATGGAGAAAAGTCTACAAGCCTTAACTCTACACAGTGTAAAGAACTGCCAGCAACCGAGGAAACCTGGGAGCAGAAAAGGCAGAAAAGCTCCCCAGTGACAACTGTACCACTCAGTTGTCCAGTGGCAAATGGTCAACTCTGAACCATACTTACAAGTAGCATTATAAAGACTGAACAGGTTAAATTCAGGAATATATGTGTATATGCATATCCATATATACATAACATAACAGTGAAAAATAAGCCATGAATTTCAAGGAGAGTGGGGAGGGATATTTGAGAGGTTTGGTATATGAAAGGGAAGCGGGGAATGTTATAGTTATACTAAAATCTCAAGGTTTCTGTGAAGAGAATGTAACTTGGAATTACTATCACAAAATTAAACCGGGGGTGGAAACTAGAGAAAGATCAAAGGAATCCACAATAATTCACTATTGTGATGTACAACATCAGTGATTCTGGTCCCATTCCAGATTCTGACCAGTAGCTTATGAAAGGCATCACCAATTTCAGCGGACTACACGGGTCTAATCAGCACAGGTTGCTCATTGTAAAGGCTGAAGGATAAGTAAGAACATTAGCATGTAAACCCGCCTTCTGGCTTGTGTGGCTTTGTAATTTGTTTGATCAAACCAAGGTCATCAGTGGCTTTGCTAACAAGGTCCTCAGAAGCTTTGGTTCTCTGTCCTGCGTGTGTCCCAGATCTAGAGGCAGGGAGGATATGTGAAGGTGAGGGATATCAAGGCATTAATTGATGTGCATAAAAAAAAAATCAGTGGTCACCACCTAGAATATGCTGGGTCTAGTCCTGGAAACTAAGCAGGGTTGACCCTTGTTGGTACATGGATGAAAGAAATCTGAGAAAACAGAGAGCAGTAGGAATCACAGTCTTGCACTGAGGGACTAGAAGCATCATTTTGACTAATGAGTCTCTCTTAGTTGTGGGGGCAGGAGGGTTTATTTCAGCTTACGGCTCTCAGGTTAGACCCATTGCTGAGGGAAGTCTGCATGTCAAGGCAGGAACAAGGAGGCAGGAGCTGAAACAGAAACCATGGAGCAAGGTTGCTTATTGTCTTCCTCCCAATGGCTTGCTCAACCTGCTTTCTTTTTTATTTTTATTTTCCATTTTTGAGATTATAAATACATTTCTCCCTTCTCCTTCCTCCCTTGAAGACCTCCCATATGCCCTTTTCACTATCCTGCAAATTCATGGCCTCTTCTTCATTTATTATTGCATGCATATGTACACATATACATATATGTCATATACATATGCATATGTATTTGTAACTTTAACCTGCTCACTCCACATAAGGTTATGTGTATGGATGCTTTCAGGGCTGACCATTTACTCATGGGTCTTTCTCTTAAAAGATACAGGAAAAAAATGTAAAGGCTAAAACCAACTCCTTTACTATGCCACTAGCATCAATTAATACAGTTCTTTTGCTTGCTTGGTTTTTGAGGTACTGACATAGAAATCCAGCATCCTATATGTGCTGCTCAGGCACTCTTAGCTGCATTCCCAGCCCAACCTTAGCTGTGTTCCGTTTTCCTGCAGAGTCTAGGAGGTTCGTACTCCCTTGCTGCTGCGTTGGCTTTTGACAGGTGTTAGAACTGACTGCTCATTTAGCAATTGCCATCTACCACCTCACAGGTCCATCCATCAGAGTCATCATTTCTTGGCCAACAAAGCCACAATCACGGCATCTATGGAGCTATATCCCTTTGGAAAGTCTCTGTGAATGAGTCTTCTTCAAGGTAAATGATGCTGTTGGCCAAATTCCAGGCAGTTGCAGGACTGAGGTGCATTGCATTGGAGCTCATCTCTAGAGGTTCTCCAGGTCCCAAGCCCGCTCGCATTATGCGGCTAGTTGGGTTCCTTCTTCCTCTGGCAGCTCTCTTGCGTTTATAATTTCACCTCCCTGATCTTGTTACAAATCTCTTGCTCTGCGTGGCCTCATCAGGGAGAAAAACACATTTTTAAAGACCCAGGTAATCCCACTGGGCCTGCTTGGGTAACCCAGGGTAACCAGCTCTCTTAAGCTCAACTAATTCATTATTTAACTCCAGCAGCAATGGTACCTCACAGTAGCACCTAGGCGAGCATTTAATTTAGAAATCAGAAAACGAGACTGTTGGAGAGTCTGTATTTTGAATTCTGCCTCAAATGATTAAGGAAAGTAGGGCTTGGGGGATCACCTGATTTTTATAGAGAGGATAATAGGAAATACTTACGAAAAAAATTTATTGGAGTAACAAAAGATGAACTAAAGACAACCTTATCCCCTGTGTGCATTTCTAGATGTATCTGGAAATTATTGACATTCCATAAATATTAATTCTATTTTCACAAATTATTTCCTAACATAATTAATTGTGCTTCTAGAATTCTCTGTATTTATTGTCTTTGCCAGCCCCTTGGAAAGCATAGCAATCTTAGTGATAACATTGTCATCAAGTTCATTTTCTTCTGTCTCTACTCTAGTAGCCAAATTTATATTACTATGAGAAAATACTAAAGACGGGCTGCTTTCTAAAGGCAAGAGGCCTGTTTTGGCTTGTGATTCTGGAGTAGATAAGTCAGGGATCCTCACCTGAGATCTCACTAGCAGAGTTCAAAGCTTATATGAGGCCCTATGTACCTTGAGGCCAGATGTGTGCATTTCTGCTCCGTCTCCTTCCCTTATACAGCATTCCTGCTCCTAAATTATAAGAATCACACCCTGAAGATTCCTTTAATTCCAAATTCCTCTTCTCTAAATCACAACAGAGTGGGGGATTAGTCCCCATACTCTGGAACCTCAATGAAGATTCCGTTTCAACCCACGAAGCCTTCAAGTCCTTGACGCTGTCCCAAAACTGTAGCATACACCACCCATCCCTGTTGTCGTTCCATATCTAATGTCAACGCTGAAAGCCACTTAGAAACAGTCACACCCTCCAGCACAGTCCTCTCCCATCTGCACTGTGTCTGCACAGTGTGGGTGCCCATGCTGTGACTGCCCGGCCCTGCAGCCTTATGGCCTGCATAGGGACAAGTCATTCAGGTGGAATGTCTCACTTTGTCAGGTGGCAATTTCATTACAGGGCAGGTACACTCCTGTGGCTTCTAGAACTTAATATTCAAGACTAGACTGGCATGATTGTTACTGGGGTAACCCTCCTTCAGAGGTTGGGTAAGGACTATCAGATCTCCTCTGTCTTATTCTTTCTAGGTTATTCTGCTAAAATGCAGACTGCTAATAAGATCATATTGTCTGCCTTGGCTCTCTCCTTAAACATGGCTACTAAGATCCACTCTTTTCTATCATGGTCCACTTAGAATGTTAACCAACATTGGCTGTGATCTGCAGTGCAAGCTGCCATTAAACTGCAAATCAGTAACCCAGCGTAGTAAGGTTATAAGAAGTCTCTAATGTTTTCTTAGTGCGCCATGGCCTGGTTGGTTGTTAAACCTTAGCTGCTAATCATCCCAATGGAGATGTACATACACAGGCTAATTAGAGTGTGGAAGGAATGAGGAAGCCACTTCAAACAGATTCCCCATTTCTCACAAATCCATTATTCTTAGTCATAATTTCTGGTTGTTGATATAAATTAGTACTTGAGTTTAAAGCTGCAAGACAAACCACAAGGAAACAGTAGACACAGCTGAGTCTCTCATTCCTGAACTGCAGCTTTCTCCTCAAACTATTTACCAACACAGGCTAATTAATGAGTTTGCTTAATTGGGTATTTTTGCCTAAAGGAAATAATAATTCAAATATGTCTGTTTTAGATGAATTAGAAAATTCCCAGAGACAAGCTGAAGATGTTTCTTATTACCCTTTATAGTGAAACTTCATTTGTACAGTTTTGTTTTCTTTGCTGTTTAAGGGGATAAGACACAAAGCCTTTCTCTTTGTATTCATTCAAGAACATTCTACATGTTCGTGCTTTTATCATTATAAGCTACACTTTTAAAAATCGCTTTCATGAACCCTCACTGATTTTCCCCTGGCTCGGAACTGTGTCCTTTCTACTCTTCACCAGAGGCACCTCTTTCTTTTGTTCTTCTCAGGGATCCTGACTTGTCCTCCCACTCCAAGGTCAGCTTTTGTGATATCTCCCAGGAGGCCCCTCCTGGCTGCCAGTCCACAGCACTTCACTTGCTATCAGTTCTCGGGAAAAAGCTGATGAGCCCCCTTTCAGAGGCAACAGTAAAAAATGAAGCTGAAATGTTTCCTGGAGCTTGCTAAGTGAGTTCTAGCAGCTGGAAGGAAACTGTTTGTACTTAACTGTGTTTCTACAGTAAAGAGATACACCTTGGGGCCTGGAGAGATGGCTCAGCAGTTAAGAGTACTGGTTCCTTGCAGAGGAGCCAGCTCCAATTCCCAGCACCCACATGGCGGCTCACAACTGTCTGTAACTCCAGTTCCAGTGGATCCAACACCCTCACACAGACATGCATACAGGTAAAACACCAATACACATGTGATAAAAATAAAATGCTAAGTTTTTAAAAAGTGTCTATCTTTAAACAAATAGATACCATATGGATTTGGGGTGGCGATTAGGGTTTTAGTCCTATTTCTATTTTTCTTCATAGAAATAACAATAATGTGACTGAGAGAAGTCCTGAAATGCATCCTGGCATTTGGATCTCAGCCCATTGTTCACTGGTATTGCTGGTGTTGTTTGTAGTCCTGGGGGTCACTCTAGGGCAGCCTCACGCATGCCAGGCAAGCACTCCACCAACTGAGCTTCGTGCCTGGTACTTTGTACATATTTAATTTAGGGTCAGGGTCTCACTACGCTGCCCAGGGTGGACTCGAACTCACTCTAGCCTAGACAGACACTGAACAGTCTGCCTGAGTTTCTTAAGGAGTTGCAATTCCAGGCTTGTGGCTCCAGTCCTGGACTGTTTAATGCTTATCCTAATTATCACTAGTAATTGGAAAATAATTACTGCATTGTGTCATCAAGCGAGTTTCCTGTTTCCTTGCACAGTTGATTCTCATTTCATAACATATTTAGTTCAGATGACACTCCATGCTCTCCTACAACTGTCCAATCTGGAGGGGGGGGAGATAAAGCAAAATAAACCAAGACAAACTCATGCAATATTCAGATGCTCTTTAAAACTCAAAGATGGAGGTTGTACTGAGTAGGGGATGAGAAAAGAGAAACTTCTCTGGTCCTAGGAAGCTGTGTGACATCCTTACAGGAGACAGGTCCTGGAAGGCTGTGTCATATGGATACATGAGACAGGTTCTGAAAAGCTGTGTGATGTGCTTACAGGAGACAGGTCCTGGAAAGCTGTGTGATGTGCTTACAGTAGGCAGGTCCTGGAAGGCTCTATAATGTACTTCCAGGAGGTAGATCCATGGTAATGCCTCTGTCATATTGTCCAGGTGTTCTTTAATTCACAGAGATTAATTGCACTTGCCTACCCTACATCTACAATGAGGCATGAAGGCAGTAAGGTAATCCAAAATGCCCAAACACACTGCCACGGTATATGGATACGGAAATATAGAAATAAGAAGCATTAAATTTATCTCTTCTTGTCTTCCTCTGGATGAGGAAGGGGTGGGCGTGGGGGCAGAAATAACACATTTTGTGGCCCTATAAATATGGGGGAGGTATCAGAGTAACAGACCCATTCATTAGAGCAGCCCAACACTCAAAAACAGAGAGAGGAATCCAGACATAGTACACTCTAGAGCAAAGAGAGACATGTATGTATGTTTCTTTGCCTTTCAATACCGTGGCTCAAGATTGCCTACTTCTATGAAACAGTAGCCATGGCTATCCTATCCAAGCATAGTGCTGAGAGGACAGCCTTAACTCTGCCTCTCACCTTAGTTAGACAGTAAACATGGTTATCTGTTCATGCACAGAGCTGAGGAAAGAGGGACTGAATATGACTTTTAAAACATTTAGCAATGCAAATGTGTACAGTTATTTGTTGATTTAAAATACATGTATTGGAGTACATGAATTAAAATGAACAATGTTCACATTAGAACACAAGGACCAATAAATAGAAACATTACATGCACAAGGTCAAACCAGATAAAATCCCAGCATTGACAGCAAGTGGCTTATGAAATCCCAAATAGTTGAGAAGCTATTGACAATTGATGCTCACTCAGGGACGGGGACAAGTTTTCTTCAAGGATTTGGCCCCTGAGAAGTTACCCATGTTCAAGTAAATGATCCCACATCCACGCATACACACAGCAGTAAGTGGCTCAGTGGGTTAAAAAAGAAGAGCACATGAAGATGAGAGAAAAAAGTATGGGAGAGATAAGGGAGGAATTGGCAGTGAGTGAAGGGAGGCTAGATTTGATTAAAACACATTGTATGCATGTATCAAATTGTCAACTACAACCACAATAAAACACTGTTAGGTTTCCCATGCTCCTGTGGATGACCTCACACTCATGCACATATGGGAAGATTTCTTTTTCCATAACAGAACTAATAAAATTCTTCACATTGAGGACAAACAATGGTATGCCATGTCCCTCATGGGTTCTCAGCTTCTCTGGGGTGCTAGTGAGAGCAGAACATTTTCAAGAAGGGCCTTATCAGTGGCTATGGCTGAGGGAATCTGAGGGAGGCAGGTCACTCTGAGACTCACACCTTACCATAAAGGCAACTCCATATTTTTTTCTGAAGTCACAAAATCCTCATCTTTATTTTCCACAATAAGACCCTGGGGTTCTTAAATTTTTATTCTTCCAAAATTGTGTCTCTCATTCCAAATTCCTAAATTATTTGATGCCCTATACTGCATGTACCTTTTAATTTGAGGTACTGAAACACCCAGATGTTTCCTCCTTGGTCTGTCCAGCATGAGTGTGTGTGTGTGTGGGGGGGCAGGGCTTGCATATGAGAGGACCAACACCATTCTGGGCTTTTCTGTTGCATATAGAAATGCAGAGATGATTGCATATTGGTCTCAATCTATACTGGTCTCTGAGGAATACATGTAAAGCATGCTTTCCTTTGTAATAAAGCTCTAAAATAAACCTTAAAACATCTACAATTCCCCTTTAAGGTGGTTTGAGGAAGAAGGGCTCTGTGAGGCAAGTCAATGTCACTATGTGATCTTACTTTAATTTAAAAGGAGTCACATACTCTCCCTAAGGCATGTAAGGAATTATCCAATACGATGTCTGCTGATGAAAGAAGAGTACTGATGCTGTTACTACGTCCAAAGCAGAGATGCCTATCAAAACCTACTGAAAACTTTCCCCAGCTTTCTACTTAACTCCTCCACAAGACTCACAGGCAGACAAACAAGCTGGCACAGTCTAACCAGTCACCTAGCCTACTCAGTGATTCAGCTGATAAGTGACAGAAAGAAAAGTCCTGACTGAGCAACGGTGATGTCCCTAAAACAATTTGTGTTGCTGTGGCTTAAGATATTTTTTGTTAACACTTATCCAGATGGCAGAAAATTGGAAGAACATATGTGGCACATGACCCAGATGAACATCTTAGGGGGCATAATACCAATGAATGAAGTGATGGGTCCCCGGCATTATGAGTGCACTGCTGAATATTGGGCTGCAACATGGAAAACGGCCTTCAGACAGAATGCTTTATGCTGCAGCCAACAATATGCTGGCAAGCCATAATTACAGTGTTGGTTCACTACTGTAAACCAGTCATGAATCATTTTAAAGCCAACATCAAGACAAAACTGGAGGGAAAAAATGAAGATAGAAAAGTGACACGTAGCTTCATTTGTCCCAGGAATTCCGGTAGAGTGTTGGTTAAGGATTGACTGAGAGGCACGGCAGAGCGGTGGCTGATACTCTTCTAAGCGCATGCCAGCATGCAGCCAGATCATTCAGACCAAGTGTGCGCTCATCCTTTTATGTATTTAATACATTCCTGTTTGTTTGGGGGTTGTGATGAGACAGAATCTCCTTAGCTGGCTCAGGATGCCCATGAGATCTTTATCCTCCTATCTCAGCCTCTCAAGTGCTGAGGCTACAAGCACACATCACTATGCAGCTCTACAACACTAACATAAGAGTGTTTTCCTATTCTATAATGCTCAGTGGTCTCTGAAACATTTCATACATTTATGTAGAGAGGAATTCTACACCCATCATCATTAAAACCCATTCTAAATGAGTGTTGAAATTGGTTCTCATTTGGTTCATACAGATCATTTCAGTGGGCCAATTTAACCACTGTAACAAAGATAGGAGAAATGTAAGATGCAATTCCCACCTTTGAGGAGTCTGTAACTTGTTTGGAAACCAAGGATCAACAAACTTAACAAAGGACCTGGTGTTGTTCTCACAGACTACATGAGATGCCACATCTTCGCCATTCTCCCAAGTGGAATTTCCTGCCCTAGATCCTGGGCTTTATAATTCCATATCAATTTTGTAATATATTCATGTATAAAAGCAAGAAAGAAATACCCACAATTTGGAAATGAGAATGAAAGGATTGCGTTTCCTTTAGGCACTATCCTGCTCATATATGTGCTCCCAGAGAGCAGTCATGTCTCTCAGACAATGCCTCTGCTTTGCAGTAAAACTTATTCTTGATATCCCAGACATTGTAATCTTGGGTGCTGGCTTGTAAAGTATTGTCCAATACAGGTGCAAAAAATTCACCTGGTATAGAAGTGAAATGCAAAATTGAGCCATGTTGCCCTGGAATGTTCTTTCAAACTTAGGAAATCTACGTCACCTAGCCTCTTTCTTACCAGCACTACTATTCTAAAGTTTCCCCCATATTTCAGTTAAATAAATACTGACGTGTATTCAATCCATGTTCAGGAGTTCATAATTCAACTTTTGTGAAACATAAAATGATAGATGAATTTGTCTTGTTATCGCTGTGTTGTTTATAATATGAAATAATTAGAAGGAAACCCACTTTCTGGTAATCAGCAAGTAAACAATAATACCCAGGTACAAGGAGTATAGCTATCTAAAATGATGATTATCATTCTAAGTTATCAGCATTAATCTGATAACTTGATTTAAAAAGCTTTCCGAATAGCATGTATGCTATGATATACTTCTGACATTATTGTATACGTATATTTCTGTTTTAAACTATAGAATTATAGAACACTATCTGGAAATATTTTCACCATGGCAGTTATCTAAGTTCCTATTCTCATTACTATGAAAAAAATATCCTGACAAAAGCAACTTAATGGATAAAGAATTTATTTGGCTCACAATTTCAGGTTATAATCCATTATTTTGAGGAAATCAAAGTGGCAGAAACATGAAGTAGTGAGTCACATGACACCCACACCAAAAGCAGAGAGCAGTGAATCAATGCTGAACTAATGCTTCCTTGGCTAACTGTCTTCATTGTATGCTTTCCCAGATCCCTGCTTAGGGAATGGTGCTACCAACAGCCAGCAGGTCTTCTCGCCCCAATGAACATAATCAAGATTAACACACACTTGCACGTGCACATGCATGTGCATACACACACACACACACACACACACACACACAAACACACCTAGCCACATAAACTCCCTTTCCATGTAATTCTCAATAGCATTAGGTTGACAATACACTCACAACTGTCATTGAGACACTAAATTTTACATAACTTTCATTACTTTATTTATATAGCTTCTTCTTGGACACTTATGTCTAGAAAAGAAATCGTCATTTTTTTATTCTTAAAACTGTTGATTTAAAGAGTATTTCCGAACTTGGGAAAACACATCTCAGTTGACCACCTAGTCGGTAGCTAGTAGAGGCTGGTGGTTCATCTGGCTACTTCCCACCTTTCTACTCTGTGCTTACAGCCCAGTTTTTATGGTTGATCAAAACATAATTCCAACGGCTCAGGAATAACTTCCCACTCTGCCTCCAACAGCTCAAGTATGGCTTGCTGGTAGAATGTTAACTATAGGAATTTCTCTCTGCTTTAGATTTGGGTCACGTGATGCACTGCTTCAAGTTTTTGTTACCTTGATTTCCTCAAAATGGATTATAACCTGAAATTGTGAACCAAATAAATCCTTTCTACCTTAAGATGCTTTTCTTGGGGTATATTTTTTCATAGCAATATGTAACTATGATAACAGCCATTGTGAATATGTTTCCAGATAGTGTTCTACAGTATATATTAGTTAAGATCAGTGTCTAAGCTCTACCTCTTCCAAGAAATCAGGTATTAGCACAATTGTAGTCAGGAGGACAGGAGTGTTAATTGAGCCACCTAGGAGCCAAGAGTTACTTTTGCCTTATGGGTTCCCTTAATACTGTGTTCAGTTCATGCATCAATAAGAGAAGTGATCTCTTTCTAGTACTGAGTCTTCAATTCCCAGAGATAGCATGGTTTCAATAGATTTTTCTAATGATGTTTTATAATTTAAAATATGCAAATAATGTACATCTTTCTCTCAGTGTGGTAATTTGAATGAGAATGTCCATGATAGGCTTATTATATGTTTGGTACCCAGCTAGTGGAACTGATTGGGAAGGATTCGGGAGTGCAGGCTTGCTAAAGGAGCTGTACCACTGGAAGTCAGCTTTGATGTTTCCAAAGCCCATGTCAGGTCCAGTCTCAGTCGCTTTGCCTGTGGGTGTAAGGGTATAAAGTGCTCGGCTAATGTTCCAGCACCATGCCTGTCTGCCTTCCACAGGGATGATCATGAACTAACCATCTGAAACTGTAAGACACCCTCTTAGTAAATGCTTTCTTTCAAAAGTTGCATTGGTCATGATGTTTCATCACAGCAACAGTAACCCTTACTAAGACAGTAGTTGGTACCAAGGGCTGAGAGGTATTGCTGTGACAAGGCTTGACCATGCTGTTTGTGGGAGAAATATGGAAGATTTGGGGGACTTTGAATTAGAAATGTGGTTGGACATTGTGAGACTTAATGGGCTATCCTGGTAGGAGCCTGGAAGGCAGTGGGGCTGAGAATAATGTAGACTATGGTAGCCTAGCTCAAAGGGTTCAAAGGGAAGAATATTAGCAGATGGCGTAAAACCCACTAGTGACAATCTATCAAAGAATGTGGCTGCTTTCTGTCCTAGTGTAAAGAATCCACTGGAGGCTAAATCGAAGAGTGTTAGACTAATGTCATTGGCAGAGTAGATTTTAGGACAGCCTAATCCTGTGTCACATGGTGGTTACCGATAGCTCTTATGAACGCTACAAGGAAAAAGACCAATCGGGGGGGAAAAGAAATACAAAATGTACAGTTTGAGGAGAAAAAGGAAAAAGAGTACCAGGAAATGCAATGTTGAAGTCAAGTCAAGGAGATAAGGAACTTAAAGAAAAGCCTGGTGCTGAATGTAGTAAAGAGGGGTGGTACTCTCACAACAAAACCCCACCCAAATAATCCTGTAACTCGCAAAACCAAAACCTTATGTAGCAAAGACAAAGCTTATGCAAATATAAATCTTCAGAGGTGTTGGGTCCCTAGCAGGCAACCGAAGTTGGCAGCTTTGGCCATATAGTTCTCGATTTAAAGTGCAAAAGGGTACAGAAAAGGGTATGTGCAATCTTCCTCTAAGCAGGAGAGAGGCCAGACACATGGTGGGGAACTCGCTGCTTGGAGACCCAAAACTACCATTGCATAAAGTTGTGAAGGTAAAGCTGAATTGTAGTAGAGACCCCAACATGTTAGAGATGCTACAACTGTGGAATACCTACCAAAGACAGCTGCATACAGGGTGTGGAACCAGCCCAAGAGAGAGAAGTGAGCTGCAGTCAACAAAGCTGAAAAGAACGGGAGATACAGAGCCATCTAATAAGCCCTTTGACACTGTGCACAGAGATATAGAATTGGGAGTTTGTCCTACAGGGTTTCTTCTTGCTTTAGCCTAGTACTTCCTTCCTGTGGCCCCTTTCCTCCCTTTCTGAATGGCAGTATACATTCTGTGCCATTGTATGTTAGAAATCTGTGATCTGCTTTGGTATTTTGATTTGACAGAGAGCTACAGTCAAGAGATTTCCTTGCATCTCATAAAAGACTTTGAACTTTGGATTTCGAAACAGCATTTAGACTGAAAACCTAAGGGGACTTTTGGATTTGGACTAAATGTATTTGCCTTATAATGTGGCTATAAGCCTATGAGAGTCAGAGATTGAAAAGTGATGGTTCAAGTGAGAATGTTCCCCATAGGCTCATGTGTTTGAGATTTTGGTCTCCAATTAATGGAACTGTTTACAAGGATTAGGAGGTGTGGCCTTGTTGGAGGAGTTGTATCACTGGAGTTGGGCTGTGAGATTTCAAAAGCCTATCCCAGACCCAGGCTTGATCTTTCTACCTGCTTTCTGCAAGTCAGTACGTAATCTCTCAGCTACCACGCTATCACCATTGCTGCCTGCCCGTTGCCACCTTTCCTGACATGATCATTATGAGCTGAGCCTCTAAAAGTATAAGCTATCCTCCAATCTAATGCTTTCTTTGAAAAGTTGCCTTGGTCTTGGTGTTTCATCACAGAAATAATAACACTAAGACAGCTTTGCTGATGGCTTAAGGGGCTATAGAACATAGAGCCATTTGAAAAAAATTTTGTTTTGCCCTTTCTGATGGTAGATAAAAAAAAAAAATACCAAAGTGGTAAATTTCCAGTATTTCACAGTAAAATACATGTGGTATTTAGCAGTATACACTAGTGCTGAGCACGTGGGAATTCTAACAGCCAGAAATCAATAGGAATGTGTGTGTGTGTGTGTGTGTGTGTGCGCGTGTGTGTATGATGTGCATTACACATGCACATATGCTCATTATACAAACATTAACACATCAAATTTATCCATTCCAGTCCTTAAAATGGAAGCCATTTATGCACCATGAACAATAAAATGGACATAGATGGAGGCAGATAGACACTGAAATACTACAGAACAAAGAGGAAAGACTCATCATAAATATATGCAACAAAGTTATTCTTACAGTAACAGAATGACCCAAACAACTATATGCAAATGAGTATGTTCTATATCATTCCTTTTGTACAAAGAATCAAGGTGAGCTAGATCAAGTCTATGGTCTTAGAAGTTGGTGTGCATTAGAGCAGATGTTTAAAAGAATAGGAAAAATATGAGGGCATGTAATATTTTGTTTCTTTATCTACATATTGGTTAGAAGCATATTTCAGATTGTGAAAATGTTCTAAGTTGAAGACTTAGATCATCAAAACTTTAACTACAACTGTAATATGCAAATAAGATTATACTTATCCCAGTTAAAATGCAAAGTGAGTGTTACTCATAAGATCTCCAAGACTCACCCATATTTGTATCAAACCATATTTGTATAGCTCCCAGAAGGCTGCGTGTTTCCTTTCCTCAGTCCATTACTACTATTGATAACTTTATTTTTTTTTAATTTTTTATTAATTTATTCTTGTTACATCTCAATGTTTATCCCATCCCTTGTATCCTCCCATTCTTTGCTCCCTCCCATTTTCCCCTTATTCCCCTCCCCTATGACTGTTCCTGAGGGGGATTTCCTCCCCCTGTATATGCTCATAGGGTGTCAAGTCTCTTCTTGGTAACCTGCTATCCTTCCTCTGAGTGCCACTTTAAATAGGACCAACATAGTATAGTCATAAAACCTCCAACCAGAAAACGTTTGCCTTGATTAAAATGTATGCACTAAAACTTTCTTCTTTTTTATTTATCTGTTCACTTTACATCTTCTCCTCCAAGTCTCATCTACCCTCACTCTTCCGCCTTCCATTACTTCCCTATTTTTCAGAAAAGGGGAGCCCCACCCCCACCTATCCACCCCACCTCATCAAGGCGCATCAGGACTGAGCATGTCTTTTTTCCCTGTGGCCTGGCAAGGCAATCCCACCAGGCAGAAGTAATAAAACAAACAAACAAACAAACAAACAAACAAACAAAAACAAAAAACCAGACAACAAAGTCCTTGTCATAGTCAGCCCCTGCTCTCCTTACTACAGGAACCCATTCTATCTGCAAAGAACAGGGATAGTGCTGTTTATGGACTCTCTTCAGCAGTCACCTCTCTGCCTTATGGGAACTGTTAAAGGAGACGTCATGGATCTACACTTGTCTGTCATTCAGAAACATCTTCTCACAGTACTGAGCTGAATCAATTGATGGACATTAGGGTGCATGGGATGCTCTAGAATATGCCATGGACAGGCCAACTTCAGCAACAGAAGTGTTATTTCCTCTCAAGAAGCACTGAAATGCTAAGAACATGTAATGCTGCAGTGCCTAGTCCCAAATGACACATTTACATCTCCTCTACCTACGGCTCAGGGATCATTGTGGAAGACAGGGATGAATATTGCAAGATCCAGAGGAACAAGAAGTCTGCAGAGAGAGTGTCTCCTATAATTGTCAGAGAAACTACATGCATAAACCTCCTCAGCATGGCTACCTAAATAAGATTTGAACAAAGATAATGTCAATAGACATTCTAACATGGAAAGGCAAAACTCACAGGGCTCAAGCCCTAGACAAAGAACTAGAGGCAACTAAGACATGCTGAGAGGAGGAGAGAGAGTCTGCCCCAAAATCGTATGGTACATACAAGTAATATTATATGGACTTAACAGGGTGTGTGTGTGTGTGTGTGTGTGTGTGTGTGTGTGTGTGTGTGTGTGTATAAAGAAAAATGGTTATGAATTTAAGGTTGAAAGAGAGCAAGGGAACATTTATTGGAGTGGTTAAAGGGTGGAAAAGAAAGGAGGATATGATGTAATCATATTTAAATTAAAAAAAAAAAGAAAGAAGCAGTAATGAGCCAAGTTCATGATATTGCCAGGGATGGCATCATTGAGACCCTTCTTCTTGTCTGATTCTCTTCCCCTTGAATGTCTGTATCCCAATCTCCTCTTCTTTACAAATACATCAGTCATTTTGACTAGTGCCTACTTCAATGATGTCATTTAACCTTGGTTGTCTCGCTACAGATCATCTTTCCAAGCACATTAACACTTTGATGAATTGGTGGTTATCATTTAAACATATGAAAAGGGTGGGGGGGGCCTTCAGCCCATGACTGATACTTAATTCTCTCCCTCCCTGTCACTAGACCTGTTATTCTCCAGAAGAGTTGATGTGTCTTACTGTCTGTGTCTCATAAGCTCCCAGGGAAGCATCTGCACATAGGAGATGCTTAATAAATAAGAACTACAAAGGGAAAGACATTCAAATGAAGAGTCTTGTGGCAGCAAAACACATCACTTCTTAAAAGAGCCAGTGATCTAAGGAAGTCAGGAGAGCTTTACTCAATTAAGTAAATGACTGCAGTTGAAGGCGGAAGTTGATAGATGATGTGCACTGGCCCAGATGGAGGGTGACATAGATATTGCTGGAACTCTGTATCACTCACTGCAAAGTGAAGTTTGTCTTGAATGCCAGTCCCTAAACTCGAATTACACAGTACATCTTGCTTCTGAGCCTTTTAGGTATATGTCTCTTTCTGAACTTCATTTTAATTGCATTTTAGCAGACAATTAATTCACTTACTAAAACAGCAATATAGTTAGGGATCTTCTTTCCTTCCTGTCTCTATCCCTTTCCCACTGTCTTCCACATCCAAGGTTTTGATTCAGAAATTTAACACATACTGAACAACAAGTACAGAGCAGAGCCTCTGATCCAGATGAGCTCAGTGTCTCTCTTGGAACATCAGGCACAGACACATGAACAGGACCGGTGTGAGACTACAAATCATTTTTCTGCTTGGATGAGTAAACACAGAAGGGAACACACTGTGCAAATGGGGGCAGTGACCTAGTCAACCTGGGTGGCTTTTGTCTATGCAGGTGACATTCAATCTGTCTGTAATGTGAAACATGGCAAAAGCAGAAGTTCTGATAAGTAATTCCAGGTCATGCAAAGCAAACCCGACCCTCTAGGGACCCTAGAGGGGCCTGAGGTCAAGACTCCTTTGCCTTAAGCCTAAAATTAATACCTTGGTCTAGGAGGAGAAATATGTATGTCAATCATGCATTCCTCTCAGAAAGGGCTTTGAAACTCATATAGCCTAAAAGAATCTTTCAGAGATGGATAAAACAAAACAAAACAAAATCGAAGGTCCTCCATGCCTTGCACAGAGAAGAAAATAAGATAAATGTTGCTAACCTCACCTCCATGGCCTTCCCATTGAAAGAGCTGACAGCCCAGGGTCTGCATCTACAGTCTAAACTGCCGTCTTCTTTGTCTTAGACTATCTTTTCTCTCTTTATCTTTCTGGGGCGTTCCCCTTAGATAGGTAAGGAAAAGAAACTCTTTAATGGCATATCTCGTGAAATTGCAAGGCTGTTATTATATTCTATAATGCATTTCATCCATTACTTAATATAAAAACTGTATTTTCAGAAATATAGCATGGTTTTCCAAGGTATGCCTTCCAAAGAGAACTCCTCTTACAAGTCATTGATATGCTAACCAATTTTTTAAAAATCCGAGGTCAAGAAACTCTAGCGTCAGCCCCCATTTGTCCCTGCTTTCCTTGGCAGCCACTAGGCAAAGAGCTAGTAACCCTAGACTATCAAGTCAGAACTGGTCTGGAAAATAAGAAAAGTCAGAAGTTATGTAACTTCAAGTTTGCAGTAAGGTAGGGGAGGGAGACATTTATAACCTCAGTTGATAAGCAAAGACAGTGAGTTCTGACACAATTACATTCCTAAGCCAAAGTTCAGCTGTTGTGAGTGGAGGAGCCAGGGAAATAGGCCAAGTCCTTGGCTACAAATTCAAAGATCTTTTTACCACATTTCTCTGTGCAGATAGCCTTTCTCCTGTATTACAGTGACACAAATTTCTAGTCCTCAGTACATATGGAAAGCAGGCTAGGATTCTGAGCCATAAGTCCCAATTCTCCTCATGACAGCCACCGTGCATTAAGTACCAGTTGGCTCCCACAGGAGCTGTAGCTATCTCCACCAAGCCCTAATTTTACAAATGATGACGCTTAGACCCAAGGGCATTAGCAAACTTATACAAGAAAGATACGGTAATGACTTTATCTGCTATTTGAAACTCAAGGCCAAACCATGAATTTGGTCTCTTTGTTAGACTGTCTCCTCAAAGGGAATTCAGAATCACCATGTGCAGATGTCAATAAGCAGAAACAGCAAACTGAGTCATTAAAACTGCATTTATTTAGAGAGCGGAGAAGACAGTGGATTAACAGCTTAAAGATCTATCCTCCATCTAATCTCCACCCAGAGACTACAAAGGGGAAGGATAGGGACAACGGCTGTCAGTCATTTTAGAGCTCAGTTTCCCTCTCTGCTAGGTAGCAAGCCACATCTCTGAGACATGCGACGCATGTTCCTGTCTTATTATCATCTCTCCCTTTCTGCCCTCATTCTGTGGATGTCTGGGTTGAAGCACATCGTTTCATGCTGAGTCTACTCAGTTTTTGTCCCTGCCAACATAGTATCCCTCCAAAGGCTGAGATGAGGTCCTCTCAGAATAAACAAATCCTTCATGGTGCATGTGTGTTGCTGAGCGAGTGACCACACATATGTGTTGATGCCTTTTTACAATATGCAGCACAAGTGTGTCTTTATTATATCAGACATGAACGTGTCTTTCCATGCCTCCTGTCCTGTGCCCCATCAACCCTTCCTCCATGTTTTCTTGCATTTTAAAAAATAAACTGTATTTCTCATTTGGCCAGACAAATTTGTGCTTGCTGACAACTCTTTTCCATTCTAATCTTTTATCTGCCCCTTTCGCTTCTTCATTCTGTTACGTGACGTCATCCACAGAGCAAAGACAAATAGTCATGTGCTGAGAGGGGCCACAGCTGATGACTGTGTTCAGCACTGTGGAGTAGACACAGGATGGAAGCTGCCTTAGCAGGAAGCAGGATGTGCCAAGGAGGCGTGCTGTTTGGGATTCTAAACCACGGCCCCCTGTGCAGGATGCTGTTGTCACCACAGTCCTTTATGCAGTAATGGGAATGCAGTTGATTCATTAATTGCCTACATACATGGGACTGTCGAATGAATAAGGCAGGGTGTCGCTTTGAGTTGTTTATACCTTATGGGAGGGCAATTTAATTAAATTGCTCTCCTCCTAACATGTACTTGAGCTCAATCTCAGGAGAAGTTTAACGACTGGAACTAGAAATGTAGGAAAGTAATTTCTGAAAGGTGGGCAGTTGTGCAAAGGGCAGCCTTGCCCCCGAGGAACTGTAGTGAGAGGCTGTGGCAGTGGGAGAGCATTGGACCCCTGGGAGGTGGGATGCAGAGAAAAGATGAGAAAGGGGGAAAGTGTCATAAAAGCAGGAGAGGAGGGTGAGAGGGAGACTGCAAAGCACAAACCTGTCAGGTCTCCGCATTTCCACATCTCATATCTGAGAGGTTTTTGTGTAGGCTTAGAGGTTCCTGGAACTTGAAATTTTTAAGACTTCCTGCCAGATAAGGTCTGTCAGGCGCCTTACCCTCCCACAAAATAAACAGAAAGGTTTATGAGGAGGAGGAGGAGGAGATGCAATATTCTACCAAAGAAGACCTCACTGCCAGACGCCCACGCTCACAAGTCACTCCCGAGCTGCCAACAGTGAAGGGAGGATTTTAAATTGTGGCTTGACTTTCCTGGCCTCCTGCGATTTTATTAACCCCCTGTAGCAACCGTTTCCATTTGTGAGCCATTCTCTTTTATTGGAAGGAGCATGTAGCTATACCGTGGCCCACGGTCAGGGGCTAGACACTGAAGGAATACCTCAGAAACTCTCTTGATTGGCAAACACATGATCATTCTAAAAGGCAAACTCAGTCGTATTTCTTTCCTGCTTAAGATTTCAGTGGTTTCCAGTTTCCTAGAAAGTCAGAGCCATAGTCCTCCCCGCGGCCTGCCATAATTCCATCATTCCAGACATCTTTATGTCCTCATAAGAGAAGACCTTCCCACTCCTCTATCTTCTTTCTTCCTAGAAATATCACACTGTACATAGAAAGAGGCCAGTGATGGAGTGAGAATAGCCTGAGCCCAAAGCCTGACCCTTGTTAACTAACTGGGTGGGTTTCCTAGGTCCACAGTGCCTTGATCATCTCATCTGTAATGTGAAAGGGAATGATAGCAATTTCCCTGTTAGTGACACGGGGTTTCCCTGGCATTGTCGTGAAGATTAATCAGCACACAGAGCATTTGGAAGTGGGAGTGGGATTTGATGAATTCTTAATAAACTTTACTCCAGACTCTGAGGGTCTACCATGAGACATTATCAACTCCTCTTTGCCACCCTGTACGCAGAGCACAACTGCCAACATCGCACCACTGGACCAGCCATGCATCTGTGAACATCTCTGGCACCTTCTGAGCAGGTTTGTCTTCAGTTCTTACTGTATTCCAATCCCAGAAGTCAAGGACTTGACTTGAAATGGGTCAATGGTTTGTAAACTCCTTAAAATACAGGCTTCCTGTATGCTGTGCCTCTTAAGTTCTAGTCAAATGTCGGAACCCTGCTCATGTATTCAAGGAGTATGAATAATGTGAAGGTGACAGAAGAGGAAACCCAGCCAAAGCTCCATGGGAGGCCACATACTCAAGACTGTATGGGCAGCATAGACTAGACCCGATGGGTTTATTTCTTTTGAAAGACACATAATTGGGAGAGCAGTGAGAGTAGCAGGCCTGGGAGGAGTTGGTGAGGGGGCTAAGATCAAAACACAGTGTTAACAACTCTAAAAAAGCAAACAGAAAATGAGATTCATCCTCTAAAGAATATAAAGCCTTTTAGGGCTTTAAGACACATTACCAAATGATTACCCAATAGCCATAGCATGTCTTCCACCAGCTGCGTGTTAGACAGGTGGTAAATGACCAGGCCTTAAAGGGTTCTAAGCAAGGGAAGCAAACAAATCCTGCATTCCTGTCCAAGCTCAATTATACGCTGTCTGCATTTCTGTCAGTAATATGTAGTGATTCAAATCTTTGTCAACTTATGGATTAAGAACTAGTTATCTCTTTGAAAACTTTACAAAATTTTTATATTTATTAATAATTTAGATCTCTTCTGTGTAGTATCTGTCCAAATCCTTATATGAGGGCATATTTGATGGGATAAATACCAATGAGGAAGATAGCCACATTAAAAAATTATATGGTTAAGATGCTAATAGATTTCCTAGGAAATTTTTATTTCCAGCTATGATTTTAATCATTCATGGTCTCATAGGTGTTTCCTCAAATAAAATTAGTTACTTCCTTCTGTCTCAGATCACACCCTTTCTGCCTTTTTCAGGGTTCATGTCCAATGACTCCATTCATCTAAATTTCTCTATCTATCTATCTATCTATCTATCTATCTATCTATCTATCATCTATCTATCATCTATCTATCTATCTTCCTGTTGCTTTTTTTCTGCTCTCTGAGCTCCTTGAATATGGGGTTAGAGTTGTTACTTTCTGATGTCTCTGCTTCCAGTGTTATGTGTGGAATCATCTTCAGAAGGTTCTCAAAGATTAGAAGAGCCAATACATTCAGTTTCACTCAAAGGGGTTCAGATTTGGTGAAGAAGGAAAGCCTACAAAGAGCTCACATGATGCCAGCCACTGCTTCTGCAAGCCATGTTATTTGACAGGCTAGCAGGGATGCAACATTATATCCACTTGATGAACACACAGCAAGTAGTTTTGGATTCCTGTTACCTGTGATCATGAGCTAGGCACAAATAAAGGAAATATTTCATTCTCTAGAGCCCATGAGTTTCTTAGACCCATTTAAGCATTTCAGAATATAGTGTAGGGCCAAAGGCTACCTGAAACAATGCAATGTCATCCTACGTGTCAGCCTTGCAGTCAGAGCAGAGGGAAGTTAATTAGACTGACTTCACCTGGTATATTTATTGGTGATACCGGGCCTGGGGTCAGTCTTCTGAGATTAGTTTGGGAACACAGGAAGAGTTAATACCTAAAGCTCTGCAGATTGGCTGCCCTCCACAGGCATCCTTCAGAGCCCAGGATGGATTCCAGGCCGAATCTCAGATCCACAGAGGTCACAGCAACTCCTGTCATGCTGAGAACTCTATCTAATCTCTAGATTAGAATAATTCCATAAAATAAGTGGTTGGAGAGCTAGACTTTAAGTCTCCCATCTATTGCATCTGGGATTATTGTACTGATTGAACACTTTCAGCATTGTAGATAATTTTTCTATTACCAGTTACTTCTATCAATGGAACAGCTGTGAGGTAGGAATTTGAAGGAGTATTGCAGAATTTAAGAGAGCATCAGAAGATAGATTCACAACGAGCTATAACCCAGTTAGTTAAGCTTCAAAGATCACAGGGCTTTAGCAGCGAGGCCCACCTCTGCTGTATCGTTCACCCCGAGAAGTGCTACCTGACCGTGTAGCAAAGCCCAACAGCACACTGTGTGAGATGAGTTTGCCTATATGAATTCTGTTCCCCATCACTAGTGGCAACAGTTGAGGGTTTATGTATTTGCAGGCATGCCCACCCAAGAGCAACGGAGGCTGGTAAGAAGGAGCAGGGTGGCCCAGCATTTCTGCTAGTCACCCACTGTGGTGCTCAAGAAGGCTCTTTTTCAGAAAGAAGATATTAAATAAAGACTCATTTCCTGGGATAAAAAGAAGCATACAAGTTTAACAGAAACTGTGGGACATGGGACAAAATTGACCATAGCGGTGACCAAATACCTGACAACAAGTAATTTAGGAGATGGTCTCTTGGTCTTCACTCACAGGTCAAGAAGGAAGGCAGTCATGAGGGAGAATCCATGGCAGCAGGAACATGAGGCATCTAGCTCATCATATTTGTATCACAGTCAAGAAACAGGTTATTGACTGGAAGTAGAACTGCATATGATTTCCTAAGGCCCACCCCCCAACTACCTCACTTCCTCCAGCAAGCCTCGACTTCCTAACGACTCCACAACCTTCCGAATCAGCACTACCAGCTGGGGACCAAGACCACGCCCACACCCACGAACACTCCGGTTTCACGTGCAAGCTAAGACCCTGGATGCACATTTCCCACCCTGTGGTGAATGAAAATAGGGAGCTTCATCCTTGTATGGGGATTTGTGACGTCTTGAGGCTGACGAGATGGCTCAAAGCCTGAGTGCTTACTGCTCTGGTGGCAGATCTGTGCTTGGTTGGTTCCTGGCACTCAAATGGTGGCTCACAAGTACCTGTAACTCCAGTTCTAGGGCACTTGATGCCTTCTTCTAATGTCCAGGGCCTCCTGCATGTGTGTAGTGCAATGCATACACCCAGGCACACACAAACACATAAAGTAAATAAACATATATTCCTTAAAGGCCGGGCAGTCCATTATTCACCATAGCTTCTTTTTTTTAAGCTACAGTTTATATGTAGAACAAAGAGCGCTGTGCTGCAGACACTCTGCACGTCATTGTGATAGAATTAAATAAATCATTACAGTGTAGCCAGAAGCACATTTGAGCAGATGCTGTTACTGTTTATATTCACATACTGGGGTATTGCAGTTCCTTAAAATGATCAACGTTTGCTGAGAACAAGCCACCGGGATATCTGAAAATGGTGGTGAAAAAGGCAAACACTATTTTATTCTGTGCACGTTCTCACAGATAATAAGGACTATAAAACTCTTAATTCAGCAGATTTTATTGTACTCAACTGTATCCTCAATATGCATCCATTCAACAATTAATTAGCATATGAGAGTCTACCCTGTGTCTGAGCCTGCAGTAGCGCTAAAGCACTAAGCAACCTTTGCTCTCCATTCCTATACAGAAAACCAATGAAAATCAATTTTTTATGTTTTAAGCTACATACAAAAATTGCAGCAGCATTTAATTTACCTTGCATGCTCCTTTGATACTAAAGTGCATTACATACTCATGTAATTGTTTGACCTTTATGTTAAAAGGTACAGCTAAGTTCATTTCCCTCTTAGTTATTATAAATATGCCTTGTTTTCCTGGGAAGCAAGAAATTAGGTTGTTGGGCTCTGTGCACTCTGCAAATTCACCTCCCAAATTATCAGATGCCATAAAACTTTTGTTCCACCCGACTTCACTGCTTCCTTAGGAGGAACTGGGAAATTAGCTTTTATGGATTTGAACTACCTTAATATTTAAAAATCATTTGGAGTCAAACTGCAGTGTTCTCACACATAGACTTTCTCCAAAAGCCATCACCTATAGAGTGGCCAGTTGTAAACAGCTTTTATTACTTAAGTCACACACAAAGTCAGAGCTGTACTTTAGCAGTTAAAGATGAAAAGTTGTGCAGGGAAAAAGTAATATCTGACTCAGAGATAAGACTTCCCACAATGCTAACAGATCAGCTTCTTATTTCTGACATCAGACTGTGAACAGCTACAATGAGGATGCAGAGGGCCAAAGCTGAATATAGGCACAGATATGTTAAGAGGAGGCAAGGTGCTAATTATCTGACAACAATAATGTTAATAGGCAATGAGTGGCTACTGTATGAGAGCTGGACTTTTGGTCTTTCTCAACAAGTTGTGAGTTAGCAGCACCAGGTGACACCTAAGTACACTAAAAGGGTAATCTACCTTGCTTCTTACTCTTGCAACAAGTTGGTAGCATCGTGTCAAAGGGAAGAAACTCACTCAGAGAAACTAAATAACTACTTGCCAAGAACCCATAAGGCAGTCAACAATGACTTTGGTCTCTCTATTAGAACATCTCACTTCTTCCCACGAAAGTATTAGAACTCATTTCTTTCTCAAAGTATCCTTGCTTGGATGTGAAGTTGAGTCCTGCATCTACAAACCACATATTCTCCACACAAGAGATGCCTTTGGTGCTATGGAAACCTCAAGAGAAAGTGAAGGCTACATCTGGACCACTCAGGGAAAGAGGAAAATGTATTATTACTGTTGTTGTATATATATTATTAAGTTTGATTACTCCCTCTTCCTCTATAACCCTTTCTCCTTCTTCACAGTCCTTTTTCTACTTTTCACCAGGTCCCACACACAGACACAGATGGACACAGGTGCTTGCGTGCATACAAACACACACACAAATGCATGCATGCGGACACAGGTACTTACACATGTTTATATCAACATACCTTGTGTAGAAGAAACTGTATTTGTCTTTCAAGGTCTGACTTATTTTATTTACCAAAATAGTCTCCAGCGCTGTCCAGTATTCTGAAAATACCAGAAGATCGATCTCTGTGTGTCAGCTCCAGATGACCAAAACTACAAATTCTGAATTCAAAAGACCATGTAAAGAGTACTACTTTGCTTCCCTCCAAAACTTTATGCCAAGAGCCGCCCTGTTCAGAGAGCTCACTAGGCATGTGGGCTGTCTAGGAGGTGATCTGGTGTTTGCAAGGTCTTATACCACGATGTACTCCAAAACTGCTTCCAGCCTCTGACATGCTGTCAGGAGCCATTGATTTGGGAAAGTCCAGGAGGCATGAGAGATCTCTGGAGGTGATCCAATATTTGCAAGGTCTGTATTGTGATGTACCCCAGAACTGCTTCCAACCTCTGACTACCCTGTCAATTGGGCACTACTGCATCTCTCTGAAATCTGACATTAGAGCCAGGCATGGTGGTGCATGCCTTTAATCCCAGCACCCAGGGAGGCAGAGGCAGGTGAATCACTGTGAGTCTAAGGCCAGCTTGGTCTACAAAGTGAGTCCAGGACAGCCAGGACTACATTCATGGCCAGCCCGGTCTACAAAGCGAGTCCAGGATAGCCAAGATTACACAGAGAAACCCTGTCTCGAAAAACCAAAAATAAATACATCTGGCATTGGTGTGAATTGTTATCTTCTGGGTACTGACCAGCTCTGATTGAGCAAATTTCCTAGAGGATCTTATTGAAGATGTACTTTTTGTTATCCAGATGAATTAATCCCTGATTATGGAATTTCTGATTTGGCTCAAATAGTTTTAAAAGTTAAAGTTAGTTTATGGCTGCAATAAATACCTTTGTGGACCTCCAGATGCCTCACTTAGGATAGCCTACCAGCAGATTTGTGGCTTCAGATAAGCCTCCACCGCAGATGGCACCACGAATCCTGGTATTTGACCATAAATATAGCCAAATTTGTTTAAACTCCATGTGAACCATGTAGAATGAAGTTACCTAGAGATGTCTGAGTTTACTCTGTTTCTTAGAATGAAGGCAGACAAAATTATTGTCCTGAGCTCATATGAACTAAGAGATAGCTGGACAATGTATAGTCAGGTCCATCCTAACTGATAGGTTGTATACTCTTGTAAGTTTCAGACCCTGTTAACCTTAGACCCTGCCAACCTTCGTCATTTTGAACTCGCCATGAACTTATGTAATGGATACATAGATAAGAAATGTTTAGATTTAAAGCATGTAACCTGTTGTATTTTAGAATTCATCTGCTTTTGTGATTAATTGTACTCTTCTGACTATGATGTAATTCCCTTTTCTCAGAAGTATATATATGGGCTACAATAAATGTGAGTAGGAGAAAAAAAGGAGAAAAGGAAGAAGAACGAGAGAGAATGAAGGGGAGAAAAGGAGAAAAGGAAAGAGAGAGAAATGAAGGGAACAAAGGAGAAAATGAAGGAGAACAGGAGAAAGAAGAGAAGGAGAGAACAGAGGAGAAAAGATTGAGCAGCTTAACTTCAGTTGAAGTTAAACACCTGACTTCATCCACCTTTTCTCCTGGTCCTCTTCTCTTGAACGTATGTGTGTGAGTGGTTTATTTTCTATCTCTCTCTCTTACTTCTTATTTCTCTATAGATTAGCAAATAAGTTAGCAGACTCAGGGGCATTAGCCTTCTATGGCTGATAAGCCTAAGTTTACACCAACTTATTGGAGATCTCTGTAAAGAGGCCTATCTACAGATCAAAGAGCCTCCTTTTACGACCCCGTGCAGTTTCCAGCCAGAAGCCGCTTTTACAGCCTCAGCCATAGGAAAAAAGGTGGTCAGTTTAAGTTCTCCTCAGCCGCAGTACAGCCAGTCCCTAGAGAAGAAACCTTGGGCTCTTTTTCCCTTTCTTTCCTTTTTCTTCTTCTTTCAATCCTGATCAGTTGCCTGAGCCATCAGCTCTGGTCACCCAAGAGATAAAGTGAAGTAGAAGGGCATCCGCAATCCAACCCCAGAGAAACTACCCTGGACCCTCTCCAGAGCACTAGCCGGGCATTAACAACTTTACTAGGCAGACCTCCATCATCGGCATTCTTTCTTCCAAGCTTTTAGAAATCTTTAAGCCTTGCCATCTTCCTAGCTCCCACAACTGTCCATTAAGCTCTGGTCATTCAATGGCTCTTGTAGCGCAAAGTTCCAAAGTCCTTCCCCAATCCTCCCAGAACAACATGGTGAAGTCTATCACAGAACTGTTCCCTAATCCGGGTATCATTGATTGTCTTCCATTTCAAAAGCAACTTGAGTGTGTGTGGGACAGGGGGTGTATTTCATCTTACACTTTCAAACAACAGCCCATTGCTGAGGAAAGCCAGGGCAGGAACTCAAGCAGGGCAGGAAACCAAGCAAAGGCCCATGCAGCAATGCTGGGTTGATGCCACGCCAAAAGGCTAAGCCCTCTCACATCAACCGCTAATTAAAAAAATGTTTCCTGAGACTTGCCTACGGACCATCTTGTGGTGGCATAGTCTCAACTGTGGTTTTCTCAGATTAATCCAGCTTGTGTTGAGTTGACAAAAACAAACAGCACAACCAAGGCATTTCAAATTGGTTTTAGTCATGGTGTTTACTAGAGCAACAGAAAAGAAACTAAACATCCTTGCCAGTATTTGCTATCTTTTGCATTGTTGATGATATTCTGACTTGGTAAGATGAAATTTAAAAGCAGGTTGTTTCTTTCCTTGCTAGCTCAAAATGCTATTCACCTTTCCAACTATTTATTGGTCTTTCTTTGAGCATTGTCCATTTAGCCCATTAACTCATTTATAAATTGGATAGTTTAGGGATATTTAATTTTTGTGGTTCTTTATACATTCTTTATTAATCCTTTGTAGGATGCACAATTGGCAAAATGGGGTTTTGTTTTTGTTGAAGTTTTTCAGTCTATGTATTGCCTCTTCATTTTTTACTTCTTTGTGCAAAGGTTTTTAGCTTCATTGGAAAATTCTTGTGTTTATTTTTTGTGCTACTTTCCAGAAGGCCTTATCTGTGCCCATATCTTGAAGTTATTTATCTGTGGTTCACTTTAGTGTAGTCCAAGTTTCTCATATTACTCGTAGGTCTTCAATCTATTTTGCACTGTCTGTGCTGCAGGCTGAGAGATGGAGGTCGAGCTTCATTTCTCTAGGAGTAAAATGTCTTCTGCTGTTTGTTTGAAGAGACTGATTTTCAACATTTAGATGTCTACATGCATGTTGAATTATTTCAGTCCTCCTTTCACTTACAGTGGTCTGCATGTCTGGTTTGTTTGTTTGTTTTTGCTAGAACCACACAGTTTTGTTACCATGGTTCTGTAGCACAATAGATTAAGCTCGTGATGACTCCAGCATTGCACTTACATCTTAAAATTCCTATGGTTATTAGAGATCTTTTTCTTCCATGTGGTTTTAGGACTTTTTTTTCTAGTTCCACAAAGAGTGTCACTAGAATTTTGATGGAGATTGACTTGATAGATTAATTTTGGTAATCTTTTTCCAATATTCATTCTGGCTATCTATGGTCTTGGGAGAATCTTCAATCATCTATTGCCTTCTTCTGTTTCTTTCAAGAAGGTGTAATAGATCTTAGCACAACGGATGTTACATTAAAGGCAAATTTCTGACCAGGATATGGGCCCCAAGCCCTGACAAAATGGGAACAAAGGCTTAATCCATCAAGGAGCTTCCCCATAGTTCCAGGAAAGTTCCTAAATGCACTAACCCTGCTTTTTGGCTTCTGTAGTTCTGCTTCTCGCTAAGTAAAGTGTGACAAGCGGGATATCATTTTTGTGCATAAAAGACAAAGAACTGAAAGGCTCTGGGCTACAAGATAATTTAGGCAAGTCTACAAGAAGCAATTGGCGTGCAATAAAGACTTTTCTTTTTCGGCTTTAAGAATGGCCAGGTGGAAAAAAAAAAAAAGAATGGCCAGGTGGTGGTCTTTGGTGAGCTTGCCTCACAATATAGGTAAATTTTAGTTCTCTAGAAAATTCTTCATGGTTTTTTAAAATCAGGAAAAGAAGAAGAAAAAGAAAGAAAGAAATGTTATTTTTTTTTCCTGCACAAATGCTCTCACCCAAACTGAAACACAGACCATTTGTGAGCTCGGGCGTTGAAGGTTGACAGTACATTCAAACACTTACCATGAGCTGTACGATTTTAGGCAAGTTATTTGTCCTCTCTCATTATTTTACTCTGTGAAATTAAGGCAGTAACTGTATATCACTCCCCAGAAAGCAGGCAGGATGAAACAAGTCACTGACTGTGAAACATTTGGAAGTAAGTAGCAGAGTCAGCGTGCAGGGCAAGCTTACAAAGTCTACTTATGGCAAAAGATATTTAATTCCATTGGTACTTTAATAATTTTGTCAAAGTTAGCACCAGTCCTAACATTTTCCCGGCTTTGAAAAGTTACATTGCAAATAGAAGAAACACAACTTGAAAATAAACAAACAAACAAAAATAATGCTTCATCATACCTGACTTCATCTTGCACTTGGAAGCCTGAGGCAGAGGAATCTCAAGTTAAAGGTCATCTCAAACCTGCTTTAAAACTATGTAGTCCAAAAAAAAAAAAAACAAAAAAAAAAACAAAAAACAAACAAAAAAACAAACAAACAAACAAAAAACATGTAGTCCAATTGCTTGAATTTCTAAAGAAAGTAAATTGAATGAAAGATATGGCATTACTTCTGGGTAATACCTCACCACTTCCATGTATATTCCTGTTTTTTTTTTTTTTTTTTTTTCAGAAGAAATTAGAAAGTGGAAATTTTCAAGGAAAAATTGGTCTTTTATTTCCACTCTCTCTTTTCCTCCACCAGTATTACCAGACTATAGAAAAGATATGACAAAATCCAGGAAACGTGCATGTTGTTGACTTGACTGAACAGAGGCAGAAGTCAGAACTCTGTGAACTCCTGTCCTGGGCAGCAACCTCCTCCTCTAACAAGGGGCTTTCAGTCCCCTACCCCCACCCCCAGCATGGAGTTCCTAGAGAAATCTTAATTCTTTGGGTTGCATTGTTTTAACATTCCATGTTCGATCTGGCTTCTTCAAGACATGAAACCAATGGAGTGACAAAACTCAGTGTGGCTTCTCTGTCAGATGAAGCATACCTTCCACATTGCCACTCTGTAGCTCTGGGCAATTTCATTTAAGGCATCTGAAGCTGTTATTCTCAGTTGCCAGAAATAAGGATTAAAGTTTTTCTTTTGTCAGAAATCCTGAGGATTAGAAGGACATGCTAAGAGCCTGGAGTCACACTCCAGCACCATGTGTGGCCTGAAGGATGCAGCTCCTCCAGGGACTGTCATGTCTAAGCAACAGTAAGATGTACAAATCCTTTGGCTGGATTCTGCTTCTAGAAATATGTCATATAGGAAGAGAGGTGTTAAAGAATGTTCATCGCAACCTTAACTATACCAACAGAAAAATTAAATTGGGGACAAGAAGAAAATGACTTTTAAAAAGAATGATTTTCTTTACAAAGAAAATGATAAGATTTTTATAACACCTAAGCAAAAATAAATTAAATTTGTGAGCTGTAATGTTGAACCCATTTATGACAAAGCAGAACATAAAATTGTTAGTAACTACCTCTGATGGGAGAAAAATAAGGATAATGCTACCATAGATTAGATTCACTTTTGTAACTTTTAAAGTATATAGAATGCCTCCTACATAATGGATAATAAATAAATATTTCTGTCTATTTATGTACTCTGTACTTGTTGAAATTGGCAATATTATTATTGTCAATACAACTTCTTGCACACTTTTTAAGAATGAATATTGTTCCAAGAGTGTGACTTACATCCCATCAGAGGGGTCTTCCACAGACCTCCAAACCTTTATGACTTGTACTAAAGGTCTGCACAGCCAGGGCTAAAGGATGGATAGAGAAGTTAGTTCAAACTCATAAAGTCAAGGCAAGGGAGTCTCCCACACTTCTGTTTGTGCTGTCGTTTGTCTCCCTGTTAAAATGCAATAAAGACAATAAAATGAAATAGTCTGTGAAGAATGAAAAAGGCCTTATTCATAAAAAAAAAAAGTGGTTCAAATGAGAAACTTCTTTTAATGGAAATGGGACAGCTACCATGCCAAGCTCTAAGAGAGACACATAAAATCCTTAAGACAATTCATTAACCGCAAATTATTGTAGGCAACTGAACTCAGAATCCATTTCTCCCAAACATGTTTATGTTCCAAACTATCAAAAGGATGGATGGCATCAGAGTATCCGCTGCAAAGACAGGAGGAAAAGCGACTTCTTTGGATCCACAATCTTTCCAGTTGACCAGTGAGTCATTAGAGAAAACATGGTCTTAATGGGCATGAAGAGGACTTTACGGGGCAGGATCAAGGCCAGCACACTCATACTTCTGACCCCCTTGCAGAATTGAAGATGAGGGGAAAAAAAAAAAAAAGATGGGTGGCATCATGCCTGACAAGGGCTGCAGAATTTTCCTTTGTCCTAAGTCTTACCCCATTTAAACTTTATTTTATTTATTTATTTATTTATTTATTTATTTATTTATTTATTCATTTGGTTTTTTGAGACAGGGTTTCTCTGTGTAGCCTTGGCCATCCTGGACTCACTTTGTAGACCAGGCTGGCCTCAAACTCACAACAATCCGCCTGCCTCTGCCTCCCGAGTGCTGGGATTAAAGGCGTGCGCCACCACGCCCGGCTTGAGGTTTGACTCTGCAGCAGAGCTCCGACGAGCTTCCTTATCTAACCACACAGATTCTCTTTGCTCACATCAGCTTCTGTCACTCAGTAGGACACAATTCAGAAAGGTGCTCTATGTTCCTCCCACTGGCATGCCAGTTCCCCAGTTACCAGTTACCACTCTGCCTTGTCAGTGGCAACCCTGATTCAGGATACACCTCAGCTTATCCCTTCTTGGCAACTGAGCTCATCCAGGGAATCTGGGTGTGATTGCTCTTCCTTCCATCCAAGGTGACTGCACATTTAGGACAATGAATTATTTGCAAGCCTTCATACTTGAAAGGGATAACGTATGTTAGACAGATTCCTCTTGACAGAGGAACATGCCTGTAACTTTGACCTAAAGTACAGAAGACAGACACAAATGGAGCCAGTCATGTCAGGCTACCATGCTGCTATGTAGTACCTTCTGGGCCTAAGTAAGAAAAAACACCTTTCAGCAGAAGCAGGATTTAAGTGCCTGGTGAACTTTTCTTTATCATAATTTTAATTTTTAATGAGATAGAGCTGATATCTAAAATTTACCAACTTACAGTATACAATGAAATATTTCTATACATGTTCAGAGAGTTATAGAGGTTTTACTGGATTTGGGGTGGTGACAGTGTGGAGTACTGCCAATGTATTTAATGCTATTGAGTAATACACTTCAAAATGGTTGCTATGAAAACCTTGTTATATATGTTTTACAACAATAATAACATTTTTACTAGTGTTTTAACCATTTTTTTTTATCTCTATTCAACAGCTCAAGAATTACTCTGTTCTGGCTTGGATTTTCAACAGAGCCTAAAGGTCTGAGAACAGAATAATCATAATGGAAGGGAATTATAAATCAGTTTTCTCCATATAATGGACTATAAATAATGCTCCTTCTTTTTTGTATTCATCTTTGTTTTCTACAAAAAGCATGTACAATTAATTATTTTACATACAAAAACCCCACAATCATGATCTTTTTGTTAATATTGTCAAACCATATGATTAGAATTTTTGAGCAAGAGGACACAATTAGCTTTCTAGAACAGAAAATGTTTGGGACATTATGAAGGCATTTCAAATCATGTTCTGATGCTTATGGCTCACTTTTTCAGGTATGGTATTTTATATGTATTATGAGTTTCATATAAAAGCTATACAATTTTGTGTCTAAAACTTGTTTATAGATGTATTTCAGAAATGCATCTGCCAAATGTGAACTATACTGACATTCACATATATTGATAAGTGACCAAAAAATGAAGGGAGAGTTAGAATGGCTCGATTTTGTATCTTTGAGTAAGTTGAAGGGTCTGGTCATTGATTCCCACAGCTGCTGAGAGAGAGGCGAGCAGCCAGTGAGGCCTTCTGGAGGAGACTCAGCGATGTTTACCAAGTACATTTGCCACTGAAAACTAACGTGGTGTATTGGTCACTTTTCTTATTACCCATGATCCAAAAGTAAGTTCTAAGAGAGAGTTCACAATGCCAGGAGGGACACAGTGGAACCATGGGGCCACTACCACATCATTTCCACAGCCTGGAAGCAAAGATATCAGAAAGTAGGACTAGAAGAGAAGCCACAAGTGCCAACCCAGTGACCTAGCTAGTCCTCTAGTTAGGCCCTAAATCAAAGCCCACCTCCATCTGTAGGCCAAGTATTCAAATACATGACCTTATGGGAGATATTTCATATTTACATCCAAAACCTGGAGTTTTACTAGACCATTTGACCCATTGACCCAGTGCTAATTTACAAAGAACGTTATAACACTCGTGGTGAGTACCTAGAATTTGAACCATTCAAATAACTAATTTCAAACATCTAAAGAGGAACATATTTGCATTAAAAAGTATGAGTGACTGCAAAGAGCCTTTCCTTCTCCCTTCCTCCCTTTCTCTCTCTCTCTCTCTCTCTCTCTCTCTCTCTCTCTCTCTCTCTCTCTCTCTCTCTCTCTCTCTCTCTCTCTCTCTCTCTGTGTGTGTGTGTGCATGCTAATGACAGTTGTGGGCAACATGCTCCCAAGGCATGCTGGGCTATGACACATTCCAGTTAACATTTGACTCTTGCTTTCCTGTTTCACAGAAAGCTCATGGTGAAGAGGAAACCACACAGTCTGCTCCCACCCTTCTCTTAGTGGTAGGTCAAAAAGTCAAAAAGGTACTAGACACTTCCTACCTTGAAAAAGACATTGGTGCCTCTACAGTCCACTCCATTTTACACACTTGTAGTTGCGTTTACTACTCACAACTCCTTAGCTAGCAAGATTGTCTGTATTGTTTTCCTAGGACCTCTTTAACAAATCTCTAACAGATGAATCTGTTTCTAACAATGAATCTGTTCCCTCGCAAGTCTGAATACCAGTGTCTGTAACAGTAGGGGTGGTTCCTTGGGACTTCTTTGAGAGAAATCCCATTCAGCTCTTCGTGTCAGATGATAATCCTAGCACAAACATGGACACATTACTCTGATGTCTACGTTGGTGGCCACAGTGCCTTTTTTGTACTTACTTCCATTCTCATAAGAAGTCATAGCATTTAGACTTAAGGCCTACTTTAAACCAGGAGAAGTCGTCTTCATATTCCCAGGAAAGATGCAGCCAGGGTTTCAGATTCTGATGTGATCTCTCTCAGCTTTTACTACATTTTACGGCCATCATGCACATTTAACCTTATTCCACTATTAGCCTGTTATATTAGTTAGTATAATTATAATATGGTCTAGTTGTTTGTGACTATTCATTGAATAATTGCTAATATGAACAAGTTATGCTGGAGAAGTATATTTCTCATCAAAACAAAGATAAATCATTTCCTGTATAAATAAATGATGATGTTGAATTATTGTCTCAAAGAGAGTACAGGGCATTAATTCATTAAACTAATGATGTTCTACTTGGGTTGAATTCATGTTCCAAGTAATTAGGTACAATTTCAAATTCTGAGCACATGGGTGTACTGGTGTCATGCTGTGCTATCTGTTGAAAGCAACTGTGCAAAGGCCAAAAAGTGCTTCTATGGAACCCGATGGGACTCTAGCACTATCTAGTTTCCAGATTGTGAAGTGATTGCTTTGAGTTTCTGCTTTCTCCCACACTCATTACATTCTTTGTCACCAGAATAAATGTATGTGAAGCCACATTCTGCACACATTACAGTGTTTGTCAAGATAATGAAAAGTTGAAAATCTGAATTTCCAATACAGATGGTGATTATGAAAGTTTATCTTACAATATTTCTTCATTGCATTCATTTACCCAATAGGTTTGTTCATCCCTCCACTCAGAGACCACGTTGTTGCTAAGGAGAAGTCTGAAGGAAGGGTCAGCAATATAAAGATTAGAATATTTAAAAGGTCAGTATGACAAAGCCACTTCTTTAATTCATACCACATATTAGACATTAAAAATCTAGCCTCTCATTCTTATGACAAATGAGAATTTTAAAATAGCATAAAATTAATCAGCAAATAGTGGCAAATGGTTATTAATTTCTTTGGTATTCATTACAATAACATTAATCAAAAAAACTCTTTGAATGTGGAAGTAGCTGGTGTATAGATTTCCACAAGAATTCCATGGTAATTTAGTATTTATTAATGTCCATTTACAAGGAAGCTGTTGCTCTATTAATTCACTTTTCTGTGGCAAAATCTGAATTATGCAAATGACATAAACTTGACTCCCTCTGTAGATATTACATTTAAATGGGAAGGCCAACATACATGTTTAGTTAAGATAAAAGTTATAACCAGATTTAGGTTCAGGAAGATGATGTTCATTACCCTTCTTGTCCTCCATTACAATCTGTCCATTGTCTTCCACACCCCTGAGAACCCTGCTTGTGAGGGCCCTTATCACCCTACCTTTACTCACTGGAGACCCCACCTCTTGGTACTGACCCAGGGTCCCCTATCTATTTTATCCTGGTTTTCTCCAGACTTATACTTTGTCTTAATGCAGCCTACTCTGACAACAACTCCACTCTCTGGGGACTCTGTCACATGGTCTGGACCTGATCTCCCTTTTCCTTATCCCTTCTCAACCTTTTCTTTCAGCACATCTTCAGTTATTTCTGCCACCCACCGACCCAGTAGAAGAACTGTTTATCAGCTACCCCATAACCACTATACTTGCCTAGGATCCAGAGACCAGAGAAGGTGGCGGCAACCAGATCACCACACAAAGACAAGACTGGATATCATCACCTGAAGACACCTAAATCATTATAATTTCAGATGCCCAGACACCTGCAGAAAACCACAAACATAGAGTGAAGACAATATGCTTCTACCAGAATCCATTAGCCTCACCATAACAGGCCCTGAATGAAATAATGAAAGTAAATTTAAACACACACACACACACACACACACACACACACTAAAATAACCCAAACTGAAATAAAAATAGAAAATACAAAATTTAGGAAGTCTAAGGAAAAAAGCCACAGAGGTAAGACTTACCAACCAACAACAAGAGTTCAAGATATGGAAGAGAGAATCTCTGGTCTTGGGGAAAAGGTACAAGAAATAGATACTTCAGTCAAAGAAAATGTTAGATGTAAAAACTTTTGAACATAAGACATCCAGGAGACCTGGGGCACTATGAAATGTACAAATACAGGGGATAAAGTAAGGAGAAGAAAGCCAGGTCAAAGGGAAAGAAAATATTTTTTAGCAAAATTATGAGAAAATTTCCCCAGTCTAAAAAAGGAAGCCTACGGTGGTACAGGAAGCACACAGAACACTAAATAGACAGGACCAGAAAAGAAATTTTCTGCAATACAAAATAACCAGAACACTAAATGTACAGAATAAAGAAAGTATATTAAAAGCAACAAGGGAAAAAAGACCAAGTGGTGTATAAAGGCAGACCTATTAGAATTACACCTGACTTCTCAGTGTACTCTGGAAGCCAGAAGAGCCAGGACAGATGTTCAACAAACTCTGAAAGTACACAGATGTCAGCCCAGACTACTCTACCAAGCAAAACAATCACCATCAACAGAAAAAGAAACACAATCTAGAATAAAACAAAATTTAAGTAAAAATTGTCTACCAATCCAACTCTATGGAAGGCACTAGAAGGAAAACTTCAGTCTTACAAAGTTAATCACACTCTGTAAGACAAAAATAAATAAATAAGCTCAGAATCACAATCAATAGAGGGGGAAGAGAAACAGACAATAACAACAAAATAACAGAAATCAATAAACACTGATAACTCAATACTAATGATCTCAAATTCCCAATAAAAAGTTACAGAATAACAGGCTGGGTCAAAAAAACAAGACCCACTTGAACAAACACAGTGACCTACAAGTAAAAATGTGTGGAGAGTAAGAAATATTGGAGCCCTCAGTCCTAAGTAGGATGTTTTAAGTCAATCCCACCCCTCATGGCTCAGAGACATATGCAGAAAAGCAGGTGGAAAATGTGTAAGTGCCAGCAGTAACAGATGACTCTAAGGAAGTAGTGTCCTCCAGACACAATAGGACTGATATAAATGAATTCACAGAGACTGTGGCAACACTCACAAGGCCTGCACTGGTTCAATCCCAGGGGTCTGAGCTGAAAAGGAAAAGTAGATATGGCTCTCACCTGTAACCAAGAAGTTATCTACAACTGGTACCAACTTGCAGAGGGAAAATTAATTTTCTCCAGTGGATTCTCACTGGTGTAGATGGCCAACACAAAGCAAAATCAGTGATATTTTTGTGGAATTTTTTTCTCATATAGCTTTGTGTACTCTTTGTCTTACATTCTTTGGCTTATCCGTTTTGATTTCTGATTTGATATGTGTGTGTGTGTGTGTTGTTGTTTATATTTTTAAAAAACTTTCTTATTAGTTTGTTGTCTTTTTTCTTTTTTGACATTTTATTTTATTTTATTACATATACATTTATATTATTACACATATATACAATAAACCACAAAACAATCATGAATTATGTAAATGTTACATTCATAGTGTTTTGCCTATTTGTACTTGGCAGCCTTGAAGAAAACATCTTTCCTATCTTGGTGCATATAAACTTCTGAATGTAAATACATGTCTATAAAATCTAATCATTATCAACTTAAAACATCTATCTAGACCCAAAAACATCTTAAGCCTTAAACAACTAAGCTTAATTGTAAAATTAAACTATCTGGTCTTCAACCTTATCAGAGACTTGAAAAGGAATAAAATTAATTACCTGAGCGTACAGGAAGTGCAGGTTATCAGCTTCCAAATTGAGAAAATGACAGAGATAGTTTGCTGCCTGAATATTCACCCAAAACTCTCTATAACATTGGAGCATCATCTTCAGCCTTCTGACTCAATTTATCTGACAGACATATTTGTCAGGCAAGAACTATTGAGAACTTGCTTCCCCTGTGTTGGCAGAGTTTGGCTGTCTACTCTGCCTGAATCCAAGCTTGCCCTTTTTAAGGAAGAATTCTGTCTGTGGTAGAAAAGAGGACATTTTGCCCAGTGGCTTGTTTGCCACATTTGAAGCCATCTGGGCTGGGTGTTGCCAAGAGTTAACCTGTCTTGTTGTTAAAGAACCTTTCAAATAATAAGAACATCTTTTTAAAAAATTTTTATTAATTTATTCATGTTATATCTCAATGGTTAGCCCATCCCTTATATCCTCCCATTCTTCCCTCCCTCCCATATTCCCTTTATTCCCCTCCCCTATGACTGTGCCTGAGGGGGATTACCTCCCCCTGTATATGCTCATAGGGTATCAAGTCTCTTCTTGGTAACCTGCTATCCTTCCTCTGAGTGCCACCAGGTCTCTCCCTCCAGGGGACATGGTCAAATGTGAGGCACCATAGTATGTGAGAAAGTCAGACCCCATTCTCCACTCAACTGTGGAGAATGTTCTGTCCATTGGCTAGATCTGGGTAGGGGTTTAAAGTTTACCGCCTGTATTGTCCTTGGCTGGTGCCTTAGTTTGAGTGGGACCCCTAGGCCCAAATCTGCCTATCATAATGTTCTACTTGTAGGTTTCTAGGACCCTCTTGGAATATACCCAGAAGATGCTCCAGCACACAACAAGGAAATTTGCTCAACCATGTTCATAGCAGCCTTATTCATAATAGCCAGAACTTGGAAACAGCCTAAGTGTCCCTCAGTAGAAGAATGGATAAAGAAACTGTGGTACATATACACTATGGAATACTACTCAGCTATTAAAAACAAGGAATTCCCGAAATTTGTGGACAAATGGATTGAGCTAGAAATGATCATAATCAGTGAGTTAACCCAGAAGCTGAAAGAGTCAAATGGTATATACTCACTTATATCTGCATACTAGCCCAAGGGGCATGTCCCATGAAAGCCTTCACTTACCAGGAAACTGGGAGAGAGGGGAGGACATCCTATTGGGATTCTAGATGAAAGAACATCTTTAAGTGCCATACTGTGTAGGTCTCTAAGGATTTTGAAGACCATATCTATTTTACCTTATCTATCTATACAATCATATCTATCTGGTAAACCTAAGATGTATACTCTTGTGATAAAAATATACTAGTAATTGACATGACCATGATTTGATCAACTAACAATTAATTTGCATTACTTAATTATTCTAATGATCCTGCAATAGCCACAAACACTATTCCTAGCTTGTTTAACCATTTCCTCCAATTTTATTTAGGCCCCTACAAAGGTATTATCTGTCCCAAATCAGCCAGAAGAAACCCTAATAGAACAATGTCCTGTTTCCTTTAAGGGAATTGGGTAGGTTTTTGGTTCCTCTTTTGGGTTACAGATGATTATTTTCATTGAGAGTTGGTTATAAGTTATTATTGCTCTTATTCAGAAAGAAAACAAGACTGGACTCAGGGATGTCTTTCTTTTCTTTTATCATTCTTTCTTAGGTTTGAAGATAGGGGTTGAAAAGAAAGAAGGAGGAATATAGAAATATATCGGAATGATAGGACGAAAAGTAGATTATTGAATCTACTCAACTTAATGCCGTAATTGTTACTCACAAGGTTATGTTTAATTCCCTGGTATAGAATTTTGTATATTGATGCAAAATAAGTTTAATTTTGATACATTGGTATAGAATTCAAATTTAAGATTATTCTTCATAGACATTATATATTTCTACTCTAATATTAAGTATTGTACCCATACAACTCAATTATAATACAATGTTTACTTCCAATACTTTGAAAGTGTTGTCTGTATTTAAGTAGAGAGAGAAAGAATTGTTATGGAGTTGGTTAAGTAGAGAGGTGGTACAGATCTGGGATGAATATGGTGAAGAAAAAGCATGAACAATATAATTTGTATGAAAATAGGTTTTTTTTACTAAAATTCAGCCTGTACCAGTGGTGCACATCTATAATCCCAGCACTTGGGGAGGCAGAGACAGGCAGATCTCCTGAGTCCAAGGCCAGCCTGGTCTACAAAGCAAGTCCAGGACAGTCAAGGCTACAATGAAAAACTCTGTCTCCAAAAACAAAAACAGAACAAAACACTAAAATTATTCATGGTGTCCTGGTTGTTTGGTTAGTCTTCTTAAGTTTATGATTCAAAAAATGTAACATCAACATGATGCTTTAGACGGATGAGATTACTCAACCTCAAGACTATTGAGTGGAGTCTGATAGCCTGTGTTCCCACACTGGGACCCACATGACAGCTCCCTCAAGTCATCCTCTGCTCTCCAAACACCTGCCATAGCATGGGAACACATGCACATGCACACAAATGTAGTAATTTTCTAGTTACAAAAAGTATTAAAGACTATAAGGCATTTAAATTTTAAGTCATTGTGTTAGGTGAGGGTTTTTTGTTTTGTTTTGTTTTGTTTTTTCTTTCTCTTTGTAGCTGCAGGTTACATTACCAAACTCAGTGGTATAAGGTTTGATCTTAGAGAAAAATAGCTAGATTTTATTCAATGCCTCACTTCTAACTTTATGCATGGTTTCTTATGTTGTTATGGGTGATTAAAACTAATGGATAATATTCACCTTGGTTCCTAAAGGACTTATGAAAATGCGAAGTTTTTGGAACCTGAAAGTAATATCTAGTGTGGAAAACAAAAAATTGAGAATCTCAACTTCCTAATAATTATGGTATTATCTTCACCATAACCCAGGCATCACCAGTGACTACCGAGTGTCTCCTGTGTTCTTTCTCAGCTCTGCAGCAAGATGTGAGCACTGTGATGGTCGAGACTTTCTCAATAATATGGACATAGTATTGCCACAGCCATTTTACACAGATGAGGAGAGATACACATGGCATGCAGCCAGTAGCTGCCTGAGATCTGAAATATGCCAGTCTGGCAGAAGGATCTATCCTCCAAGGAGTTTTACTTTGCTGCCTCCTGCCTTGCCAGTGAGCCATTCCTCAGCATATTCAGTGAAATGCTGGATCAAAACAGCAGGATTAGAATCTAGAAAATATAAATTTTCCTAAGGATTCATATGGAGAGCCAACATATTCTTCTAGCCTATAACTGTTGTGGTAATGCGTGCTTGCAGCTGGTGCCAAGAAAGGCTGAGGGCACCAGAGTTGCCGAGTGGGTTCCTTTAAGTGCTACCTTGCCCTTTGCAGGTTTCTTGGGCATATTGGAGAAGAGCAGTGACTGAGCCCCTGCAGCCTTGGATAAGCAGCAGGTGCACACTGCCCTGTACCTAGTAAGGCCAAATACACCCAAGGTGACTGCAGAAGTCAGCTGTAGAGCACAGTGTGGCTGGACAACTTCTAGAAGCTGTCAAATGACGAGAAGCCACCAAGCACTTCTGTGTAGTCCACGATGTGACACTGGGTGGGGGTGAGGTGTCCAGATGCAAGGACATGGTTGATGTGACAAACACTGAGCAGAAAACCCTGAATCCTTTTCCTCCTGTGCGCTGAAGCTTTTGTCAATACACAGAGCGATACAGCCTTCAGCGCTAAGAGCATGTACTCTCAGCCTGCAGACTAGAACTCCACCATTATCTCTGAATAGTCCACATGAAAAAGTTCAATTAGATCTGAATCTTCTCACATTATAGCAGGGAATGCCACCATTAGTCTATGAAAGAAAAAAGAAAGTGCTGTGATATACTTATATGTAATTTCAAATGTTATCAAGTGTAAAGTAATCACAAAAAAATGGGTTTTAAGTTTTTGGTTAAACCATTTGTGGATTGAAATGTCTTTATTGATAGAATGATAGAGACAATTGAGATCTTAAAGACATTCAAAACTCTTGAACATAAATTGTATATAGTCATTTCTTGCATTAACTAATGTAGTAAAGAGGTATATTTTATGGGCTGTTTTCTTAATAAAACAGATTAAAAGGATTCACCAATAATTTTGAAAATATTTCGTATTTATTACTTTCTTCTGTGTTTGTATTTGTTGTTTTTGTAGTTACTTATAAAGATGTAATAACTATTTTTACCAAAACCCAGAGAAAATACCCTAACACAGTCTAGAATGCCACACAGATATTCTCATATGAAGGTCAAGACATATCTTCCCAGAAAGTTGCAAACAATGAAAATTGACCTACATTGCAAGGTTAAGTGAACTGTTAAATGCAAAGTGTTTTCTTTGTTATAGCTATTTAAAGTAACCATGGCTGTGTGAGGGATTTTGTTTTGCTTTCAGCTTAGTGCATACATTTTACATTTGGTGGAAATTCCATAAATATTTGATGCATATATCTGTCAATCTATAAAAACCAACAAATCATAGATTCTCCAGAGAATAATGACATTCTCTGAGTTCAACATCACAATAGTAGTGTGCACATGATAAGCATGCTGTCAGTCTGAAACTGAAGAGACAACTGCTCAGCAGATGTCCTTGTAGAAGCTCCTTTGTGCAAGATTCCAGCAGCCTCTGAGAACGTCTGTAGGTCAACCTTCCATGGAAGTTACCACCAGAAGCTTCATAACCTCCTGAATTTGTGTGCCCTTTGTCAATACATCGTCCCAAGCAGGTCTAATGTTGACAACATCACATTTCTTTCACAAGTTAATCAATGAAAGTATAAATAGAGTAATAAATTGCTAAAATAGATGCTTATGGGGTGATGAGTGCAAGGATGGTCTTTGTCTTTTATTGCTGTTTTTTGTTGTTGTTGTTGTTGTTGTTGTTGTTTTTCGTTTTTTTCTTTTAGTTTTTGCGGCAAAGTTTCGATTTTTCTATAGTGAGCATATACTAAAGTAAAATTTTATTGAAAAAGTAATATCCAAATATGTTATTAGTGCATATAACGCAAAAGAAGTCCCAATGGACTTTAGCAGTATATAAATTTTCCAAATAAGCAGAAATAAAATGAGGGTTTACTTCTGTGTGTTTAACTACTGTTTAATTTTGATTTCATCATCTCATGAGAAATGTATAGGCATGTTCACTTTCTGGAAATGGAGATGTTCTTTCTGTATGTATGAAACTTCAATAAAGTTTACCTTAAAAACTGAAAAAAAAATTGTCTTTCAAATAAAATATCCCAAGTGAGAGGTTTCATTTTTAATTTTTGGCTCATTGATTCTAACCTAACAATGATCATGGAAAGAAAATCCTGGTATAAACACTAACAAGATTATACATTATCACATCATACCCACGCAGCTGAGTAATTGTTAAAGTGGAAAGCATGAAACTGTCACAAATAATTAGTGAAACGTCGAAGCTCAAGTTCTCAATCTTTAAACAGTCATGCAATTTTAGTAGTAATTTTAAAAAATGACTTAATTTTTTATGTGCATTGGCATTTTGCCTGCACATATATCTATGTGAGGTTGTTGGATCCCGTGGAAGCCGAGTAACAGACAGTTGTGAGCTGCCATAGGGTGTTGGGAATTGAATTCAGGTCTTTGGTAAGAAAAGCCAGTGCTCTCCACCACTGAGCCATTCTAATGCAGGCAGGAGAGTTGGCCCTGACAAGTCATTAGACAGGGTCCCTGCTCCTCAAACGCTTCAGTACTCAGAAGAGCAAGCCCTGAACCTCACCTGGGCAGCACAGTAGAGCTGTCCCTGATGGTGGGATGCAGGTGAGCCAGCCCCAAAAGTGTGAATGTGGGAGAGCTGGCCCTGCCTCTTGACTGCCATTAGCATAGTCAAGGGAGAGATGTTCTTCCCCCATCTTTGCTCCTTTCTACTACATCAGGCAGGAGAGCTGGCCCTGGGGTCATGAGAGCAGGAGAGCTATCCCTACCCCTCACCTGCTGCAGCATTCAGGAAAGCGGACCATGCACCTCACCTGGGCAACAACGTAGAACTGGCCCTGGATGTGAGGGTTGCAGATGAGCTGGTCCCAAGTGCATGAACACAGGACAGATGACCCTGCTTCTTGTCTGTAGTGTGCTGGGGTAGATATCCTTCTACCCTTCCTTGTCCCTTACCATCTATGACAGACTGGAGAGCTGGTCCTGCGGTAATGAGAGTGGGAGAACTGGACATGTCCCTCACTGACTGCAATACTCAGGAAAGCAGGCCTTGCACCTCACCTGGGCATCAGGGTAGAACTGGTCCTGGTGGCAGGGGTTTTCTTGTGAGCCATCATCCCCAATGGCATAAAATCAGGAGAGATAGTGAGCTGATCAACTCAGATACCTCTAAGTCCCAGATCCAGGGCTTTGAATTAGGACTCCGAACATCTACCTTATAGATGGACTTCCGGAAGACATGAAAGAGCTGGACTTACAGAGTCAAAGCTACAGGATCTTCAGGACACAGAGCAACAATAGGATATCTGAGATGAGTCCATTGAAGTGCCAGTATTGATAGCGTTGCAGAAGCCAGAGGCCTTGTACCACAGCAATGAGTCATTTCTATGAACATTTGCAAGCAAAGAAGTGTTGACAAAAGGGAATATTGTGGGGCAAACAGTGACATACTATAGTTTTCCCAATAAAATTTTTACTTTTTGGGGGGAAAGGGGTTACATGGTTGAAAGGGGGTACAAGGTAGGGGAAAAGATCAGGACTGGGGTGCATGATATGAAATTCACAAAAGTCGATAAAAGGTTTTTTTTTAAGTCATATAATTATATAAGGTACAAACATACCTTGGGTATGTAACCCTTGCTATTCTTTCTTTTCTCTCAAAATTATTTATTTATTTACTTATTTATCTTTTTATTGATTCTTTGTGAGTTTTACATCATGCACCCCAGTCTCACTCATCTCTCCATCCCTTCATATCCACCTTTCACCCTTGCAACCTTTCCCCCAAAATAAAACACACACAAAAACAAACAAACTACTACAACAAAAACAAATCATAGAGAGCATCTCATTGTGGAAGCTACAATATGTCACAGTGTGTCCCATACATATCCCTCTGTCCACACATCTTCATTTGCAAATGATCTTTCCAATGAGTTATTGGTCTGGTTCAAAATCTTTGGCTTCTGTGACACCATCAATATTGAATCCTCACTGGGACATTTCCTGATTATCCTGTTACTGCCCTGTGTCATGGAGATCCTGCAGGTTTGGAACAGCAAGACTTGTCCTTTCATGAGTTCCACCATTTGCAATTGATATAGATTTGGGGGTGGGGCAATTCAGAGACCTGGATCTGGGCTTGGGTGGGAGCTGAGCTGGTCAGTGTGCTGGCTTTCCCTTACCCACATCACCAGGGCAAGCTCTCCAGCACTTCTCTGGCTAGGCCACCCAATGCTGCCATCAGCAGGAGGCAGGGTCAGCTCTCATGCTCTCATACCCTCTGGGCTGGCTTTCCCACACCCACATCTCCAGAGTGAGCTCCACTGTGCTGCCCAATCAAGGTGTAGAAGCCCATTCTCCTAAGTGCTGCAGGCTGTGTGAGGCTAGGACAGCTCTCCTGCTCTTGCACCCTCAGGGCTGGCTCACCAATGCCTTCACCATCAGGGCTACAACCAGTGAGAGGGAGAGCCAGCTTTCCCCATAATGGGGGGGTAGGGGGAGAGGAAGAGGTGGAAGAGGGGAAAGGTAAGACCCCAGCACCCATGCCACCTCATGCCAGACAAGTTTTGGGGCCAGCTCCCTCATGTTGCTCTCACCCCTCAGGCTGGCTCATCTGGACACACACACACACACACACACACACACACACACACACACACACACACACACGCACACACGCACACACGCACACACACACACACCAGGGCCAGTTCTCCTGTGCTGCACAGCCCACCCACTCTCCTGAATGCTGTAGCTGGTGAGGGACAGGACCAGCTAATCCTCACCTGCTCTCATAACCCCAGGGTCAGTTTTTCAACTGCCACAGGTGGTGAGGGGTGGGGGATGGAGGTAGAGGAAATCACACCTGAAGCCTTGGCACCTCATGGCAGATAATTGGCAGGGCCAGCTCTCCCAAGGTCTCACCCTTGAAGCTAAATCACCCACAGCCCCTCTTCCAGGTGACAAGGAGCCAGGGGGTGGAAGACATCTCCCCGCCCCTGCCCAGGCCACATCACTGCAGAGGGGTGGCAGTGCCAGCTCTCTCTCAGTCTGTCCTCCAGGCTGGCTCACCTGCTCCCCTCAGCCAGGGCACGTACTGCTATACTGCCCAGGTGAGGTGCAGGTCCTATACTCCTGAGTGCCACAGCTGGTGAGTGATAGGGACAGCTCCCCTGCTTTCATGACCCTGAGGCCAGCTCTCCTAACTGCCACAGGTAGTGAGGCACAAGGGTAGCAAGGCATCATTCCTGTACCCATGCCATCTCAGGGCAGAGGAGTGCCTGCCAGAGCTAGTTCTCCTGGCCCCAGCTACCAGGGTCAGCTCTGCTGTGCTGACCAGGCAAAGTTCAGGGCCTGCTCTCCAGAGTGCTGCAGCTGGTGACAGGGATAGCCCTCCTGAGCTCATGACCTTGTGAGCAGCTTTCCTGACTGCGAGAGGGGGGAGGGAGCCTCATCTCTCTGCCCATGCCACCCAACTGCAGACAAGTAGCAAAGTCAGCTCTCCTACTCTCAGAACCTCAGGGATGGCTCACCCATAGCCCCAGCTACCAGGACCAGCTCCACTGTGATGCCTGGAGAAGTGCGGGGATGCTCTCCTGGGTGCTGCCACCAGGGAGAGATGCAGCCAGATCTACAGAGTACCACATCCAGTGAGGGGTAGGGCCAGTTATATACAGTTCCTGAAGATTCACATGATCCCCTGTAGCTGTCCCCACCTGGGACATCCCCATGTTCTCTAGTGATAATAAGAACAGAGGACATTGACATCGGCCCCTGACACTGCATAGCAACAGACTTGGACACGGTCCTCAGCAGCAGCTTGGGCTGGGACCTCACTATGGCCCCAGGTGGCAGGGCTGGCCACTCACAACAGGCTACCTCTCTCCACCCTATTGTCTCCAGCTCCATCTCTCCTCATAATGCTCAAGCTGCTCCACTTCCCTTTCTCTCCCATCTGAGTACCACATTCTCATAGTATGTGCTACCTCCCATGGCAGACTGGCCATGTGGCCATACATTGCCTGTGCTATGCACTGGAGGACAGCTCTGTGGGGAGCATGGCGGTCCACGGGTCTCTGTCTCCCTCTTCCCATGCTGCACCGCCTGACTTTGATTTGATTTGATTTGACTTGATTTGATTTTTATGAGTCCTAGGCACAAGACAGGTTTGGCCACCAAGCCAGGCATCAAGCTAGTAGGAAAAGGGATTGCCATCTGCTCCGCCCCTGTTTGATATAAGAACACCACCACCACCAAGGTGTCTCTTGGTCCATTGCCAGGGGTCAATCCTTGGTCTTCTTTATAATTATATCATGAATGATTTCACATTTTATCTGGCTTTGATTTATTTTTATTTTCTAATTAAAATTTTTTATTTAAAATTTTACATATTTTTTTTCAACTAGTTCCTGGTATAGTACCCTTCTCTCCTCATGGCTTTTCTTTCTCTTTTTCTGATGACCTGGTGTCTTGCATTGTGGCTGCTTACAGGAGGATGAGAGTGGGGTTGTTTAAGGGCTATCTTACCAAAAGTGCAGCAGTGAAGAAAATTCCTCTCTTTCTCTATCAACTGCTGTCTGTGATAGAGAAAAGTCATCAAGGTGGAGTAAGACTGATGACTCCCTGCCTCTCCATGATAAGATGTTGGTGGGTGCAGCCTTGTGTATATAGTCATAGCTGCTATGACTCCAACAGTGTAATGGGCATGTCATGCCCCAAAGTTGGTGTTCCACACCACCCTCCAGCCTCTAACTCTTATATTTATTTTGTTCTTATTCTGTGACATTTCTTGAGTTTTATGGAGTGATGTTGTTGTGCCATTTGTGGCTAAGCACTCAATTGTCACTTACTCTCACTTGTTTGACTAGTTGCCACTGCCCAGTGCAAAAAGAAGCTTCTCTGATCAAAGTTGATAGGTGCACTACTAAATTGTATGAAGATAATTATTTAGAAGGCAAATTGATGGTCACAACATGTCTATTTAGCAGTAGCTTTCTCGCTATGCTTGGAGTGGGCTTCTGTCTTGCCGGAAAACATTTTTGTGTTTCCTGAAACCATTGCTCTAGTGGGTAAATATTTCCTGGTTCATCAGTATTGTTGCACACAGGGGCAACAGCTTAGCAGACTGTTGATGCAATTGTCCCCCACTAGGCAGCATAGCACCTTCTGGCACTATGAGAACTAGACAGTGGGACGAACCTTCCGACCCAGTTCCGGCTTGATTTCTCTATATCCCGTGACCCAGGCATGCGATGCCTTCAGAAACTTGGTCTTAGAAACAGGGTCTGGTGGAGATTGATCTAACAGAGGAGATCTCTATGTTTCTTTCTCTCACTTAAAAACAAAAGCCTTTCAGCCCCACCTCAGAGTTAGGAAAGTCTTGGAACCAGCCACCCAATATCCTTGCTAGTGGGAAATGTCAAAGTGGGAATTTCTGCTTTAGCATCACAGTTCAAGACATTTCCAAATCCTTAAACTCTTGAATATGCTGCCATCTCTGGAAATCCTGGTAACATGACACAGAGCAACCTTGAGCTGGACTATATAAGTAGGACTGCCTATACACAAGCTCCGTTTCTCACAAGATCACAAGTGTTAACAGCTGGCAAGGGCATAGTGCTTTGACTAAAGATGTCTATATCTCTGCCACAAAGCCCATTCTGAGGACGTCATTGGTAAAAACAGGAAGTAAATCTACCCCTCCCTTTATGCCTGTGGAACACCTGGGTACAGCTAGGTGCCATGTTTCCCCTTTGCTGAAGAACGGAGCCCAGCAAACCGAGGGCATGGACTGAGGTTCTCCTAAGCCCTTTGCAACAACATCTCCCAACCATCAACAGCGCCCAGAGAGAATTGCCCCATTTTTGCAACATTCATTTCTCTGTCAAATTACAATATTTGTGGAGTGCAAATAGTGGCCTGAGATTTGTCTATCATGGGGATTAAGTAATATTTCTTATCTAGTCATTTTGAAATTGTTAGTTAAGAAAATTCCCAAAGAACTGAGGCTTTGATTCTGAAAGCACAGCAAAGACATGGAGGACTATTTTACCTTGCCATGAAAAATCTCAGATCCAAGTCAACAAGATAATTGCAAAAAAAATCCTCTCAGAGTACATAAAAGAACGTACACTGGCCATGCGGCGGGCACGGGTCCTCATGGCAGGTATGAGTCCAGTCTGCATACGGGGTTCAAAAGACGAGGTCCTCAATGCATTCTGAGGAGGATGATTGTGTTCCAGAGTTACACAGAAATGCTCACCCCCAAGAGTGGCCTGATCGGGAGGAAACACTTAGCACAATGTATTAGAAATACCTAAGCCGAGATCATCCAACATGGCATCGATTGCACACTGTGTCTGATCTACAGAACAGCAGTGACTGCACAGCCATGAAAAGACCATACTGAGAGCTCCAAAACACAGTGCTGGTGTTTCCCATAAAGAAGGAAATCCTGTCATGTGGATCGTCCATGCCCTCCCGCCTCAGGACCATGGAACAACTCTCCGGTGAGCTCCAAGGGACCACGGGTGGCCATGGCTGCAGCAGCTGCTGCTTTTCGGGTTGCAGGCGATGAAGTGTGGGCCAAGGAGATGGTGTTTGAGGAAGGAGTGCTGTTCGAATGGAGCCCCAGCGAGGACTGCACCGCCCGCACCACAGGCCTCAGGAACCTCCTCTCATGGGCCAGGCCATGCTCAGTGCTTAGAGGGGGAACTCACAGAAGTGAATACAGAGGCAGCACCAAGGTGGGGCAGCGGGGGGAGGGGGAGGAGGGCGGCGGGGCCATGGCTGATGGAGCATGTGATGGAACCAGAGACTCAGGAGGTGCGAAACAACAGAGCCACAAGTTCCCCTGGACAAGAAGCTGAGCTGGGCCAACATCAATGGTTTCTGCAAACTACTCAAAGAAGACTTTGAGGGGCCTCCACTTGCCACCTGCTTAATGGCCAACAAGATCCAGTACCCAAAGGAGTAGGAGGCCATCCAGGCCTTAAAGGCCAGCAACAATCTGGTGGATTGAATGGGAGCAGGGGAGCTGGCCCTGAGGACAAGGAAGCAGAAGAGCTGATCCTGAGGACACAAGAACAGGAGAGCTGGCCCTGAGGACGTGGGAGCAGGTGAACCAGCCCTGGGGACATGGGAGACTGAGAGCTGGCCTTGCCTTGAGGATCCAGGAGCTGGAGAGCTGGCTCTTCTGTGATTACATGAGAGCAGGTGAGCCGGCCCTGCCCTGAGGACACGGGAGCAAGAGAGCCAGCCCTGCCCTGATGACATGGGAGCAGGAGAGTGGGCCCTGCCCTGAGGACATGGGAGTGGGTGAGCTGGCCCTGTCCTGAGGACAAGGGAGTGGGCCCTGATCCAGGGCTCTGAGTGGACCTCACCCCAACATCTACCCTATATATGACCTGCTGGAACACATGAAGGGGCCAGACCTGCAGATTCAAAGATTAAGACTCTCTTTGACACAGGGCAACAATAGGATATCTGACAGCAGTCCCAGTGAGGATCTAGTAACAATAGTGTAGGCCTCCAACTAGACCCATGACTCATAATAATGAACATTTGAAAGTAAACATATGTGGACAAAAGGCTATACTATGTGATACACTACATCTTCTGTGACAAAATTTTTTGTTTGTCTATTTTATTTTACTGGGGGGAGGAGAGGGATTTTGGTACATGACAGGTAAATCATAGACATTCAATAAAAGTAAAAACTAAAAAAATAATAAATAAGTAAAAAGAAGAACAAAAGAGACATTAACTAGTACAGGGATGACGTAATGAGACACAGGTAATGGACTGTCTCTATTATGTGTTATATCTCTGCAGAAGACGTGCAATATAAGTGTACGTATTTGTGAACATTCCTACATTTCAGGGACCAAGATTGTTCTACTAAAATTAAGCTCTTGTGTCTTAAGGTTGTACCATCTGTTTAAGAATATACATTTTTAGTTAAATTTTTCTTGTGCATGATCTGGAGGTGGCCCCTTTTCTCACTCTCTTCAACCCCTACTATTAGAAGTTTCAGATAGTCTCAGCTAGTTTCACTCCCATGGACTCCTGGGAGCCTCCCCCTCTCCCAGTGGGAACTTCTAGTAGAGGGAAAGTGACACCACCCATAAAAACTTAAACCCAATTTTTTTTTTTTTTGCTATCAGAAGTGTAGGGGTAAAGATGGAACAAAGTTTGAGGAAATGACAAACCAATGACTGACCCAAATATAAACTCACCTCATGGGAGAGAGCCAACCCCTGTCACTATTAATGATACTCAGCTATGACTTCAGACAGGTACCTAGCATAACTCTCTTCTGAGAGGCTTCATCCAGCAGCAGATGGAAACAGATGCAGAGACCCACAGCCAAACAATAGGTTAAGCTTAAGGAGTTTGGTGGAGGAGTGGGAGGAAAGCTAGAGGGAGCCAGAGGGGTGAAGGATACCATAAGACCTACAGAAACAACCAAGCTGGGCCAGTGGGGACACACAGAGACTTAATGACCAACCAAAGATAGTTCATGAACTGGTCCTAGACCACCTACATGTATATAGCAGATGTGCAGTATGGTCAACATGTGGGTCCTCTAACAATAAAGTAGGGACTGTCTCTAAATCTGTTCCCTGTCACTGAATCCCTTTCCCTTAGCTGTGTTACCTTGTCAGGTGGAGACGAGGTGTTTAGTCTTGCTATGACTTGAGGTGCCTGGATGGGTTGATATTCCTTGGGATCCCTCCTTCTCTAATAAAAGAGGACAGGGGAAATGAGGGTAAGGCACATGAGGATGGTCACTGAAGCATTACCTAAACTATACTGTAAGTAATAAGTAATCTGCTAAAGCCAACACATCCTTCATCTAAAAAATCATAACAAATTGTAAATATAAGAAAAAGTTAGTTTACATGGTAGTCTCATTTTCTGACACAGACAGAGTTCTGCCAAAAGTGGTCAAGTTTGGACTCAGGCAGAGTTGACATCCAAACTCTGCCAAGACAGGGTAAGCAAGTCCTCCATAGTTCTTGCTTCACAAATATGTCTGTCAGAAGGCTAAAGATGATGCTCCAATGTCATAGAGAGTTGTGGGTGACTGTCTAAGCAGCAAACTGTCTCTGTCATTTGTTTTCGTTTGGGAAGCTGCTAACCTGCACTTCCTGTCTACTCAGATAATTAATTTTATTCCTTCTCAAGTCTCTGATGGGATTGAAGACTAGATAGTTTAGTTTTACAATTAAGCTTAGTTGTTTATGGGTTAAGATGTTTTTAGGTCTAGATAGATGTTTTTAGGTTGATAAAAAAAAGATATGATATTGATTTACATTCAGGATTGTAGACGCACCAAGATAGGAAAGATGTTTTCTGCCAAATACAAATCGGCAAGACACTATGAATGTAACATTTATATAATTCCTGATTGTATCATGGTCCTTCTTGATGTATGTAGTTTATTGTATATATGCATAATAACATGAATGTATATGTAAAAGTAAAAAAAATAAATAAATAAAAGGGTTTAACAATGTGACCTCTTAGCAAAGCAAAAGAATGCATTCACTTCACATGTGTATGCCTGATGCAATGTGACCATTAACAGACTCTAGGGAGTGACACACTGAAAGAAACCTTGATATTTGTCTTTCTGAGACTGGCTTAATTTGCTCAATGTAATTATCCCCATCTCCACCCACTGTCCTTAACCTGTACGAAGTCATTCTTCTTTATGAATGAAAATAATTCCATCATGCTACATTCCTATTACAGACAGGTGGGGTATATTTGACACTAGCAGTCACCTCTGTCTGTTTAGGTCATAATATCCAAGCGTATTTGAAATACCATCTGCAACCTTCCATTTGTCACTGCTAAATCTGAGATTTCAAATCTGTGCCTACAATCTGGGAATGACTTGCAGAAGACCCTCTAGGTCAGGATAGTCATAGATGGTCAATGTGGTTGTGTTTGACTATGTGTCTTAGAAGGATTCTCTCTGCCTTAGGTATCTCTTGGTAGTAAAAGGAGGAGGAACTGATGGAGGAGGAGTCCACAGTCTCCCCTGCTTTTGTTCCTGGCTCTTTTATCCTCCTTGGGTCATTATGGAAAGCCATCACGGAGGCCTCATCTTTATCTGAGATATTGCAGCATCCTTGGCATCCTGTCACCAACTTGACTGCATCTGGAATTCACTAAAACCCAATTGTGTAGGGCCACACCTGTGAGGGATTTTGCTTAATTGAGTCATCTGATGTTCGAAGACCCACTTCTATGTTGGGTCTGTGAGAATGGAATAAACCTTTAATCCAGATCTTGGGGAAGACACACCTCAATGTGGCCACACCTTCAATGTAAGCCTGTGTGAAGGGCATGAAAGAAGGAAGTCTCTGTCTTTGTCCTGCTCACTCTCCCATTGCTAGCATGTCTCTTTCTTTGCTGGCATTGGACCCTGCCTATTTGGGATTCAGCATAGAGTGAAGAACCCATGAGACACCCAGCCTTGTGGGAGAACAATTACTGCATTCTTGGACCTCTGCACAAAAGCAGTCATTGCTCCATTCGCTAGACCATAGCCTGGAAGAGAGTAGGCTTGTGGATTCAACCTGAGCATGGAATCAAGAACCCCTGACCCAGACTTTTCCTGTCAACCACTGCACCACCCTACCAGCCAACGGAGCACCTGTGACAGAAGGACATCAGCACAGATGATGGAAAAGCCCAGGAAGAGGAAACACTGTTCCAAGGACTCCAGCCAGGTCAGGACAGGAAGTGAGTGCAACTCACAGACGAAAATGAAGCAAAAGCCTGAGCTGAAGACCAGTGGCCACCAAGGTGGTTTAACCTGTTGCCAGAATCCTGCCACACAGTCCCACCACTACTACACAAGAGCCTGGTGACCTCTCTGCGAGCCACATCTAAGGAGACTTATGGAGATGTAGTCCAGATGCAGGCCCAGCTCTATGGCTCTCTGCTGAACTGGGAGCAGCTCTCTCAGCTCACACAGCTCTCAGCGTCTCTGAGAGCCACAGTGCAGACCTTTTACACCTTGTTCATCCAGGCAGGTTTTGTCTTCCCTGCTGAAGCCTCCCATGTCTGCCTCCTGGGAGATGTCTGAGAAGGAATCTCATGGTCCTTCCTTGGAGGGATGAGAGAAGAACACAGATCCTGCCAGCCCATCAGACAAGTCCTAAGCCATAGCCAGGACATCCTCCTAAGCAGAGGGACAAGACAGAACTACTCCATCTCCCTGTGTACCACAGCCTGGAGCTCTCACACACTCTACATAAATATGGAGCAAGCACAGTGTGACAAGAGGAATTTGACATATTTACTCAGGATCATGAAGTGTGTTTCCCTGGGGTCTAGGACTCCAGTGCCAAATGCACAGTGGACAGTTCCCTTCTCCAGATACTGTGCTCACGTGTGTGTTCTACTTGTGCACTTGAAGTGCAGAGTGTGGCAAATAAAGATTGATTTACCAGAAAAAAATTTACATCTGAGGTCCATGGTTCCTATTATATAATTGTGTATGTATGTGTGTATGTATGTATGTATGTATGTATGTATGTATGTATGTATGTATGTATAAGAAACCCAATAAAATAGCATACTACAGAGAGAAAAATAAAAACTACTGATCCAAAACATACCAGTTGAGTGGTCAACTTCCCAGCATTCCCTCTGGTCTTTAGATAACATTACAAACATTCCAGGTTTCGAAACAGAAGGTCAAGTGTGTATTGTAGCACAAATATATCTTACAAGGGCTGGGATGGCTCACATAACCACGAAGGTGGTTTCCAGTACCAGCTCACAGTATTCAGAGACTCTGGTCTTCTCAGTTACCTTCCTCTGTAAGACAGTATGATTGTAGACATGATCATATATATCATATGCTACACACAAACACCTCTTTGATATACTTGGTGATCAGGGCAGGGATAGGGCACAGTTAATATAATATCAACTAGGTTACTTTTCCATCTGGATTAGTTTTTTCTCTGTTTAATCTTAATTTCTTTAGTTTTATTTTCATTCATTTCCATTGTTAGTGTATCTTTGTCTGCATGCATGTTGGAACTTGTGACAGCTGGTACCTACCTGCAGAGCACACAGATCTGATGTGAGTGCTAGAATCTGAGCCCAACTCTCCTGCATAAGCACTACATGCTATCTCTAGCCCTTTCTTCTTCTACCTGGGTAGATTTTCATGTATTTTTACTGCCTGTGAAATTGTAAAAAATAGTACAGATAAATTGTTTACTCACACGTAGGCCATAAAGGTCACAGAAGAAAGACTCGTGAGAATATGGCATATGCTTATAGAATAGAAAAGCAAGTTAGGTAGTAGAATGGATATCTTAAAGTCTATGCTGTTTAGCAATCTTTAGCATTCCTCTAAACTTTCTTCCTAAAAGAATTCCTTTAAAGCTAAATAAATGCTGTTTTTCAATGATTCATAATATATTGTAAGATGTTTCAATGTATTTATGTGGAACTCATCACTAATGGAGGGCTCCTTCTGATGCCTTAAGTAAATGTGTGGAAGTCGCTTACCCAAGTCTTAACAACCAAGGAAACATGAAGGTTGGATCCACAGTTGAATGTCAAAACACTTCCTCACTGAGAAGCAGAGTAGCAAAGGAACCAAATAAATATTAATAAGAACTAGTGCTGAGATTCTGGCTCCATACATACCTCCTACATTTTCTGATCACCAACTTGCTAATGTAGAAAATAGAAAGTACCTATTACACAAGATTTTGTGGACACTAGATGGAGGGCTACCGTTCTATTCTCTGGTGAGCCAGGCATACTCACAGTGTACACCTGTGATGTTCTGGGATAGAAGAGAAAGAACAGATGATACAGTCAGCTGCCATGTCTCAGCTCCTAACTCGTACAGACATGGACTCACTGTGTTCATCTGAAATGCATCGTGCTGAAAGAAATAAGCAAGACTTTCCCTCTGCATCCATGATGGAGAGATGTGACTATGTGTTTTATCTGAGAATACCTCTAAGTACCACTTTCATATTTTATGAGCAAAATCCCCTTGCCCTTTGCTACTAGTGATTGAGAACATCTTGTGAATTTAGTCTCCTATACTGTGACAACACGTACCACAAGAAAGTAAACATACCTATTCCAAAACTGAGTAAAATGGGGTTACTTTTCCCACCCCAAAAGGTATAATAAGAGCAAAGTAGCTCCAGGATGGAATGCTGGTCTCAATTGTCTCTATGTTGTGAAGTAACCCTTGCTAACTGACTCATAAGAAGTTTACAGAGAGTGGCCCCCTTCTCTGGAGCATGTGAATTGAAAGATGGCTTCAGATAAAGCACTGTTTAGGCCTTAAAGTGTTCATCTCTCTCCTACTTTGGATTCCTATAAAAGAGGACTCTAAGTTGAGAAACCAAACAAGAATTAATTTAGGATGTGATCCCAAGAAACACTGTGCAATATCGAGGTGGAAAAGCACAGAACTTTGACATGGCCATGTTCTCAAGTTAGTGCTGTGTCACCATGGACAACTACTGCTGGCTTCATCTAGAGAACATCAAGAAGGAGCATGGGTCTCAATCATACCTCACACACTGGGGGCAAGAGCTAGGGTTCTGACCGCATTGCAGATTGCTTCCTGGGGAATCTTAGAAGGCATCAACAGACAGATAAAGTACCCCACCACAGCAGTAGGTGTGGGAAAGCGGAACAGTGAAAGTAATATAAGATGCACAGAGCCTCAGGCATGTGATCTGAAGATTTGCAAATCACTGACACTTACTGACTTACTCATATATGATCTGTGTCCTTTAGAGCTAGTTAAAATATGATGCATTTACAATTTAAAGAGATGAGACTGAACTGTGTGCTTTGTTGTAGGTGTAACAGCTTCCTATGAGTGAGGCATTTTAAACTATATTCAGTCCTGAAGAGGTTAATGTCACTGAGAATGTTAAGGTCCCTCATTACACTTCCAGCAAATACTGGCTACAATAATGCTAGGGAAGTTAATTTTTTTTTTCTAAACAAGTTCAGTTTAAGTGCTATCTGTGCAAGCCTGAAGTGAGGATAAATGAAGATGACTGTGTGAAGGAGCTCTGCCTGCAGCCTTGTTGCTGTGTGGTTTGTGAAGAGAGTTTCTTTTCAAATGGTTGCTGTATTTTAAGAAACAGTCCCTACCCAGCTTGCAGCTTACTGTGGCTCTTTGCTGGCTCCCTGATGGTATAGAGAGGAGTTTTCTGTCTGGTTTGATCAATCCTGGGAAACATATACAGCTTGTGAGTGTCAGAATGCCTCAGGCGAACACAGAGATTTCCTGTGACCTCACTGAAAAAATTTAAAAATAGGACACTTGTACTTGTTTCCCAATGGCTTCCTGTACTTTCATATTAGACTGAGAAGACAAAGGGAGGAGCTTGAAGAAAATACTAGGTGTGCCATATTTGATATAGAGGTCTCATGAGGACTAAAGAAAGTGCTTGAGTTCTTGAATGTCTTTTTTTTTTTTAATTATTAAAGAATGTTGCATATTGGGACAATTCATATAACTTGGACTACTGAAATAATTGGGAGTTTTTCCTCATCAAAATACTCATGATGAAGAGCCTCAAGTTTGATAAATATGATTTCATTTTACCTGGTCACTGTGGGTTAGGGGAGGTAGGTACGTTTCTAAAGTCATTACTTTAATGAACATAGACTTGCATAAGGGCACGTTTGTTCCACTTGTGATAGTATATGGACTCAAATTTTCAACATTTGTTCTTTATCTTCTTTGGTTCTCCCACTCTTAGCAGACATTAATTACCCATAGTTCTTCATCTAGAGGTGGGGTCTTGTGAGATTTTTCCCATCCTTGCTGGATATCAGTGGTGTTGCCATTGAGCAGGTATTGTTTAGGAGACCAAATCATTACAATTCTCTGGATGCAACTCTCTTGCATAGATAAGACATGATCTTTCAGCAGACATATAGTCCCCTGGTTCTTACAATCTTTCCAGCCTCTCCTTGCTATGTTCCCTGAGCCTTAGACATGGCAGTTTTGTTGTAGATATGTCAATTGAGGATGGGCCACTCCATGGCCAGTTGTTATCTGCATTTGGGCCACTTGATTATTTCTGTGATGGCCTTAGTCTTCAGCAAAAAAGAAGCTGCTTTGATGAGGGGAGAGAGATTCATATCTGTCGACATCAGGGTAAGTAATTAGAATGCATTTAAGAATTATATGGGGAATGCCATTACTAAGTTCTCTTGTAGGGTCTATGACCTCAGCAGCCACACCTAGTTGGCTGAGTTTACAGTACCAGGCAGGCATTTATTCCTTTCTATTGACAAGGCCTGAAGCCCAATTAGATATCTGTTTGCTACCCCTGAAATATTAAAAGCAGATGTGAAAAGAACAGCTGTATTTCTTAAAAATACTAGTGTTATTAAAGAGAAATTACATAAAGGCACTTGCCACATAGGTGTAGCAAATGGAGTTCAATCATCCCAGGCCTCAAATATTATATATACGTGAATTCCTGTGTGTGTGTGTGTGTGTGTGTGTGTGTGTGTGTGTGTGTGTGTGTGTCTGAAGAGCATCCTTGTGTTCTGCATTAGATAATGGGGGAAGGGCAAGGCTTCACACATGTAAGCCTCATTTAGACACATGCTTTCTTTCTCACCTTAGGTAAACACCTAAACCATCCAAAAATAGAACAGGTCTTATGAATGGCACATTTTTAATGTTTTAATAAATTGTGAAACTGCTTTTCAAAGTTGTACTGTCATTTTATATGGCCCACCAGCCATAGATGAGAACTCCAGGTCCTCACTAAAGTTCAAGGTTGTGTGTCTTTTCATGCTGGTCACTGGAGTAGACCTGGAAGTACATGGCAGCATGTACTTCTCCAGTGTTCAACAGCAATGGGAATCTGTACACATTTGTGTGCTGTTTGCATAACATTCCACTCAAGATTATTTAAAATCCTTTTTCTTTGAATGGCTGTTTTTTATCTATCTTTTGCTGAGTTGTAGGAACACCTTCTATATTCCACATATGGGTCTTTTGTAAATACATGCCATCTTTTGTTTTGATGAAAGTAAGCTTTTGTCTTTTCTTCTTTGTTTCTTTTACAGAACAGATTTTTTTTTTAGGCCTTCAAGAGAGCAGTTCATCACTGTTTTTCTTTCATTGCTGGTACTATTATTTATTTATTTGGTAGTTCAGAATGATTTGTTAAGCTCAAAGCCATTCCCCCTCTATTCTCTCTGTGATCTTTTATAGGTTTAGCACTTACAATTAGTGACTAGGTATGGTGAGTGGAGCATGGCACTGGGGGTGGGAATTTTCTCTCTGGATAAACAAAAGCGAGAAAAGAATTCCAGAAGATGTGGAATCAGTACAAAGGATGATAAAAACAAAAATAGGCACACAACAGGAATAGAGCTCAAGCAAAGAATAGAAGATATATTTTGCATTCCAGAATATACTGTGCAGATAAAGATGATGAAAGGGTATGCACTGCCAAGGAGACATCACTCACTATATTCATCCAATCAATCAACTGAAACTTGAAAAATCAAAGAAACAACTTTTTTATTTAAAGAGTTCAACAGCAAGGCAAGCTGGTATACCCCATGATACCAGTAGGTTGGAGACCAAGAGAATCAAAAGTTCAAGGCCAGACTAGACTGTATGGTGAGACCATGTCTTAGCCAAATAAAACATCTTGGATGGAAAATATACAGTAGACCCAGCTCAAACCAGTATTGTCCAGATGTTTTTGGTCTTAATCTGCTCTGAATGTGATTTTGATTGAAGTGACATCTTCAGGTACTTCCTTGGACTATTGAGCACATTACCCATCATTTAGTCCTGCCCCTAAATAAGCATGCCTCTTGCTTATTGGAATGCTCACAATGTACCCTAAAAGTTTACATACATGCAGGAGGTGTTTTTAGTTATAACTATTTTCCTTTTGTTTGTGATCCTTCCAGCAAACATCACAGAGGCTGTTAGAATTAAGTTATCTCCAGGCCAGTCTGTGTGTGGTTTGTTTGGAATCAGCATGCTATCACCCTTTTATAGCTCCATATCAGGTTTATGTATAATTCAATCAATACCTTGAGGCATGCTATTTGATGATTACAATAAAAAAATCTATTCTGTTGTTCTTTGTGAAGGTATTTTCATTATCCCATGTCATTCAGTTACAAGAGTTTATGGGGCCATTTGCACCCAATGGACAATTTAAACATATCGTTTTTATGACAACTAGACTCCAAGATGAATGAAAGCATTTTTTAAAAAGATATTAGGATCCTTTCCATGGTCTTTGATTGATATGAATCCGAGCAGTAAAGGGGCTCTCTTCTGTGGCTGGACTGCTTACAAGTCACTAGAGACATGGAGCTAAGATGAATGTTTCAAGCAGCTAATGGCCCAGCCTTGCTGATTCACTACCAGCAGTGTTTACAGAGGCAGGAATTAAAAGTGAAAGTAAGCAAATAGACCGTCATCAATATACAAATACCTTAGATCAATTAAACTCTACGTACTGGACACTTTTCATAAGATTGATTTCCAATGTAACCAGTGGTGCTGTTCTATTTCCACATAATAACCGCAGGAATTATTATCCCTACCCCCAAAAGTAGCCTGCTTTGTGTCATGAGACTTATTTTTGTCTTCAGGAAAGTCCTTTAAGATGTAAGCCCTTACAATGGGGTAAGTTTGAATAAGAGCTGCAAATTAGCTTGTGCTAGAATATTAATGTTCCATTTCAGGACTGTGGGAATTACACAGGTGGCACACACAAAAAAAGTCCACGGTATACATTGTCTATCATTATATATGGTGAAGGACTATTTTCAAATGGCTCAACAAGATGACAGTGATTGAAAAAGTAATTAAGGTAATACTGTGAAGCTTTATATAGTAGAGGGACGCGGAAAATGCAGTAGAGTTTTGACAAAGGACTACATTTAAATGAATGCCTACTAAGCACAATGAAAAATTTATGAAAATAGGTATTTGATAGCTATGAAAAATATCGGTGAAATTGCATCTTACTTGGGTGGAAGTTCCAAGCGGTCAAATGAGCAGCACAGAAAATAGTACCTGGACGGTCTCTAAAGTTATAATGACTCCAAGGGGCCCTTGAGTAGTGTGTGTGTGTGTGTCTTCCTTCACAGCACACCATTGCTGAGTTGCTTTTCCTCCATTAATTTCAGACTTACACACACTGCCCAGAATCTCCAACTATTCAGTCAGGTTGCTCTCATCATATGACCGCCCTGGCACCACCATCATCTAGGTTAGCCCATCAGCCTCACCTGTGTTAACTTATTCTTCAAGAATAAGTGATTTCACTCAGCACTCATCTCTCCCCACACACCCCAACACAGAGCCAACCTGGCATGTCATCATCACTTTCCCAAGGTCTCTAATATCAAAACACTATCAGGCATCCAATTATTATATCAGATCTCCTGGTATCTTCCTCCTCCTTCCTTCTTCTTGAGACAGGGTTTTCCTGTGTACCCTTGGCTGTCCAGAACTCACTTTGTAGACCAGGCTGAACCCAAACTAACAGAGACCCACCTGCCTCTGCCTCTCGAGGTGCTGGGATTATAGGCACTTACCCTGGTCCGTCTTCTGGATGGTCACTACCTCTCTGCCCTCACCCCAGTGTATATGGGATGTCCTTTCACAGCTTTACAAGTAGGTTGCAATGCGAGCCTGAAAATAGAGAGAAGAAATGAAAGCTAGACTCCAAACTCATATTGTTCACACCCTATTCACCCAAGTAGAAAAAAAAAAAAAAAATACAGTTACCTTACAGAAAAAAACTCCCCAGGAGTTTGAGATTGTAGTTGAAAAGAGATCATTCATATTAATATAGTTAGGGTAACAGCATGCTAATTACCCATAAAATATTTGAGAATCAGCAAATGAAAAACTTGCAGTGATGGAAAAGCAGATGAATACTGCCATTGAGCGGAGGACTGTAAAGGGTAAGTGGAACATTTCAGGATGTGGGAATGGCTTTTTGTGGTGGTGATTACTGGATCATATGTATTTGTCAAAACTCAGCCAGTCCTATCGTTTTTTCATTAATTAGTTAATTTATTTACTTTACATCCTGGTAGGAAGTTTCCCTCCTCCCTCTCCTCCCAGTCCCTCCCTCTCACCTCACCTCCCTTCCTCTCCCATCCCTTTTTTTCTCAGAATAGGAGAGACTTCCCATGGGTAGGTATCAACCTGCACTGGCATATCAAGTAGGACTGGGCCCATCTTCTTCTATTGAGGTTAGACAAGGCTGTCCAGTTAGGGCAAAGGGAAGCAAAGGCAGGCAACAGCGTCAGAGGCAGCACCTGCTCCTCCTGCTAGAGTTCCCACAGAAGCACCAAGCTACATATCTATTACATATGTGGGGGTGGGATAGAGCCATCCCATGGATGCTCTCTGATTGGTGGTTCGGTCTCTGTGAGGCCCCATAGATTAAGGGTAGTTGATTTTGTAGGTTTCCTTGTGGTGTCCTTGACCTCGCTGGCTGGCTCTTTCAATCCTTCCTCCCCCTCTTCCATAGGTTCTCCCGAGCTCCACCTAATGTTCGCCTGTGGATCTCTGCATCTGTTCTCATGAGCTGCTGAGTGAAGCCCCTCAGATGACTGTTATGCTAGCCTCCTGTCTGCAAGAATAGCATGACATTATCAGTGTCAGTGGTGGGCTCTCTCTCATGTCACGTGACTCGAGTCATTGATTGGCTGGATCAAAGGTTTTGTGTGGGGGTTGGTGTCCCTCTCCCTCCACAGGAGGTGGTCAGTTCAGGTTCCAGTTCCCCAGCTGCTAGGGGGCTCAGCTAGGGTTACCAGCATAGTGTCCCTGAAGCTTCTGCTGTCCCACAGATGGCCCCCCCACTGATTTCAGTCCTCCTCTCCTTTTACACATACCTGATCCCCAGTCCCTTCCCTACCGCCTCTCTCACCCAGCTCCCTCCCTCAATCTACTTCAAATGTCTATTTTATTTTCCCTTCTTAAGTGATAAGTAAGCATCCTCCTTCGGACCTTCCTTGTTACTTAGCTTCTTTGGGTCTGTAGATTGTTGGACGGCTATCCTGTATTTTATGGCTAATGTCCACTTGTAAGTGAGTACATTTCACAAATGTCTTCCAATCCTATCTTTTAAACTGGTTGATTTTGATATAAGTAAATTATATCTTAACAAAATTCCTTAGGAAACTTTGCCAGTGTTTCTGATTAGCAACCTGTGGGCAGTGATGCAGTTTAAGACGCCAATTAATGAGTGCTGGCTGCTCTGGTCACATCCCTCAGGGTGAAGAGGACCTTTCCCGGTCTGTAATCCTTCCCCTAAAACCACTTTCTTTGGGGACTTTCTATCCTGCATTACTTCTTATTTGACTATGCTGAGGTTCTCTCTCTTGTTCAGCATATTCTCAAGGCACAGTATTGCCTTTTTACAGGGCAGAAAGAACACACCCAAGCTCTTATTTGTTATCAGATATTATCTCACACACACTGGGCTTCAAATTACCTATATCAGCTGTAAAATCCTGCCCTTTGTGTTTCTCCTTTTCTCTGGGGAAACAAAGAAAGAAATGGTCTAATTGCAACTAAGACGGGATTTTTCTTTTGTTAGGCTCAAATAATGAACCCAGGAAACACTACATCCTGTCCATGCAGTTCCCCAGAGACTAGGGGAATGCTTTCATTTAGACGGAGGCTGCTGCTGCAGGCAACCACACACCCACCTGGGAAAAATACATCTTTTTTTTCAGCTGATGAAATGATTGCTAAGGGGAGTCAGAGCCCTAGTTACAGGGCCCATTTCAGAAGCTTTAGCCCACGCTGCAGATTCCAAATAAGATGGTAGTGGCCTGGGGGATTCAGGAATTCAGTTTCTGTCTGGCATCCTCAGGAATCTAAGGTCACATTAAGGAAGGAGAACTCCCTCTGTCACCAGCTGAGAAAATATCTCAGGGAAGATACCTAGCCGTAGCCTCAGAGACATCACTGCTGGACCCTATGTTAACTTTCTAAAGTGCAGTTTGCAGAGGACAGAAAGGGTGGTATGACAGAGGTGGTCCTGGATATGGGGAGACAGGTATAGCAGCTCTCCTCTTCTGGCCACAGTGTCACCATGAGCTGTCCCTGTTCGCCTGCCAGCCCCTCTGCTTAGCTCAGTTCTCTATCCTGCACACCCAGGACCCTTTGCCCCTTCCCCACGGCAACAGCAAAGGTCGTCTCAGACAGTTCTACTGGACACTTGATGTTCAAAAATAGCTTCAAAGGGTCTTCTTCTTACTTATGTTTGGAGAAATACTTTAGCCCATGATTTCTCATATAAAACATAACATTCTAAAAAAAATCTCATTCAAAAAAAAAAACTACAAAAGACATTGTTGTGCAATGGGTAATGACAAGAAAATACAGACATTCTAAGAAGCCGATGCTAAGTGGTCAGGCAGGTCTACACACAAGACAGACTTCTGCTGATAATCCTTTCATACCTGAATTTTGGAACATATATAAATGTGGGTGCCAGTGCCAAGGAGCTTTCAAGACCTTCCAGGACTAAGAAGACAAACTGTACATTCCCAGCACACACCTACCTGGGAAGTCATCCAACTCTATCAGGACATAAAGACTTGACCACAGAGGCGGCTCCGTGGCAATTTAGAATACTCGAGACTCTACGCTTGAACTCTAGAACTGCAGAAAGATTTAGAGGTGACCAGCTGCTTTATAGGCAGGGAGAGGGGGATCACAGACTCTGATTGCCAAAAAGGCCATGTTTCGTCCATATGCCCAGAAGTATGCCTAAAATGGAGACAATATAAAAAGAGGCTTCTTCTGCGGTCAGAGAAAAAGGAGAGCCTGGTTCCTCAGTCTTGTGATGGTATTACTTGCGTTTGTTCATCATTTTCATTATCCCATTGTTTCTTTACTCTTTTTCCCACCCTTGTATGCATGGGCATCTCGTGGCTTTACTTCCTAATCTCTACCCCAGTGTTCTGCACTCTGCACTCTGTTTTCCACCTACATTACTTTTGAGAAGCATCCGAGTGTCCCTTGATCAAGCACAGGAACTTAACTGCCGTGGCTCATTTTTTTCAGTTCTCCCCATTACATCCTTGAACACCGTTCTAATCAATTACCCCCTTCATTCTAGACAGCAAACTTACTTACCACCTGTTCTTGGCTGGGATCACTGCTCATAGTCCTCCACTCCTACCTGTTGCAATTTCCTCTGTTCCCATCTCTACTGCACAAAACACAGCTACCACTTTATGACCCTGAACAAAACTTAGCTTATTGTTATAACACCTCCCCAATTTCTTAAACTGTTTCTTTCTTTCTTCCTCTGTTGCTTGCAATTAATATCATGAACATTATTAGCTCTGCATGTCCAGCCAGTTATTTCTTGTGTGTGTGTGTGTGTGTGTGTGTGTGTGTGTGTGTGTGTGTGCTTGTGTGTGCATGTGTGAGCACATAAGCCTTGAGGTTCAACCTGTAATTATTTTAACACCTGCAGACTTCTGGGCACCTGGGGAGATTTTCCTGCTGAGTTCTGAGCTGAAATCCTTTTTAAAATAATTATTTACAGCTATTTCTTTGTATCTTAAGAAAATTAATCTAATCTACTTAGAGACCTGCTTGAAATCCAACACTCATCATGCAAGGTGCATGCCGCCACTTCAGTAAATGGTTAACATTTTCCCAGATCATTAGCTGCTTTACTTGCTGCTAGTTTCCAGATCTGACAAAAGGAACCTCATCTCAAATCTTGCTTCAAGTAATGTGAAAACCTCCACCTTTCCAGCAGACCATCATATGATGCGGGAGGGGGGGTCCCCTCCTCTCAGAGATCTAGGGGAGGGGACTAGAGCAGAAGAAGGAAGGATGGTGGGAAAGGGACGGCACAAGCTACAACTGAGGGGATAACAGTCAGGATGTAATATGAATAAATTATAATAAATTTTTAAAAATGGGGAAAAAGAAGGGAGGAAAGCACATAGCCTCAACATGGCACACAGCAAGATACATAATTAATAGGATGAAATCTCTTAGAACATTCAGAGCTGGGGTGAATGTCCCCGTTTTGAGCTTCTCTGAAAACTTCACTACATTCTGAGGAGACAGTCATAGCATAAAACTTTTGTTCTGAGTGAGTCAAAGTGGTGTGTGTGCTGTCCCTAACTGAGACTTTTGCTTCTAATGAGAAGAACCAGTGGCTTCTAGCCCTGACACTTAGTGAGAACCTTCGTCTCCTCTGCAGCTCGGCAGTACAAGTGTGTGCCCTGATTCTCTTCTTCCCTCACACTCTCTGTGTTCTTCTAAGCTGTTCCTCAGTTTCTTCAAAGGCATCACTTCTTAATTGCCACACTCCTGAAGACTTGGGTACACTTATACCCATGGAAAACTCCTCCTAGCCTAATGTAAGATTCATGCTGTTAAGGCTGGAGAGGTGATGGCACTCTCCCTCCCCAGGAACAAGGAGACTGACAGTGAGACTAAGACTGAATGGGGTTATATGAGAGAGAACCAAGGAATACACAGCTGTAGCTTTGTCACTCTGTCTTCTGACAGTCCATCTGCCCCGTTGCAGTTAAATGTTGTGCTTAAGTTGCTCCCAGTGTCAGGTACTGAGGCACCACAACACTCTCCTAATTTCAACTGGCAAAGTATCTACATATTCAAAAGACCTTGTCATTATAAGTTACTTACACTAGAGGTTGGTGCTGCCTCCCCACCTGTAGGGCCTTTTCATGAGAACCATGGAAGAAATACTCTAAAGGGCTAATCCAGTTCATCATGGTTTGGGAGAGAAAAATGTCACTGTAATCATTGAATATGTCTGCCAACATTAATGGAAACTTTTAGATCCACAGGTAGGACCTAAAAGGCTTATCTTTCACCTTTGGAGGAGCCCGTCTGGTCTCTTCTTAAAGTGCCAGTTTTTCTTTGCTTTGTTGAATAACTTCTTATACTTCTCATTCTCTCACCTGGATTCTTTCCTTTAAGAGCACACAGAGAACAAACTTTTACAGAGCAACAATGCGGTCCAGGGGAGTGAGTTTTGTTATGTTTGCAGTTGAGTTTGTAAATGACCTAGGCCAAAGATTCTTCAAACGTAGGTTACATTATGTACCACCTGGATGGCTTGGATCCGTATTTTTGTCAACTTGAAACACGTAAGGAGATAATAAAGCACACTGGAGTGTATCTGAGATGGAGCCCTCAGAATAATTAACTTTTGACATACTCAGGTGGGTCATTTCTAGATAGTCACAATACATCAGATATATCGGGGGATGGGATGGTTGGGACCTGGAGAGTAGTTGAAGGATGAGGTAAAAGAGCCTGAGTCTTGCTCTTTGCCTGGCCTCTTCCTGTTCCCCTTCCTCTATCCCTTGCCTGTCAGGATGCTGGCCACTCTCATCAATCACGGTGGACTGACATCTCTGAAAGAGTGATCCAAAATAAAGCTTTCCTTTGCTTCTGTTAGGCACTTGTCTACAGTGATGCAAAGCAGATACCAAGAAATAGGTTACTCTGGGACTCGGGACAGTATCACGCTTCTGAGCAGTGGAGCCTACAGAGAGGATGGGTAGAAACTAGGCGTGGGCTAAGATGGGATGCCAGTCACAGAGACTAGATGGGGTGGGAAAATAGGAAAGGTGAGTTCTGATGGACAGGAAGTAATGAGTTGCTGAGTCATAGGGGGATGACGGACATGAATCAGTATGGAGAAAGAGAGATGGCTCTTCTGTCCAGAGGGGCTCCAGCAAAGCTCCACTGAGATAAATAGATATGGCTTACAACCACAGAGGTTCAGTCTCAAAGGAAATTGAGCCTGTGGTCCTCTAGAATGAGAGAGGAAAATGAGTCCCTTTTTTTTTTTTTTTTACACTTTTTTTGTTCCCTGGTAGTTTCCTTCTCCCCTCCCCACCCAAATGCAGCCATTCCCCCTCATTCTCAGTGAGTTCTTTCTTTCCTCATTACAAAAGGGATGGTTGAGATCCCACTCTCAGCCCAGGCAAACCATAGCTGTTTCCAGACCCATACCCAGGCACTAAGACCAGACACCCTGCTGCAGCTGCCTCCAGGTTCATGCACCACGGCGAGATGGTCCTATCACAGTTGTTCCCATGCTCATGGATGGAAGGAGAGACCTAATCCCTGGGCTGGAAGAGACTCAAAAACACCTGAGGACCAATAGAAGAAAGTCACTGGGAGGGAGATACTTGAGCCCAAATAAAAATCCGTAACAACCCCCTTGCCAAAAGTCAGTGTCCTTCCCAACTCTGAGAGCCCCTTATCTACCAGAGAACTTTGTAATGCTTGCTTCTAAACTTCACTTTCACTTTGACCTGAGCTATCTCCCTGTCTTTTAATTCTTTAAATGATGAAGAAAAGAACCCATATGCTACCTCACATGCTAGCCAGCGTCAGCATCAAGTCCATTTTCATAAACAATCATAGTCGTGGTACAAAGATGCTTGAATTTCCTTCTGAAGATTTCCTTCTGCCTTTTTAAATTTTTTCCTTCTTCTCTTTTCTTCCTTCCTTCCTTTCTTCTTTCCTACATTCCGTCTTTCTTCCCTTCTTTTCTTCCTTTCCTCTTTCTTTCTTTCCCTCTTTCCTTTTCTCCCCCTCCCTCCCTTCTTCCTGATTTTCTCCTTTCTGTCTTTGTTTAGGATAAGCACTAGCTATCAGCATACCACAAGGAAGGGCACCTTCACCTTTACTAAATTCACTCTTTCCCCTGCCAGTCTGTTTCTGTCCTGGTCAAAGGCTAGTCACAGCTCTTCAGAAATGCTCTACACACATCGCTTCTCTGCCTTTTGGCTAAGATCAAGTGCAGAAATTCTCTACCAAGATCTCATAAACAGTAGAAGTTCCTCCGATGGGAACAACTTGAGCAAGTGAAGCTATGAAGGCTATGTGTGGGGGTACAACATGAGAAGGGTGCCTCTGAGTCTGCTGACGTTGGTTCTCTGGTGGTGAAAGGAAACAGTTACAGTGAAATGAAGAGTCAAAGAAAGACAGGAGTCACCGGATTGGCCAAGTCCCTTCTCATGTGACTTCTGTCAATCTGTACAGCAAACTGATTAAGCCAGTGTGTCCATCCTCATCATTTACAGATGTAAACTGACACTCAAAGTGCCTTGCTGAATCAAAACCAGAGGAAAGATAGAGTTGAACTCACATGAGCAGAGGGTGAACTGTACCCTGCTCTGATTCTGGAATCCTGGAATCCATGGAATGTTGGATAAGTAGAAAGATGTGGTTTGAAAACAGACAAGTGTTAAGCTAAGTCACAAGTGACCATGGTCCTGAGAGGTTCACTAAGAGCCATCTGAGTACCTGCTCTGCCGGACCTTATCAAGTTTGGCCTTACCAGTGAAGGACTACATCCCTTGAGAACGGCAGTTGGTGGTTTTGCAACCTCTGTTAGGTTGTTTGGCTGCTCATTGGTCCTATCATTCCTCTAAGTATGAAAGCATGCCTCCCATGTCACTGAACGAAAGAGACAGAAGCCCCATTGCCAGTTTTACCCCTAAAACAGACTTCGGTCTTTTCAGTTTGTACCTTGATATATACAGTAGCCCCATGAGTGGCCACAGTAGGAGCAGAACCTCTCTCCTCTGAGAAATCTATCTGACCCACATCCCAACATCTTGCTAAACTAATCACACAGCTGGAGAAAACCAAAACCATTATTTAGCTATAATTTCCCCACTAACCTCAAATGGACCGAAGCCCTTAGAAACTGTCAAATATATGTCTGGCTATGTTGAACAGTAAACTCCCCAAATGACCTAGAAATCAAACCTCCATGGCACTCCAGTCAGGAGAGACCTCCAAGGTTTTCATGAAGAAAGTAGAGCATTTTATTTGTTTTGTTTTGCTTTACACAAGGTGTCACATAGCACAAGCTAGCTTCAAACTTTCCGGTAACAGAGGATGACCCTGAACTTCCTGTGTGCGCACCATGTCCTGCTTGTAAAAACATATTCTGAGATAGGCACACACAGGTTCATACGGAGGAACTCTTGCAGCCTAGAAGGTTGTAGGTTCATCCAGGCCGAGCTGGCCTTGCCTCTGCTTCTGGAAGCCACAGTCACATAGCTGCGCTTCCTTAATATAAATTACATTAACTATCAAGCTCTAAACAGTTGCCGTGAGTGGACACTGCATTGGAATGAGCACATGGGGAATTTCAGCTGTGCATCTCCACAAGACATCCAAAGACAAAGCAGAGAATGTTTACTTATTGTATGTTTGATGCAGTATACAGCCTGTGTTTGTGAATACTGGCTGCACTCTCCACATTTCAGTTCCGCAATTGTTTTTAGTACAAAGGAAAGCAAACTCCTGTGAGGCAGTGCAAATGAAGGCGAGTGGGTCATGCTGGGAGACTGCATGTTTTGAGAGCGAGAGCAAGATCTGGTTCCTTTCAAAGAGTTTACAGATTCTGTGATACCGGACAAACCTGTGTCCTAGTCTTTGTCCTCTGCTGATGAAAGAGGGAAACTGGTTCTTGCTTCGTCCTGTGTTTCAAGCTCTGCTGAAAGCCTGCAAAGCAACCCCATCAGGGAGATTCTACCCCAGCAGGAGAGCAGAGCCCACATAGTGGCATTAATAACTATTAAAGAAATGTAGCTGAGATCATGGAGGGAAATATCTCACAAAGCAAGCATCTCTCGGGAGGAATTCTCATTTACTTACAGAGTTAGAAACGCTCTCTCCCCACTCCACTTGACACATGTGGCCTGGTCATCAGGAACCTTCCACAAAACACATCAGATAGACTGATTAGGCCTTTCTCCAAATTAATGTTGGATTCTCTGGGCTTTGCCTTTCTGGTAAGGGAGTTTGTAACCCACTTTGGTCTTGCAACAGGAAAATAAAATTGGTTTTCTCTATGACATGCTTCCCTAGGGTCTTTGTGATGAATCAGCTTTCATGGATTTCTTCTTTGACCTTATTAAGGACAGGCACAGTGGATAATTTTAATAAAGCAGGATTCAATAGATCAAGGGTATTGCTTCGAAGGACTGCATGGCCAGAGAAGACTAATTAATGTTGTTTCTTTGAGGCAGGAGCTGGGTGAAGCAGCAAGAAGGGTTGCAGTTTGACCAGACTTTGAACAATAATACACTGGCCTTAATTTCTCTTTTCTTTATCTGTGGGCTTCACACAATGAATCGAATGCAGCACGTTTAGTCTGGTGTTTGGAACCATCATAGGCCCTCGATCAATGCAGCGCTAATGAGAACAGCCGCCAAGCAGCCGCTGTAATCACGTCTGGACAATCGATGTCGAAGGAAATGTGAAAACAGGTTGATATCAGGTGATTCTCTAATCACCCCTAATCAGAGGGGCGTGGCGTGATTCTTGAGGCTTCTGATAAGCAGATGGTATCGGAATCTTCCCAAATAATTGCATAATTAAGATGAATGAACTACATGGCCCGGGGAAGGCAAAGCAGTAGGGTCTGGAGACGGTACCCAGGCTTGAAGGCTTCTGTGTTTCCCTAATGCTGAATATTGCCCCTTTTATCACCACCAGGAGTAGACTATAGAAAGAGGCAGTCATATTTCTTGAAAATGTTAACTCATAATATCAATTAAAGCAACAACACCACCACCACCAACAACAAAATTACTACTACCATCCCAAAGAGCCAGAAGAAGGACTAACAACTCACCACCACCAGTTCAACCTGGAACATATGCCAGCTGTGTGTTAAGTACACAATCGGGCTTCCTCTCCCTTTCTTCACCATGCGCTATGTGATCTTCAGCAAGCTACCTCACCCCTCCAAGCCTCCCTTTGATCAAAACAAGCATGGACACAGCACTCAATCCATCACGAACTGAACACTGGAAAATGCAGGCTAAGAGTGATGCAGGCAGCCCTGACTGTGCTTCCAATTTTGCTGGTGTGTTCATTCTCTTCCCAATGAGCTCCGTTCAGTGAAACATGTCGCAGATCTGTAACCCCGTCACCACCAGGAAATTCAGCCAGCTAAATGTTTGCTATCTGTGCTGATAAAATAATGAGATAGTGAAAGACCAGAGCATTTGGAAATTTCCAAATTCCATATACATGAAGATGTCCTAAAAAAGAAAGAAAAAAACAGCTGGGCAATCTGGAATATATCTCTCTCCTCCTCTTAATGACTTGACATTTTACAAACTACACAACACGGACATGAGAGTCACTATTTCTCCTATCTAGTCTGTGTTCTAAACAGGGAAAGAAAGGGCACGCAGCTGTATGAGTTGAAGGTAGGGAGGACCTGGGAGGACTTCAAGGGCAAACTATGATCAGATTATATTGCATAAGAGTGTTTTTCAATAAAAAGTAAAAATCATTTAGTTAAAAAAAAAAGCACTGGATGCTACTTCTTTCTTCCCTTTTTCTTCCTTTTTTCTTTCCTTTCTTCCTTCCTTCTGCTGATATGTATTTAGAATTGATAGTTCCCAACACTTGTGCAGAAACTGGCTGTAAATAATAGAGCAGATGGTCTGAGAGAATAAAGAGATTTATAGAATAACTACACATACATAAACAGCAGATAGTAAAGGATATATGGGGAAGCATGGAGGCAAGAGGTCTGAGCATGTGTATGCCTTGCTCCTGCCTAATTAAGAGTCAGGAAATGTCCTCAGGTACTACTTAAAGTAAGAAAGGACTATCTCAAGGAAGCCCTGCCCTGCTGTCAGTTGTCATTTAAAACTCCAAACTCATTTGTAGTCACCCTAGAGGTTGTATTAAGGTTACATATGTCATTTACTTCAGCTTAACGTGTTTACATAATTCCTGTCCCTCTTACTCAACACAGATGGGTGTCTTGGGGATGAGTAAGGCTTTCCATTGCATAGGTAGGGGCCATAGCTACTTTATTCTTAATGAGATCAGGTAGAGAGGATCCTAATGGCTGTCTCTGTGGGAAAGAGGTACCTAATAAAATGCCAGTGCCAGTCATTGTGAGAATATTGACAACCACACAGAGTAAAGTAAGAGCTTCCGCAGGCCTGTCTGCAGAGGACTCTTCTGGACCAAAAGAGTAGACACATCACCAAGCCTTAAAGTGTATTAAGGCCTCAGTAATTGAGATGCAGCATACAGAATTGAATGTTTGTAACAAATTGGCATCTAAGGTCTCTACAAAGTGAATTTTGGAAAACTAATATTTTGAAGTTACAAGAGTAAAGAGTGAGAGATGTTTAGACTATTTGTGAATGACTCAGATGCATCTTAGAACTGACCAGTGCAATTTCAGTAATTAGACATACTAATTTCCTATCTCCTAAAGAGGTTGTCTGTAAGAATTTTTTTTTTAAAGTTTTAATTTCCTTTTGAACTTGGATGGTAAACCGAATGTCTAAAGTAGTTCATATTTAGCATTAATATACTAATATCTTACTATAACTTACAAAATACTGTTCATGAGTGATTGAAAAAGGGTTCTGATCTATGGTTACCAAGCAAATATGAATTATGTCCATAGGTAACAGTATGCTGCTCATGTTTCTTCATGGAAGCTATTTGTTTTTCAACTATAACTTTAAGAAGAATGTAAGCCAGAAAAATAAAATTGACCCAACACCTCCCACCTCACGTGCCATAATTTATGGAGAATTCCTAGCGTACAAGGTGCTAACACTATATATCTGAAAAAACCTATCTTCAGAGACCAAGGGAAGGTGGATAATGCTTTACCAAAATCAACTAATGAAGCCCAAGTTGAGTAAGTTGCACACTTTACATGTTTAAATATAGACCATGCTGTACTTGAGCTTTTAACTCAAGAGCAGGATGTATGGCCCATAACGCCTACTCAGAATACTGCAGAACACGAAAGAATCTGTCTTGGGTCCAAACTCACCCTGAAATCTGAGACCATCACCAGTTCTTTGCGGGTGAACTGGGGGCAATTTCAGGATGTTTTTTTTTCCATTACCGGATGTTATACATTACATATACTCACTCCCCAACTTCCTAAGAAAATATCACAGTGGATACCCAGAAGCCCTGCTTGAAAGAAGAAAACATGCTTTTGGAGTTGACTCATCTGAACCAAGAGGCCCTATGCTCATGTAGGCATCAATATTTCTAGTCTGTGGATAGGAAAAATGCTAAGGGGAGACTCGACAAACTCAGCTCAGTTCTATTTGTGTCTAGATAGGGTTGTATTGTTTTTATTTTGATTTCTGGTGCTGATATTGAGCCCAGGGCTTTAATCATGTGATCTACCACTGAGTTCCACCTGAGTCCTGAGCCATCTCCTTTAACAGTCCATGTCATGTTCATATTCATGTTTAACACTCTTCACATAACAATTCTGAGAAAAGCAATGAAACTTTGACATGTCTTCTAAGTGTGTTCTAAAGTTTAATTTTATATTAATTTAATAATTTTCATTCCAGAATAGAAAACAAACTATAAGCAATAAAAATTTATTGGGGAGCATGCTGATAGTATTTAATGCTGGATTGTGGGGCCAAGAATACCAGAAGACTAGTGTTTCATACTGAAGGATGCTATGAAACAGGATTAGATCTTGTGTTCTGCATATCGGGGCTTGCTCGATATTCTAGAACGCAGTAAATTGTTAAGAAGTATATTCCAGGTAAATGAATGAATGCAGCTAGAAATGACCAGTGCTGAGCACATTGTATTCTTTTACTGATACTAGCTAGTTTTCACCAGTTAAGCACAAGACTTCCAGATATGACCATGAGAAATGACATCATTGGGGCCATCCTGTAAGCTTCATGCACACAGGAGATATTTCTGAACCCAACAGCCCCTCAGTGGTCTCTGGACCCTTTGAAGGAGGACACAGCATTGGTGGGAACGCATGGAGCATCCAGACTCACATCTGCAGCACTGAGTGAGGAGAACTCCGTTGTTGAAGAAAGCATAAGTCCCCCCCAAAGGAAGGCAGTTGTGTAGTACAAGAAAATATTGGCCAGCCCAAAGCATGTCCTCCGTATCACTGCATAAACAGGATGTATCCCACTTCAGCTCATCTCAGGCTTGCTGCCCAAGGCTTCATTTACATCAACAGTGAAGATTCTTGACACACAGCTGTTTTCATTTCCACATGTTCACGTTTATTGTTCTTTTCCTTCCTCCATCTGGGTTTTGAGTGACATGAGAAAGGCCTTCTCTGTTCTGTAGTTTTAAGAAGATCTGTTATTACTTTCTTCTTCTTTTATATAATTTCATTTGATTCAGACTTAGATCCTTGATTTATCCAGCTTTCTGCCTTTAATGATGTTTTCAAAGTCTCACACCCAAGTAGTAACTGGCCCTTGGGCTTCAACCTCCCTTCTTCTACCCTCCTTGCTGTGATCTACCTTAGATTGTGGCCATGACTAAATCAGAGTGATTTCCCACTTGTGTTGTTCTCCAAGGGACCAGGCAGTAGCAGACCCTATATCCCAGCTCTGTTACAGGATAAGAATTGCACACAAAAAACCCCAAATGGCCCCTTTGAAGTAATTTGCCTAGAGGAAACAAGATCCAGAGGTCCCAGTCAGCAGAGAGCCCACAGCCTTGTCTTTGTCCATTGTCTCAGTGGACAGAACTTGGGTCTATGGTTTGCTGAGCGCCAATGGCCCCCTTGCAGATTAAAGCCATGGTGTATGAGCTGGATGTGTGTCCTGATCACAGTTCTCACCTGCTACGTTCCTGTCCTTTTCTGTTCACACTAACAGACCACCCTAGTTTTAGTTTAATGTGTTTTTTTTTTTCTCTAGGCAATGTGCTAGTGGCAGCTCATTCCTCAGAAGACTAGAAAGAACCAAGAAAGAATGCTTTCTACACATGAAAATGCATCGAATGGCAGAAGTCTGGATAGCACAAAGTACTGTCAGGGGCTGAACTGCACATAGAAAAATAAAATATGAGCCCTGCTCTGAGGGGGTTGCTCATTTGTTAGGTATGCTATATGGGCACCAACTAGAAATACATCTCACTGAGTCTGCCCCGAGCCCACAAAGCTAGCCACCACGTGAAATTCACAGTTTCAGAGGCAAACATTGGCTCTGCTGTCGATTATATCATTAATGAAGACAGGACTCACTCTGGGCCTTGAAGGAAAAATGGGATTTGAAAGGTAGGTAGAGAGAGGGTTGAGAGGAGCTGAAATATAAGAAACTATGTGGCTTAGACATAGTGCACATGATAAACACCCAGTGAAAATATCAGTGAGGGGCAAGTTACCTATCAATGACTTTGAAAGCAACATTGAATGTGTCAATCTAAAGAAATTAAATACCTAAATATAAATACAATTAAATTATATAAAACAAATCCCCTTAATACCTTAAAACACTTACAATATTACTCTCATAACACTCTTATGAAACTAAGGACTCAGACCATGGAAGAAAAGAGACTAATACATGTGAACAAGCTGACAAAAAGAGATATAACAAGCATGAGAGAATGCAGCCCACAAAAGAAGACTTCCCAAAAGTCCACAAAAATTAGACTGCCAAGGTAGAGGAAAATGAGAAAAAACAATACCAAGCCCGGCATGGTGGCACACACTAAGAACGCCAAGGTAAGAGAAGCGGGCATGCAAGGCTACACAGTGAAGTCCTGTCTCCAATGAACAACCAAGAACAAAACAGTAACAACACTATATAATTTTCCTTCAAACACAGGAAAATACTTTCAAAATCATGTGTACATTAAATGAAATGCAAGTAAGAGTAGGGGAGACAGCTTGGCTAAGTTTGTAATATGATTTCTCTACAAATATGGAACTGAATTTGATTCTCAGCATGAAAATGTGCATATGATACTCCAGTGTTTGAAGGTCAAGCGAAGAAAAGGAAAAAAAAAAGGCATGTATGGGTAGGCAAAAGGATTGATAGGTAAATAATAGATATGGATACAGAAAACAGATTATAGACAGACAGATAACTAGATGGATGAAAGGTGATGATGATGATGATGATGATAACGATGAAAGGCATTTAAGACAGATCATAACGTGATGATAGGTGATTGAAAGATAGACAGCTGATAAATACATATAAATACTAACTAAAGTCTTGATAGATAAATATAGACATGTGATAGACAAGTGAAAAACAGATATATAATTTCTCACATATGAGCAAATACTATAAGGGTAAACAAAATAACGATTATATGAATACACAGAGCTGTTGAGTTAGTAATGTTTAAAGCAAGCCTTTCCTGTGCATGTATTATGTGTTTTTTATCTTTGAGTAATTATTTGTTTTCAAAAGTTAAACTTGATAAAATAATGTTTTTAGTTCAAATCAAATTGAAATAAATGAACATAGCTCTCTATTGAAAGTTTTCACTCAGAAACACTAGAAAAATCCATAATTGACTATCAAAATGTAATCTGAACTATAATGAAAAAGGACCACAGAAAAGACCCAAATCCTTTTTGGAAATTTTATAAAAGTGATATTTTTATTTTCAAACAATTATATATATATTATATGTGTGTACATATATACATATATACTGTGTTGTGTGTATAGACACAATCATTTTATAATGTTAGGAATCCAAATTTTCTGTAAAAATCATCCACAAATACAAAGTTTAAAGAGAAGATATTTTTTAAAATAAATTTACATATGAATTCATGAACTTTGTATATTGAGAAACACTAGAAGCAATGTAAAGCTTAGCAAAAATGTACATCCTCAGTGTCCAGGAAGGATCTTATAAGTCCTCACAAAAAAACAAAACTGAAGTTACCTAGAGAAAAGACTGGTTGTGATGTTTACACTTCTCACAGAAAAGGAGCAAGCTGAGATTAAGACTTCTCGGAGAAAGAAAGCCAGGGACACTGTACTGGCAGACCCAGAAGCCAGTATGGGGAGTTACCATGGACCAAGTTAGGATAATTTGAACCTCAAAAAGAATAATGAGTTTAGTGGATTGAAGGAGTTGAATCAAGAAAAAGTCTATGAGTCCATCGTGATGATTTTTTATATTTTATTGATTTATTCATGTTACATCTCAATTTTTATCCCATCCCTTGTATTCTTCCATTCCTCTCTCCCTCCTGCTTCACCCTACTCCCCTCACTTATGACTGTGATTGAGGGGGATCTCCTCCTCCTGTATATGCTCATAGGGTATCAAGTCTCTTCTTGGTAGCCTGCTATCCTTCCTCTGAGTGCCACCAGGCCAGTGTTTTAAAAAGAAAACTTTAGAGATCTCATTTATCAGTGTCTGAGGTAGGAGCAAAAAACAAACAAACAAAACAAAAACAAAAACAAACAAACAAACAAAAAAACCCAATCTGAAATTATGGGAAAACACTGAACTTTTTCTACCTTTGTGGCATGTACTCCAGATAACAAAGCCACACACCTAGGGAGGGAAACTTGTCTGTATAGGAATATCAACTAACAAAAAAAAAAAAAAAAAGAAAGAAAGAAAGACAGAAAAGAAAAGCAAGAAGGAAGGAAGGAAAGCAAGAAGGAAGGAAGAAAAGAAAGAATGGATGAGTTATGGAGTTTCAAAAATACATACATTAGAAATTCTAATAAAGTTAACTACCTCAGGTAAGAACTTCAATTGGCATCCATATTAGCCAAGGACTGGTTTATGAAGAGTGGAGTTCGTATTCTGGAAGACAATACCATGCGTATTACTGATTTTTCAATGGTGGGAGCATTGTTACTTCAATCTTGGACCAGTGTTTCACTAACAATGGCTTGACCAAATCTTATGTGTCTTATTATGTACTAAATACTATATATTTAAAACCACTAAAATCAGCCAGAAATGTTTAGCCCAAGTCCATGGGCTTGGGCATGAAACATACATGAAATACAAAAAATGAGCTCAGTGATACCACAGCCAAAGGTGTAGAAGATAATACAATGAGCACAATATCTGAGCTGTTATAATTAGCAAGTTGTGATAATAAACAAAGCAAGAATGATGCTGTGTAGGAGTGAGGGACTGGGGGAGAGTGTGCTGGCAACACATCATTGCCTTCTCCATATTAGAGAAATCCAAATTGCAGTATCTGTTGACTTCCAGGCTATAATCATTCCCCCCACTGGGCAGTTTGAAGTTAGCTATGTTATACCAATTTGGATAATTCTTTAAAAATTAACAATGGGATGCCATGTGTGGTATAAGCCAGGTGCAACACACCTGTGTCTAGGAGATAATATACAACCTGGCTAGGTATAGTCCTGGATGGATTCTAGAGGAAGTCACTGTGAAAGCCATTTGTTTCCATATGACATCACTGGGGAGAATGTTTGGTGAGTGTACAGTTCAGACCAGTGGGAGATAGACATTGTTACAAGGTCAAAGGGCAGGCTCTGGATGGCACATAGAGTATAATCATATTCTGCTGTCAGATGCTGTGGATGCACATGTTGGTGTGTGCCAAAGTTCCAATATGATGGCCATGACAGGCAGAGAATGGGTGTTCCAGATTTGTTACTGTTCTAAGATGTCACAGTGCACTTCTATTCTGCTGTGACATCTGGCTGTGACATTACATGGGTATTCTTTTATAACAAGACCCACACATTGCGGCAGAGGCATGAACAATTGCTCACACTGGAGGGAATAATGCCACTTCCGATCCTTGGAGAAGCCTTGGCCATGCTGCTCAGTCCTTTGGAGCTCCTCCTCAGCTCAAGGCTGACTGCACTTTTCTATCTGTGTACTCCTTCCGTCCTCAGTCCTTCATTGTACCTCCTATTGTTGACTCCTTGTTTGGTAGGCTGACACAGACACAGGACATGGAAAGAGGAGTGCACAGAGGAAGGGGAAGGAGGCTATCTGGATGAGACCTGGTAGGCTGTGGCCATGTGGTGGAGGAGGAGTTCCCTTTCTGTCAGAAGTCTAGGGAGGGGAATAGGGCAAAGAAGGGAGGGGGCACAGGAAGATACAAGTGTGGGGATAACAGTCGTGATGTAATCTGAATAAGTTATAATAAGAAATAAATATTTTTAAAAAGATGGGTACAGACTCCCAGCCCTGAGCAACTCATTTGGTGTGCAGCATATTCTAACTATGGTACAGGTACCATCAGTTCCATGCTAGAAAGTCCTAAGTACCAATCACAAAATCGTGCTCATGACTTCTTGAGGCAAAAAAGAATATCTACCAACAGTTCAAGCCATTAGCTGGTCATCTTCGAATGATTTTAATTGTGTACTTCACAAATGTTTAAAAAGTTATTTCATATCTCCTTATCAATGAGCATGTGTGTGCGTGTGTGTGTGTGTGTGCGCGCGCGCGTGTGTGTGTGATATAGTGTGAAGCATCCTCACAGGCTTATGGATTTGAACACTTGATCATAGCCATTGGCGCTGTTCGGGGGGATACTGAAGACCCTAGCTACCCTCCGCTAGCTAGAGGAGGTAGGCCACCAGGGAGTGGGCCCTGAGGGTCTTGTTCTGTTTCCTGACTTCTCCGAGCTCCATGTTCTCTGATGAAGTGAAAAAGCAGACTAGCACACCTTCCACATGGTGGGCTGTGTCTCCTCAAACCTTGGAGCTAGTAAATCCTTTTTTTCTTTCAATTGCTTCTTGTTACGGGTTTGGTGAGAGTAGTGGAGAAAGTAACTAGTAAATAAACTACTACATGATGCACTGTATCTAACTTTATCTTATTGTAGAGAATAAATTGTTTCCACCTGATCAGAGGACCACTGGTATAAGCCCACCTTCCTTTGTGCCTTTTCCTTTACCTTACCTTCCTTCTCACACCTATATGGGAAAGTATAAAATTCTTATACAGAGGAAGAAAGGTGTAGCGAGTCACTGCCTCTTCAAGGTAACCATGAGCTGTGCAGCCTTCTGATCCACTTGCCACCTAGCACCTGGAGGAGCTGCCATTTGATTGATCGGTGTCTAGCTTATGCAAATCTACTCACAGACAAACAAAACCCTCTGTATCTCTTCAACATGGATGAGAATCCACTTAAATACAAGTTTCTTAACCATTGCATTACAAAATACCAGCTGTGATTCAGCTTCCAAATAACTCCAGATGTGCTCATCACATTGTTAGGGGGAGAAGTCATGTGGAGCTGTTATCACTTCAGCAGAGTACAGTGAGTGAGTTATCTGGATGAAAAAGACTCTCAGGACTTGTCCATCACTCATGTGGGTAAGACAGGAATAGAAGCACTGGCTTTCAGATGGAGTAGTCCTCATTTTAGCACTTTCAAACTCTGGTTTAGCATCAAGATGTCTCAGACTTTGAATAAAATGTCAAATATAAATTGGCTCTGGATTCCCATGATATATGATTGTCCTTGGAAAAAATGATAACTCAGCATTCTTGTGTCAAATACATACCTACCTGACAGGACACTTTATAAAGCTGTGCATACACACACACACACACACACACACACACACACACAGAGAGAGAGAGAGAGAGAGAGAGAGAGAGAGAGAGAGAGAGAGAGAGAGAGAGAGAGAGAGAGAGAGAGATGGGGCAGAATGGAGGGAAGAAGGGAGGGAGGGAGTGGGAGAGGGGAATGGAGGGATAGAGAGAGACAGAGACGGAGGAGGGAGATCTATGCAACCCTCAGCTGGTATGGTGAGTTGGTTATCATTCCTTGATCTAATGACTTCGAGACTCCACAAAGAAGATTTTTATGTCCTAGAGGCAAAGACCACTGTTCAAAGGTCTCTGGAGAGCTAATCTGCATGGACTATGGCAACCCAGTATGAGAATACAGTCTTTTGAAGTCTCTGGGCAGAGCTGGCTTCATCCACAACAACCACTCACATGCATGTCTTCCTTTCTCTATGATGTCCCTCATTATCACCACCACCCGCTTGGCATTAATTTCCTTCATTTCTGGGAAAGTCAGGCTTGCTCTCCAAATCCAATTAAGAAAAAATAGAAACAAAGAAAAAAAATCATTTTTTAATGCAAAAGCAAAACTCAGACCCTGAACTTAGAAAGCATACCGACTGGTCTTTGCGAACCAGCTGAGTGGCAGAGACCAAGTAGTGAATGTGATCAGAGGCCACGGTAGCTGATCCAGTGGGATGTCTGAAAAACAACACAGAAAAAAAAAAAAAAAAAAAAGAAAGAAAAGAAAAGAAATGAAAGCAAGGAAGAAAGGAGAGAGGGGGATGGAGTTAAAACTTCAGCTATATGAGAATATATAGGGGGAGGTGATCCCCCTCAGGAACAGTCATAGGGGAGGGGAATAATGGGAAAATGGGGAGGGGGGAGGAATGGGAGGATACAAGGGACGGGATAAACATTGAGATGTAGCAAGAATAAATTAATTTAAAAAAAAATGAAAAAAGAAAAAAAAAACAAAATAACAGACTTATGAGAAATAAAAAAAAAACAAAAAAAAACAAAAACAAAAACAAAAAAACTTCAGCTGTTACCCCTGAAAGCAAGCATGTTCACAAATGTGTCTGTGGGAGGGTGGCCATGAGGATGCCTCCCATAGAAACGCAAGCGACCCTGTCACAAGATCTGAAGCCTCATGCATACACTCTCCCGAACTGCCACTAAAACTCTCCCATTAAGCCCCTCTAACAACCATAAGCGCATCCCCACATTCCCACCACAAACCAACTCAGAAGTTTCTTCCACAGAACATGTATGTAGTCTGGTTTCTCACAGCAGTGGCCCCACTCTCAGTACCAATTGTCTGTATTTGTAACTTTTCTTGTCACAACAAATACCCAGAAGTGGGGATCTGCAATACTGTGGTCTAGGGTTCATTTCTGTTCCTCATAAGCTCAAAGCTGCCTGGAGAGTTGGACATAACCGTCGGTAATTGGTGGAGTCAACAGCTTTCTCTCTGTCTTTGTCCAAGAGGCCCATCCCAAGAGGTTTGTAAAACCTTTATCCAATGTGTTAGCTGAAATGCTATGAGCCTTAATAAGACCATCCTTTACTCTTGTGCCATCCTTCCCATATGATGAAGGCTCAGAATGTTCCATAATAAACAGGGAGCAATATTGGCTATAACCATATGGCCTACATGCCTATATAAACAGCAGTTGTATTAGTTATTTTTCTCTTTGCTCAGACAGAACATCTGATAAAAGCAACTTAAGAAAGGAGTAGATATATTTTGGGTGACAGTTTGAGGATAAATCCCACGATGGCAGTGAAAAGTTGATAGAATGAGACAGCTGGTCATATTGTATCCACAGTGAAGAAACAAAGAGAAATGAATCTTAGTGCTGCTAAGTGTCTTTCTCCTGTTCATTCATTCGAGGATCCCTCCATAGAATTGTGCTGTCCACATTTTGGGTAGATCTTCCCTTTTTCTTCAACTAACCTTTTCTAGGAATACCTTTCTAGGAACACCTGTGTTTCCATGACGATTCTAATTCTCATTAGAAATGGTGTAAATTGTGCTGGGGGCAGGGGATAGCTCACTTGATAAGCTGCCCGCTGAACAAGTATAAGGATTCAAACTTGATTCCCGGGACCCACATTTTAAAAATGTGAGATGAGACTGAGGAAAGATAACTGATATTGACCAGTAGCTTCTACATGCACACACATGCATGTGCACCTGTATACATATAAGTACACATGTGTATATACAAACAAAAGACATAGTTATGGAAGTCAGTATTTTGGGTGTAAAATCAATGTACTTTAGTAAAAAAGAACCCTGAGTACTATTTAGTTTTAGACTTGGGATTACTCAGAGCTGCCTCCTTGGTGGCAACAGAGAGCTTAGCACAAGTTAATCTAGCTGTCACCTTGGAAACAGAAGCAGAAAGTCTCAGGGGATGGAGCAAATAGATTTATAGACTTAAATAATAATTCCAGGAAACAAGAAGAAAAAAGGCAGAGCAGAAAGATATGTGCAGCTATGGGTACCTGGGGAAGAAGAGAGGCCCCTGACTCTGCTTGTTTAAAAACTCTGGCCAGCTAAGAAGCAAAACTTCCAGGAAAATAAGCATTTGCTGAGAAGACTGAAAACACAGAGATATTTCTTTTATATAAAGATATCTTATATTAAAATGTCAGTGAAACAAGCTTGCAGCTTAAATGTTTATGACCTTGGGCGGAACCTCAATCCTCTCCCCACCATTCTCTGAGAATCTTAAATAAGACTATTAACTTTATTTATAATGACACTATTGTACCTTCCTGTACTCTGTGATCTAGAGCTTTGCCTTATCAATAATAATCCTGTCAAGTGCCCCTCGGGAAGCAAACTGTGATCTCATTTAAGTTCCTTAGCAACTCTTTGAAGATAATAGCTTCAAAACCCACTGAAATCCTACATGTGACTTTTGTCAAACAATGAACCATGAGTCTCCCTTGAGACGCCCACGCCCACACTTTGATACGTCTTATTCTTTCTTCCAGCTTCTTTTACCTAACATCCATGCATAAAATCTAGTTAACTCTGACACTTGGAGATCCCCACCTCCACGCTGTCAGGAACATCTTTCTTTCCAAACGTCTTTCCCTTACTCTGTATGCTTAAAGTCTATATTAAAATATCATTAACAAAACCCTAACTAACTCAGTTTCATATTGGTTTTCTAAGTCAAGTCCACGAATCTTAGGTTTGTGTGAATTGTGGTCCTTAAAAGATCAAGGAAACTCCTTGGTTACTGAGAATGACTGTGTGTAACTGTGCCTTCATTCCCAACTCACTCAAAAATGCCACAGGTAGTTTGTAAGTGTCTGGGCTCTAGGTAATTTGATACAATTCCATCAGATGAGTAAGAATTCAATGGCTATTACAATGATCCATTTAGAAGACATGACTCTTGCATCAGCAACTGTCCGGCAGAGATCCCCATGGTGGTGGCAGTGAGAAACAGATCCCCATGAACAGCCAGCTAACATGAGTCTCATAACATCTGGAGTGGCTGTAGCCAGGAGGATGGATCCTCCATCACCGTTTAGCCATGAAAGCCCCTGAATCTCTCTGTGGTCCAATGTCTCTAATCACTGGCTTATATCTTCCCCTGTACTCACACCTCAGAACTTGGAAAACCATCAAGCCAAAGAGGACCAATGAGAGGGAGTGGTTCCCACCTTGGGGTCCCGGGCAAGAGTTAAGCTTGTACTAAAGGAAAAAAGAAAACTTGAACTTAAACATAGCTTAAACCTTTTAAAAACTGAAAAAGATAGAATTAGGCTTTTAAATACAGGCTTTTAAAAACATTATTTATGTTATCATGAAGGGGTTAAAAATCTATGGCACCAGCCCAAAATGTTCCTGAGGGGCAAGTACAAGAAGAAAAGTGAGATAAAATATGAGGAAAGAAATGGTGAGAGAACATAAAGCTATTTTCTGTTGATTTATTCACATATCTGTATGTGCATGTGCTGGCATAGGTGCATCTCTGTTTGTATGTGTTTATATGTGCACACATGCCTGCATATGTATGTCTACACATCTATGCACTGTGTCAGTATGTATGCTTGTGTATGTGTGTATTTGTGTGTGTGTGTGTGCGCCCGCTTCCAACACAAATGTGTCAGGAAAGGAGAGAATAAAGAGAGAGCTCCGTGAAGATTAGCATATAAAAGGAGGCATTTGACAGAAAACCAGAAACCATTTCTTACCTGGCTACATGCAACAGAACATGCTGGGGGGAGGGGAGCCTATGGTATATAATGTGGGAAAAGGAGAGCCCTATGTAAACTCGCTCTCTATAAAGGAGCCTGAGACTTGTGACCCTGAGCAGGTGTTGTTCTTAGTTCAACATCCTACTCTCATTCTTGAAAGCATCCTTTCTTTTTCTTTGTATTACCTTCCCACATGTCCCTGGTGCTTCCCTTCCTCGCCTCTCTTCCCACCCCCCACCCCCCACCCCAACCTCAGTCCTGGGAAACAACAACCTGCAAATTTTGCCAGGTGCCTGGCACCACAAAGGCTCTAAGTCATTCTTACAATATACATGTTATTTGGTCTGTAGGGTTTTCTTTTTTTTGTTGTTGTTGTTGTTTTGTTTTTGTTTGTTTGTTTGTTTTGTTTTGTTTGTTTTGTTTTGTTTTAGAAAACAGGTATTTAGTTCGTTTTCCTGTCCTCAGACATGGACACCTAGGTTCTCTGAGTTGAAGATGACAGGCTGGGTGAATGGGCAGAGTCACCAGTTGCTTGGAGCATCCACATGTGTCAGGCTGTGACTGCGGCACCCCTCGGGCCATGCTTAGCTCTGTCCCGACTCATCCCTTCTGCACTGAGCACAGCTGTTATTCCAGGAGGATCTGAATTCACTAAGGAGAAGGCTACCTCAGTGCTCCAGCCTCTACCTTGCAAAGGTCCAAAGAGAGGGTGAGAAACCCTAAAGCTGATGAGGGAGAGTGTTTCACTCTCCTTCCTCTTGGGGGGTTTTCCTCCTGTCAGCTCTGTCCAGGTGACAGATGCAGCCAGTAGAAAAAAATGGAACCTCCCAAGTCATCCCTGACCAAAAAAAAAAAAAAAAAAAAAAAAAAAAAATCCTTTTGCACACGCATCGCCTATGTGAGGTCTCCGCAGTAAATAAAATGCCTGCCAGAGAATTTAAAGGGGTAGAGAAAAAGAATGGCTTAGAGGGGTTGTCTCTGGTTAAACTGCTTAAGGGCTTGCTTTTCCCTGCTACTGTGCAACAATATCCCCAGCTAGAGTGGCTTAAAAGTGACCATTTTATTTGGCTCATGCTCCTGTGGGTCAGGAGTTTAGGAAATACTAGGCCGAGCTGCTGAACTCTAGACCATGAGGAAAGCAGGACTGGCTGAGGGCATGGGGGAGCCAACGCTGGCTCTCATGAATGAGGTATCCTGCATTCTTTCCCTGAAGCCTGGGCTGAAGTGCCTGGTAGTCAGCTCTAGCTTGTGCCCTGGAGCCCAGCTGTGGCTCTGTGCTACAGAACTGATGCACAGTCGCCTCTCTGTGTGGCTTGGGCCGCCTACAGAAGGTGGCTAGGTTTCAGAAGTACTTGTGCCAGCAGACCTAAGGAGATGATGTCAGACTGTTAATGCTAACCTCAGAAATGGCAGAACGCAGTCTCCACCAGATTATGCTAGTCAAGCAAATTGGACTCTGTCCTTACTATCATTCATAGCAAAGAATCTATTGGCATCTGAATGTGCCACTGGGGTGTGGTGATGTAACAAAGGTAAGGTGGCAAGGACTCCTTTGTAGCAGCTCCTAACTTTACCTCATATGAAGCAGAGTGAACAGTAAGATAAAATCAAGCATTCCTTACTCTCAGTACCATGCAGACATTATCACCTGAGCAAGTGCATAACCTCAACCTATGTGTTGGGAAAGGTGGAACAGAATAGTCATAGGTTTCTGCACAAGTACAGACCATGCAAGCCCAAACCAGTCCATTTTATCCTGTGTATGTTAAAGACAGGAGTACTTAGGTGGCACTTTAAACAGTGGGATGAGCCATCTACAATGTCAATGAATCAAAAGATTCAACACATTCTAGCATGGCAACTGTTGTCTGGAATTGATGGTTCGGTGCCTTGCTTGGGTGGACAGATGCTAAGACCACTCGTGCATGTCTCTGACCTCATGTCTCTGTCACATGGTGAGATGCTCTGACTGCACAGACACTGGTTTTAACAGTAAGAGTTCAAATCCTGGCCAAAACCCTGAGAGGTGTAGATTACATATCAAACCTCTGTACTTGCTGAGGCAAGAGGATCTCCCAGGAGTTCACAGCAGCCTGGGCTTCAGATTGAGACTTGTGTTGAAAAAGAAAATAAAGAAAAAGTAAACAAAACAAAACAAAATAAAATAAAAAGAGTGCTGCCTGTGAGTACCAGTTATAAGCTATTGCTTGAGGAAAGTTATTTAACTACTTGCTTCCTTAATTTGACTGTCCGTCTTAAAGAGACAGGAATAGCAACCTGTCTTACAAGGCCTTTGTGAGCATTAAATGCATTTCTATGTGCTAAAAATATCAATGTACTTATACATCAATGAATGTAGAATAGTGTTTACAAAGTATATTAATTTCCACAGTATTACTGTAGCAAGAGCCAGAAGGAAAGGAGACTATGAAGCCATGTGAAAATATGCAGGATCTGTACCAACACGTGATCATTGCATTTCATTACAGGCCATATTGGGGACTCCGGTGAGTTCTGGCACAGGCTTCTTTTGAACGCTTGAGTTGGAAACTTTCCTTCTGTGCGATAGTATTGTAATAATTAATTCTTTAGTTGCTCACTCTACTTCAGAAAGTTCTTATTAAACTAAAACTGCTTAGAGTTTGCCATATTTTCCCTCCTCCCACATACAAACAGTTCTACCTTCGACCTTTCGTGGGGCTGGTCTGTTCTTCCCTCTAGCATCCAAAACATCTTTGTTTTTCACACATCTATTCTTTCTTCAGATGCTGCATGTTGGACAATTCAGAAACCCCCAGCTCCCACATGAGCCAGTAGAGATGTGCATCAAAGGTACTACGCATACCCATGCAGCAAACAAGTGCTGACAGATCTTATTTCTCCTGCGTATTATCAACTAAGATTTGAGGAGCCTAGACTTGCTGTATTATCATAACCCACAAGTGCTAGTTCACCCCTATAAGACCAAAGCAGTCATCATGGCCAGCAGTAATCCTGTGAGGGAGTGGCCTATGACCACCTCTCACCAGTAAAGGCCCAGCCTTCCCCAGGTACATTAAGAAGCAACCTCACTTTGTAGTGACAATTGTTGTAACAAAATGCCAGATGAAAACCAACTTAAGGAAGAAGGGGTATATTCTAGCTTACACTTTAAGGAGATTCATTTCATTATGGTGGGGAAGGTAGAAACTGGAGGCCAGCTAGTAAAGCAGCAGAGAGTGAATACAAAGTGGGGTTTGGCTATGGCACTTGATGGCCCACCTCTAGTGACCCCCTAGGGGACTCCTAAGGTCCCCCAACCTTCTTATACAATGTCACCTCCTAGGAACCAACTGTTCAAATACACAAGGCCATGGAAAACATAACTCATTTAAAACAGAAATTGCACCTAAGATGTATATTCTTGTGATAAAAATAGACTAGTAATTGGTATGACCATGATTTGGTCAACTAACAGTTAACTTGTATATCTTACTTATTCTAAACATCCCACAATAGCACTTTCAAAGTATTGGAAGTAAACCTTGTATTATAATTGAGTTATATGGCTACAATACCTCATATTTGAGTAGAAATATATATAATGTGTGTGAAGAATAATCTTACATTTGAATTATATACCACTGTATATAAAATTGAACTTATTTTGCATTGATATACAAAATTCTCTACCAGTGGATTAAATATAACCTTGTGAGTGACAATTGAAGCACTAAGTTGAGGAATAGATTCACTAATCTACTTTTTGTTCTAGAAAGATAAGATAAAATTGTTAGGTAAGGTCTTCAAAAACCTGAGCAACATATAGAATGTGGCATCTAAAAATGTTTGTATTATTTTTAAAATTCACTGACAGTGAGACAGGTTAGCTCCTGGCAACACCCAGGATGATGAGCATCCTTATGGAGATGGCTTCAATGTGGTGAACAAGCCACCGGCAAAAATGTCCTCATTTCTACCACAGACAGAATTCTGTCTAAAAAAGGACAAGCTTGGATGCAGGCAGAGTTGATCATCAAACTCTGCCAAGGCAGGGGAAGCAAGTCCTCAATAGTTCCTGCCTCGCAAATATGTCTGTCATATATATTGGGCCAGAAGGCTGAAGGTGATGCTCCAATGTTATAGAGAGTTTGGGTAACTGTTCAGGTAGCAAACTCTCTCTGTCATCTTCTCATTTGGAAAGCTACTAACCTGCACTCCTGGTATACTCAGGTAATCAATTTATTCCTTCTCAAGTCTCTGATGGGGTTGAAGTTCAGATAGTTTAGATCTATAATTAAGCTTATTTGTTTAGGGACTAAGATATTTTTAGGTCTAGATAGATGTTTTAAGTTGACAATGACAAGACGTGATGGAGATTGATCTACATTCAGAATTTTAGATGCCCCAAGATAGGAGAGATGTTTTCTTCAAGGCTATCAAATACAAATAGCCCACACACTAAGAATGTAACATTTATATAATTCCTGATTGTGTCATGGTTCTTCTTGTTATAGGTAGTTTATTGTATATATATATATATATATAATCATATAAATGTATATGTAAAAAATAAAAAATATTAAAATTAAATAAATCACAAGAGGTGCCAACCCAAGGGTAGCCTCTCTCATGCTTCTCTCTTGACCAGAACATGGAGGGCCATCACTCTAAAGATACCACTGGGTTGCTGGTTTCCCCCGAGAAGAGGAGCTGGGGCAGCACAAGAGTCAACCTTTGTGGGTACTGCCTGGTAGAGGGGATGCATGCAGGAATGACACTAAAGAATCTCTGCATAACACAATTAAAAAAAAAAATACCAACCCTGAGTAATTCTGCTTGTATCTACCCTGGAGCTGTGGCCTTAGTTACTACCTCTCACAATGCCAAAGATATAAAAGAAGTGCAATAAATCTTTATTTTAAAAATTATTGGTAAACAGTGCTTAAGAGATATCACAAATATGAAGGTACATTGTAATTTACATTCTATTCTGTATGCAGAAGAACAACAGTAAATCTATGTTTGTTTACAACCAAGGCAAGCAACTCCTTACGACTGCTTTTGTTCTCTTCAGATCTCTCTAAAGCAGCTATTTAATACATCTGAGGGTTCTTCCTGAGGGAACACACACACTACAAAGAACAAGTCAGTATGTTGTGAGAAGAAAACCAAAAACTTGAGTAAATTATCCTAACACAGAAGGCAAGGTTGCCCTTGACCACCTTGGTCACTTCTCCACAGATGGTCTGTCACCTGTGCTTTCAGACATTTTCTGTGATTGTACCTGACAACAAAGGCACAAACTCTTTCAAAAAAGAGTTTGCCTGTGCTTTGAGTTAACTTATATACTCAAAAGTCAATCCTGAAAACCCTAACTAATGAGATTGCTTTCTCAGCCTTCTCCCAACTTCTTTAAACTTTACTGGTTATATCTAGGACAAGTAATATAGGATTTTTCTTAATATGCTTGCTAGGAAATCCACTAGCTGACTTTGCTTTCTAATGAGATCAAACATTTTTTTAAATGGCCAAACAGTAAAACAGAGGACATTAAATCTTGTATCTCCTAAACTGAAAAAAAAAAAAAAAAAAAACAAAGAAAAGAAAGAAAAGAAAGAAGGAGGGAGGGAGAAAGAAAGAAAGGAAGGGAGGGAGAAGAAAGGGGAGAAAGAAAAGAAGAAAGGAAGAAAGGAAGGAAAGAAAGAAGGAAGAAAGAAAGAAAAGAAAAGAAAAGAAAAGAAAAGGAAGCCTCTAGCTTAGTGGGATTTAGGAAAATACAGCACCCAAAGACACCACTAAACTGTGGACATTTCTGAAAAGAGAACTTGAAATTGGGTGGTGGAAACACCAGAGACTTTGAAATTCACATTTATATCTTAAAACAAACAAACAACCAAAAACCCAAAGCCTCAAAGTATAGACCATTGTCTGGGTTGCTTCTGCTTTCTCTTGCTCTGGCAACCCCAGTGCTGGGACTCTGGCGACTCTCACACTGACAGGCTGTGTTAGCAAAGCTCAGATTTCTTCCTCCCTGTGAACCTCAGAAGCTACATCTATAAGCTGGTAAGGTGGACCTCAGGACTGATCCTCTTGCTGGAAGAATTCTGAATCAATAAGTCCACTCACCTGTGAACTCTACATATTTCATTATTGGCCAAGCATGGTGAAATAAATCTGCCTCTCAGTGGAAGGAAATATGGTGGGGAATGAATTGTTTAGGAAGACTGCCCCAGTGTTTTAGAGTTTTTAAAGGGATTTTTTCCTCTAAAATTTAGGGGTCATAAATAGTCCTAGATCATTATTCATTAATTTGGGGAATTAAGGCTATGCCTAGAATTTTTCAGAATGAAAACCAATTATTAGAAAGGAAAATAAATATGCATTTAACCAACAAGAAACAGTATAAAAGAAAAGAACGGAAAGACTGCACAAGCCCCTTAAGCTGCAGAATATTCAAAAGAGTAAATTCATTTAGTCACTGATCCATGCATTCTTCCAACAATTATTGAACCCTTCTATGTGCAAATAATTAAAATGCTGGCAAACATCCTTGTGCTCGACTAGTGCTTATCATGTCAAAGGCAGTGTTGCTTTGTAGTGTCACTGAGTTGTCTTCATAGCCCTATGAAGAACATATGAGAAGCTAGCCGTATTTATGATTAAAAGAAGGAGAGCATATTTTGTTAAGGTTGAGTGAGGTATATAAATATTACTGAGATAATTCAGTGAAAAGTCAAGATTAACATCAGGCTTTCTGATTCCTGTTTCTTGTGTTTTCATTTCTTACCCTCCTCTATTAAATCGCATCCATGTCCATCTGTTCCTGTAACTGGGCAGCTTGGGTCCCTACCATACTAATGCTCTATTTCCTTCATTTGGCTACTTGAGAATAAAGAACTAAAAACAAAAATCCTAAACCCGTTTTAGGCGTTCCTCCACTAAGAGCAAGTCCAGAGCAGTTGGCTTGGGATCCACTTCCTAAACAAAGATGCGGAGTCCAGAAGTGGCTTGAGGCCTGGAAATAAGGCACAGGTGTTCTCGCAGCTTGGTGGAGCAGGAGGCTTGGCAGCGATTTTCAGATCATGGCACTGTGCCTGGTAAGGCCGTTAGCCTCCTTCTGGCTAGAGAGATGCAAAGGAAATGCAGGGGAGGCCGCGGCCACCTGTTCTCTCAGGATGTCACTTAGCTCTTGCACATTTTCCTGCAGAAGTGGAGTCCAAGCCAGGTGTTTGGCAAAATGGCACTGCCCAAAACCTAGGTCTTTACCCTCTGCCATATCATCTCCATTCTTACTTTCTAGACTCAAGGATCTCCCAGAGATGTTCAGTAGTTTCTGAAAGTTCACATCCTTGCCTCGAGTGACCCTCCAAATTAGCCTACAGAGACATCTTCCATGCCCCAGCTATCCCTCTCCTCACCCCCAAATTAGCAGGGGCTGTGCAGTCCCTTTCTTGCCCTGATCTTCACAAATGCCCTTGTGGTGATCTTAGCTGCTAAGTAGCTCACACTGAATTACTTATCCATGATGATGTCATTGAAACACATCTCAGGGACAGTGGCATGATTCAACATGTCCTTAAGTGAACTTCTTAAAGAAATCAAGAAAGATTGGTAAATGGATCCTGCTTAGAATTCGCGGTAGCTTTAGAGCTAGTAGAAGAATTCTACTTACTCGTCACTTAAGCTTTCCGTCTTACGGGTTTTGATAGAGATTATTTTCAAAAGTAAAAAATCTTTAAATATCAAATCAGAAATACACCAGACACACACAGATACACACTTACACACATGCATGCACACACACACACACACACACACTCATATCCCCCCTCCCACACACATACTGTAACACGGAAGATAAAAAGAACAATGAAATAGCAAAAGATAAGTAATTCTATCTGAGGTATATAAAGATCTGGGGGACATATCCCAATGCTGGGTGTACATCTCTACTGATACATTATACTAACATATCCAATAATAGTATAACTACCATATACTACTACATAAATCTTTATCTTAACCCTAAGTAGTATCACTAAGAAGGTCTTTCTCAGTATATAAGTATTAGACACACTTGGTAATGAGGAAACAGATGCTTCCTCAACCCTGTAAAGTGCTAGGTCTAATGTAATGGGTTTAAACATACAGCATAACCCACCATAAAAATAGATCTTAAACCACATAACAAGAAACAATGCCCAGTCTCACTCTGTATCCCAACCTTATTATTCCAGTTCTGTTCTGTGGCATTATTTATGTTGAACATTGAATTGATTTCATGCCTGACTGAAAGGTTATGACCAGTGTTTGAAAAACTGGAATTCTCTGGGATATTCCATAAGGCTTATGCACCTTTTTCAATCAACAATTCCCACACTCTAGGATTTTCTCATTTCCTAAACATCTCTAAGCCAGTGAACATCTACTTAATCCTTACTTAAAGTTGAGTCTTTTGTGATCACGTGGACAGACTGGCCTTTCAGGTTCATACAAGATCTGCATGTGTGATAATTCTAGCCATAGCACACAGTATTATTTCTAGAAAATTCTGTCTATTGACTTCCATCCACTCCCCAGAATTAGCTTTTAAATGCCCTTGCTTTTTCATTTCACATTCTACACTTCTGTTTTTTTATGGTTAGAGAAAATCCACCCCCCCAATCCCTCCCCTACAATGCTTTGTCTTCACAAAACAAAGTGTAGCAGAAGGAGGCATCCAAAGGCACGCCAACTCTTTTTTGAATTTCTCCCCAGACAGAGCTTTGTTTTATTTAAGAACATGGTGTTTGTAGCATTGAAATTTACTTCTGAGCCGTGTGCAGAAAGGACATATAATCGAACTTTCTGATAAAGAAGACATGCCCTTCTGGTTTTATAAAGGACAAATTGGACCATAAATGGTTCTCTAGTTTTCTCTGTGTTTAGTCGGCTCACAATTAGTTTCCTAGAAGATGATGAAAGTTACTAAAGAATGAAAAAAAAAAAAAAAAGAACTTTTTCAAATGTTTGTTATTAGAAAGTTTAAATGGTCTCCACTCCCTTCTTCTATATTAGATGTCATGATCCATGGAAATACCATATAATTCAAGCCAGAAAATAAGTCTTAACTTCAGCTTCTCTTTCTTACAGGTTGATGCAAACATCAACTAATGACCACCTTGGAGCTAGAGAGACAGATCATCACTAAGAGCTCTTACTGTCCTTGCAGAGGACCCGAGTTCAATGCCTACTGCCCACATCAGGTGATTCACAACCACAACAACTACAGCTCCTGGCGGATTTGATGCCTCTAGTCTCCACAGGCACCTGCACTCATGTGCACATTCTCTCTCTCTCTCTCTCTCTCTCTCTCTCTCTCTCTCTCTCTCTCTCTCTCTCTCTCATACACACACGCGCACACACACATACACACACACACGCACTTTTTAAAATCTTCAGCAAATTATTAATCTATGCAAAACTAATTTATTAAAATAATGATTAGGAAGATGATTCTACCAGTAAAGTGCTGCTTTCCTTTTAGGCACAAGGGGTTTAATCAACCCACAATAAGAAAAATCATGTTTTGTGGTTGTCATAGGGTTTTATTACTCTGAAATGACACCATGACCAAGGCAACTCTTAGAAAGGAGGATACTTAATTGGGGCTGGCTTACAGTTTTCTCTTATTGTTTCTCTTATTATTATCATGGTGGGAACCATGACAGTGTCTAGGCAGACATGGTGCTAGAGAAGGGGTTGAGAGCTGTACATCTTAATCCACAGGCATATATGTACCCACAGCCTGCCCCAGTGACACATTTCCTCCAACAAGACAACACATACACCAACAAGGACATATCCCCTAACAGTGCTACTCCCTATGGCCAAGCGTTCAAACACATGAATACTATTCACACCACCACATTCCACTCCCTGGCCCCAACAGGCTTATAGCCATAACATAATACATTTGGTCCAGCTTCAAAAGTCCCCATAGTCTACCTTAACAATGTTTAAAAGTCCAAAGTCCAAAGCCCTTCCTGAGATTCATGTTATCTCTTAACCTGATAAAATCAAAATTAGAAAAAACGAAACAAAACAAAACAGATCGAATACTTACAACACATCATGGCACAGGATCCGAAAAACAGGCAGTGGAGCATAGTAAGGAAATATGACAACAGCAAGACTAAAAGCCAGCTGGGCCAACTCCAAACTTTGCATCTCCTCACTTGAGCCTCAGGCAGACTCTCCAGACAAGGGAAAAAAACAGTCACACTCTTTACCAAACTATCACAAGAATGATCTCTAGATAAAATACTAATATTCTTCGACCCCGAAGCCTCCGGAGCCAGGCCCCCACAGCTCCAATCACTCTCAGCAACACTCTCTTCCATGGTTCTACTAGTCTGGTCCATAAAGCCCTGTTTAAATCATTCTACTGCTTCCCTAATCCAAAATCCCCAAATCCACATTCCTCCAAACAAAAACATGGCCAGGACTTTCACAGAAATAACCCAGACACTGGTACCAACTTCTGTCTTAGTTAAGACTTCACTGCTGTGAAGAGAGACACCATGGCTAATGAAACTCTCATAAAGACAAACATTTAACTGGGGCTGGCTTACAGTTTCGGAGGCTTAGTCCATTATCATCATGGTGGGAAGTGTGCCAGCATGCAGGCAGATGTGGTGTTGGAGGAGCCAAGAGTTCTACATGTTGATCCAAAGGCAGCCAGGAGGAGACCGAGCTTAGCTGGAGCATTTAAGACCTCACTGCCCCACCTCTATGGTGACACACTTTCTCTAACAAGGTCACACCTCCTTCAATAAGGCCATACCTCTTAATAGTGTAACTCCCTATGACTGAGCATTCAAACACATAAATGTATGACTCCCATAGATTTATTCATACCTATTCAAACCACCATAGTGGTACACATTAGTGATCCATACACCGGAAGGAAGCAGGCTTATCCTTGAGGCTCACTGGCCACTCAGTACAGACTACTTGGGTAAGCTGCAGAGCAGTGAGAAACACTGCTTCATAAAACAAGTAGGTGGCACTTGAAGAATGACACCCGGTAATCCACACACATGAATGTATGTAAGCATCCCCTACATACATACATACACATATAAAAATTAACAAATAGTTTAGAAGAAGGGGTTATGTAATTACATAATTAACGTGAAATCCTTGTTCCTGGGATTTAACAGTATCTGCTTTCCCTTCCCACATGATCAACAGCTGGCTGGACCAGCTGATAGAACAGTGAAGCCAGCAGAGACACAGGATCCCTGCAAGCATCATCACAGGAGCCATGAGGAGGAACTGACACTTGTCTCACTGCTTAAATAACAAGGACTCTTTGACTAAAGATGTACCTCAGTGAGGAAGTACTTGGCTAGCATGTGCCAGGTCCTGTACTCAATTGCCTCCAGAAACAACTATACACACACACACACACACATACACACACACACACACACACACACACACACACACACATTCATATGAATGAGAGATGGATCAGAGGTTAGGAGACCGAGTCCCAAAACCCATGTTCAGTAGTTCACAATTGCTTTTAATTTCAGAGATAGGAGAATCTAACACCCTTTTCTTACCTTCATGGACATCTCCACATGAATGGCTTACACACACATATGTATAACAAAAACAAAAATTTAAAATAGAAAATAAATAACCAAAAAAAGTAATCAGCAATAAGAGTCAGGAATGAGAAATAGCATGAACAAAAATCTATCATCTGTTCAGCTACTCAAGGCTTATGCCCAGAACTGGGGATCGATAAGGAACATGGCAGAAGAGGTCTGTCCCTAGGTAGATGAGGAGGCACAATCCATCCTGCACTCAGAACACAGGCCACGGTGTTTCTGGCTCATCAGCTGATGAGGAAAACATGAACACAAAAGACCTCATCCTAAGATACCAGCACATAGGTTCTCACATCAGAACATCATCATTTGAGAAGGGAAAACAGCCCATTTAGAGGTCTCAAGGAGCCCAGTTGATCTGATTCCTGTCAGTGGTGGTGGGAAATAAAGATGGTTTGTGTGTGGCTTTCAGTCGAGAGCTAATGAGTTTATTTTTTATTCTGTAGGTAATGGGGCTCAAAATAGTCCTCTGAGAAGACCAATGGCAGTGTTAGGAAGAAAAACTCTGGCATCCATGAGCTTGGTATATAGGAGAAAAGACTTGTTAGTCAGAGGCAGCAATAAACCAGGCCTGCAAGAAATGGTGGTGTCCCACACTTGAACAGTGGCAGGAGAAGTGTGAGAGTTGGGGTTGCTTTCCTTATCAATTAGATGGAGGGCTGTTTTTTTTTTTTTTATTCATATGAAGGTGATCAAAGACTGGCTCATTTCATTTTAAAATCTCGATTCTAAACAAATGCTATCATTT